>NC_090935.1:483663283-483966313 GCF_040938575.1 Ambystoma mexicanum | reverse complement strand
TGAATGACGTCTTAAGGGAGTTAATTCATGTGTGTGCCTTAGTGTACATACACAACATCTTAGTATACTCAGCCTCGGAACAAGATCATGTCAGGCACGTTCGTTCAGTCCTCACCAAGCTCCGTCAACATTGCATGTTTGCAAAGCTTGAAAAATGCTTTTTGCACGTCACCGAAGTAGAATTTCTTGGTTTTATACTTACTCCAGGAGGCATCAGAATGGATGTGCACAAGGTGGATGCCATTCTGAAATGGCCTTCACCGACGTCTCTGATAGGGGTACAAAACATGCTGGGCTTTGTGAACTTATACCGCCGGTTCATCCCAGACTTCTCTCAGGCTGTGCACCCAATCACAGTACTATTACGAAAAAACAATAAAAAGTTTGCTTGGACCGAAGAAGCAGAAGAAACCTTTCAGGAACTTAAACAAAGGTTTACCTCAGCTCCAATCCTGCAACATCCTTTTCCAGACCTCCCTTATGTCGTTGAAACAGATGCGTCCAGTCTCGCAATGGGGGCTATCCTTTCACAGAGAGACCCGGAAAACGGCCAGCTACATCCTGTGGCCTTCTGGTCGAAAAAGTTCTGATCTCCAGAGATTAATTATGCCATCACGGACAAGGAAGTCCTGGCTATCAAATCCGCCTTTAAAGCCTGGAGGCACTACCTTCTGGGGGCCAGACACACCATTACAGTCATCACAGACCACCGAAACCTGCAATATCTCAAAACAGCCAAGGCCCAGTCCTCGCACCAATTACGGTGGGCCCTTTTCTTCGCGAATATGATTATGTAATCACATTTCGACCAGGAGTCAGAAACGGAAAGGCGGATGCTTTACCTCGCATGGGCATAGATCAAATAGTATATACAACTCCAGACCCAGTACCTATTATACCTGAAGACAAACTCTTGGGTATCACGACAGCCTTAAAACAAGCAGAACTACAAAGAAAGCCAAGAGACAATGAATCCTGATGCCTACCTCGCATGGCAAACTCAAGGAGAACAATATACCATCAAGGACCATCTACCCTTTTTTAGGGATCGCCTATATGTACCCAAGAAGGAATTACAACAGCATATAATTTCAAACTATCATGATTCACTGATCGAGGGGCATCCTGGGATCGAACAAAACCCTAGCTAAGGTGAAAGAGAACTTTTGGTGGCCTACCTGGCGTAAGGATATCATTGAGTATATTCAGTCCTGCGGTGTCTGCGCACAAAATAAATCACAGAAACAAAAACCACATGGTCTCCTACAACCATTAGACATTCCTCCAGTTCCATGGCACACTCTTTCCCTTGACTTCTTCAGTGATCTACCTCCAAGCCGAGGGTTCAACACCATCCTTGTAGTTGTGGACTTATTCTCGAAGATGGCCCATTTTATTCCACTCAAAGGCCTCCCAGACGCAGCCACTTTAGTAAACGTGTTCCTGGAGGGCGTGGTTTAGCTAGATGGCTTCCCTTCGGTTCTGGTCTCTGATCGCGGCAGCCAGTTTGTTTCAAACTTCTAGAAAAAATGTTGTGCAATGGCGCAGATCGACGTTCGGCTATCTACCAGTCAACATCCCCAAATGGACGGCCAAACCGAGAGAACCAATCAGACACTCGAGCAATATTTACGGTGCATGCTGCACCACGAACAAAGGAATTGGAAAGACCTACTATGGATAGCCGAATATGCATATAACAATTCTTTGCATTCAAGCACGGGACACACGCCCTTCTATACCCTTTATGGCAGACATCCACGTACCTCTGAACTAGACCTTCCAGCCAGCTTGGAAATGCCAGCGGTAAAGACTCTACACACAACCATTACTCAGGCTTTCAAAAGGGCAAAGGAACACTTTGTTCATGCCAAAATAAAACAAAAGAGAATTGCCGACCAACACCGGAAAAAGGCCCCTGATTATCAAGTAGGAGACACAGATTGGTTAGCCGCTAAATTCGTTCCCATCAAGGGAACCCGGACCTTTCATCCCTGATTCTTAGGACCCTAAACCATTAAGGCAATTATCAACCCAGCAGCCGTGAAAATGGTTTTACAACCCAATCTACACATCCACCCCGTATTCCATGTGTCCCTCCTGAAACCAATGCAACCCGGCACACGGATTGGGACACCACCTAAGCCTATACTTGTTGACGGATAACCAGAATTCGAAGTCAAAGATATCTTGGATTCTAAATACTCTAGGACCAATCTATATTATCTCATTGATTGGAAAGGATTTGGACCACAAGATCCTGGGAGCCCAGTGAGAATATCCATGCACCATGTCTAATCAGGAAATTCCATCGGAACTTCCCAACCTATGGCGCCAGACTCACACACCATGAAAAACAATGGGTTTGGGAACTACTTTATTGTATTGTCAGCCATCATGGAGGAATCAACATAGCTTGGTTCCTAAGAACCAAGCTATGCGGTCTAGTGTTTTGGGTGTGGTAGCCTAGGGACTACTTTACCTGGACTATTTTGTTGGGGCTATTTAAACCACACCCGAGCAAGACAACATGCTTTGCGTTACTTTGCAGCTTGCAACGTGACGCTCACTGTGTCCAGCTATTCCCCCGAACCTCGGAGAAGCAGAACCTGCAAGGAGACAAAAGGAACATCATTAGCAGCAGCATCTTACCTGCAGTCTTCATCTTTAAACACTCACAGCTACTGAGAACAGCTTCCTCGAATCTGCACGCCTCCCTCACATAACGACCTGAAAGAGGAAGATAAAGGCAACATTAAAGAAAGCAGTAGAGACATTTACAAATTACGAACGGCTCAAAAGGCTTACCTGGCTGGTCGCCTCTCGACTGGCACCGCTCCGGACATTCCACTTGTGCTGAAGAACACCGCAACCTACAAGGAAGGAAAACACTGGTTAGCAAAGGCAAGACTTCGCAATGCTGCGCATAGCGCTTACTTACCGCATCATAGCACTCTTAATGCGCTATCATTTACCAACGGGGCTCAACCAAGCCAGTTCGCTGCGCTGAAGCTCCGCATAACTAAGGGAGAAAAAAGAGACATTTTAAACAAAGAAAGGCATGCAGGATAGCAACAAAACTAAAGAACAGCAATGAGACCTACCTGAACAATATCAAACGGGCCGGCGTCAAGTGAAGTAACTGGACCGCACTCGCCCATGAAAGACAACGTGCCCCTGCAAAGAAGGCAGGACGGAGAGCACGCCTAATTCTACCACAAGGTGAGGAGAGGGCGCCAGAGGGACTGAAATCATACGGGGGTGGAGGGAGGATACTTACCCCAGTCGGTCAGTTTTGAACACAGTCCTCCTGTATTTTCGGGCAGAACCTTCCCTGCAGACCACATCAGGGCAAAGCTGAGAAGCATACCCCGGTGGCGTCCCTGTGGATACCAGGTGAGCGTAATAGGCACAAGCACACACAATCGGAACGGCATGGGGACGGGCACCACCCCCACAACAGCAGCCCGTCTACCACGGCACTTACAGCAGTGATGGGCATGCAGCTAGAGACGCTTGTCTTGACACGGGGGACGACACTGATCACTCCCCGGATGTGGGAGAGCCATTCAGCCCCATAGGCCTATCAAGCCCAAATCGCTCACCCTACCCCTTTGTCAGGGAAATGAATGCTCATCAAAGACACATGGAGGAGCATCAGGACACCCTCACTGCCTTAGTGTAGCAGCACCTGGAGGAGTCCCGCCTCATGAGGGAAAGCAACAAGGCCATTGGAAGTCGATGTGCCCGTGCACTTGGCCGGTCAACTGTGGTCACTGTACATTTGGCCTGGAGGATCCGTGAGGGGAATAGCAGCATCCAGTTCACAATAGCTGAGACAATGGCACTGGCCCTCCATGCATGCATGGCCCGAATTACCAGCGACCACACACCTTTGACCTCCACCAGTTCCACGCCTGCAAGCTCCCAACCAGGAAGCCCTAGGAGGCGATCCATGTGCCTGTCTGTGCCATGGCCACAGGCCCCAGAACACAAAAACCACACCATCTAGTGATGGGGGCAATGGGTTACTTGACTCACTTATGTCCCTTTGGGACCTATAAACACAGGGGCCCTGGCTGGACTCATATAGAGATGTGAGCAGGAACACTTTATTTCAGTGCAGGAGTGCTTTTATTTTACAAGAACTTTCCAGGAGCTGAAAGCCTTTATTTCAGAGAACATCCTCATGTGCTGACTCATTGGGTGTGGCGCCCTAGGCCTGGTCTTCATGTGCTGACTCATTGGGTGTGGTAGGGTGTGGCAGGCAGGCTGAACCTGGTGGGCGTGGCTTCAGGAGCTCAGCTATATAAGCTGCTCCATCCTTAAGACCGGTGATTCGCGTTACTGCGCACTCGCGTGCAACGTGACACTCACCGCCACTTGGACCAGTTTACTTACCTTTGAAACCAGGCGTTCTCCTGCATGCTCACCTCCAGGAAACCAGTGCTTCATCACTTCATCTGCAGACTCATCTCCTGACATCCAGTGTTCTTGATCCCGATGACGCAGAACCGCACTCCGCATCCACGCAGACCCTGTGAAGAAGAAGAAAGACAAGGTTAGAACATCCATCCTAGGGCCGTGCCACATTTGAACCCTGCACGCCCCCTAGTTAACAATTTACCAACTACTGTATCGCTGCAGCTTCGTCCCTCATTTCCTCCGGCTGTCGTCTCGAGCTCCGCAGCTTCTGCCAGGCCGGCAACATCACCTGCAAGGGAAGAAAGCAAAAGAGCAAACATCAAAAGTGGAACGGACAGCAATACAAGACAACAAACTTTACAATACAACAAAAACAGACGAGGAAAGACAAAGGCAAACAGGAACACTTACCTGAAGTATAGTGGCTTAGTCGCAGCAGGACTGGACTACCACGTGCAAGGGATCAGTGAAGGAACTCAGTCCAGATCATACAAGCGCCCCTGCCGGAAGCAGCAGGACAGAGTGCTCGCCAAAACTAATCAACAGGTGAGCTTTCCAGGGACAGCGCATACCACAGGTACCACGGTTTGGGAGAAGGGGTCTGGAAGGGGCTCAAGCGCACAAGCTGGCATACTCACGCCCCCTATTCTCCACACGAGCAGTCCCGAGCAGCATCACCTATTACCACCAGTCACGACATAAGTACAGAGGGCTAAGTCGGACCCTCATGACCTCACCCTCGGGAGGGCTGCAACCGTACCCCAATGCCTCCACAGAGACCAGGTCAGCGTAACAGAACGCGAAGCCTCTTCGAATTTCTGCCTGGGCGTTATGGAAACTTCTGAAATGGACCATTTGGCCCGATTACTGGGAGAGTTACGGGCTGAGGGCTGAAGTTCATGCCTCAACACAGGAAACCAATGCCCTAAGGAGGGATCTAATTGTGAACCGGGAGAAGACAGATGAACTAGCTCCAGGCACAGGCAGGCCAGGTCCCGCTGCCGGGGTATGCCCCTTCTGCCGCACCTCCAGAGCCCACGCCAGTACAGGTGGTTCTTCCAGGGGGGTTCCCCTGGCCCCACCAGAACGCTTCACAGGCGATCCGAATAAGTACACTATCTTTATGAATCAATGTCGTCTACATTTCTTGTGCAGACCTGGCTGTTAGGCAGAATCCTGTGCAGTTCCCTTAGGGAGCACTACAGAAGATTAAGACTACAGGTATGAGCAATAAATCCCCTTTGGTATCAGTCTGTACCACAAAGATTTAGTTGGTAGCTGTGGCTAAGCAGTCAGACTTATCTCAAGAGGGAGATGAGCAGTATTCAGGGTTTACACAATAGGGCTACAGCACTTATGGCACAAGGAAACACTGACCAAGGCTTTGTATTAAAAATAATATATATTTATTTTACACACTTCTAGTACTCTAGCAATTTCTCACAAGGGAGGGAAAACACAAGTTATACAGAAATATCTTCTTACACACCCTAGCAACACTTCCCATAAGTTTGTGAACAGGTTAAGGCAAGGCAGTACTTTAGCATAGAGAATACTTAAATGAAAACTGAACAATGTACCTTAATATGAAGAATTGGCTCCTGCGGTGGCGGTTGTTCCTGGTTGTTCCTGCAGTTCAGTGGATCCAGCAGAGGAAGAGAGACCCTCGTCGTGGAGGAAGGTTCGAGTTACTGCACTACCCAGGGATGAAACCAGCCGCGGTGCTGCCCAACAAATAAAAGGTACTCTCCTTTAAATCGCGGTCCAGGTGGACGGGTGCCTGGCTATCCGGTCTCCGAGTACAGGGTACTGGCGATTTGACCAAGGCAGGTCCAGGATGGCGATTGGCAAACTGGTTGACCCCAACAGCTCAAGGGAAGAAGGCTCTTGCAGATGAAGATCCTCTGTCGTCGTGTGCAGAAAAGTGGTGAGACGCTGCAGCAGGGCTTCACTGGTGGTTCAGTTGTTGCAGGTGTCTTTGTCTTCTCTCCTCTTTGGCTTCTTAGTTTCAGTGGTGACATCTTGCTCTTCCAGTCCTCAGGACCCTGCTTTATGCAAAAAGATCCCCATTCATACAGCCTAGCTGTCACTCGCACAGTGGAGTGGTCATCTTGGCGGGAGACCCTCCAGCCTATCAGGACAGAGTGCGACATGGGTTGCTGAGGCAACCCTGTCCAGGGGTCCTACTCCCCCTCCCACACAATGGACCCACCCCAGACTCAGTGGCGCCGAAAGGAGGGCTTCTTGGCAGAAGCCTGCCAAAAGGATGAACAAAGAATCCCCGACCTGGGTTAGGAGTTTAGAGAAAGACACGAGAAAGAAGTTATATTAAAGTTCTGGCAAATAAAACCTACCGGAGTAAAGTTAATATTAAAATACACCAGCGGTATGTTAGAGGCTGTCGGAAAATGTTGTAGCCTCGAACAATGGGAAAATCCCATAGGGAAATATTTGCGGTTGAATATTTACAGTAGTAACCACTGCCACCAGCCAGAAACCTTTGAGAGAGGGACTGTACGGTACCCTCTCGAAAATGAACACCAGGGAAAAACTATTAACCCTTCCCAGTACCTCCATAGTACGATGGGTTGTACTGGTTTAGTGCATAAAAATTGACTAGTAAAGTCAATGGGGACTTTACATGCCCTGGGAGACAGTAGTCAGTCCCAGGGTATGGAGTCTATGTTTGGGGGTCACTATGACACCCCCGGTGTTACTGCACTGAGGGTGCTGTGTAACACATGTGGATAAAGGTGGTTCCTATGAGTGTGAGAAAAACCCCATAGACATTAAACACAAAAATAGCCTAGAACACACATAGCAAAAATGTCTAAGAGTGGGAAAAAGAGTCACACTCTTAGCAGGAGAAAAAAACAAACCCTTCAAATCCAGCAAAGCTGCTGGGGGACTCTATAGGTAAGGGAAATTAGCCTTAAAATGAGAATTCTCCCTAACGCTTGCCCCCCTCCCCCCCAGACTAAGGGACAGGAGGATCTAATCCACTCCTGGATGAGTCTCTTACCTCTAGTCGGTTATAAACATCCTAGAGAGACCATCAGCATTTTGGTGGTGACATCCTGACCTGTGCTCAATGGTAAAATCCAATCCTGGGAGGCAGATTGACCATTGTAGCAGTTTTGGGTTTTCCCCTTTCATTTGCATCAACCATCTCAAGTGTTGGTGGTCTGTTTGAATGATGAAAGTAGATCCATACAAGTATGGTCTGAACTTCTTCAAAAACCACACAATGGCAAAACATTATTTATGTATTTGCATTTGTATAGCGCGCATCGGCCCTAGGGCCTCGTGGCACTTTTAAGGATACTTGCTTAGACAAAGAGCATAGCTTATAGGGTTACAAGAGCATACAGCAGTTCAAACATACATTTCAGTTACGGATTGGGCAATTAACATGGAGGAATCCACAGGTCAGGTAAGGTATGTCTGAAGTGTCTAAGGTGGCTGGCCTAGTGGAATAGTTGAGTTTTCAGAAACTTGCGGAAGGCTGAGCGTGAGGTCCCTTTCCTGAGTGTTGGTGGTAGTGCATTCCAATTTTTTGGTGCTAAGACTGCAAAGCTGGCGCCTCCAGCTTTGGCTCTTTTAAAGGTTGGGATGGCGAGCAGGTTGCAGTGTTGGGTGCGTGTAGGTCTTTCTGAAGTGGCGCGGTGAATGGTTTCTGAGAGGTACGGAGGTGCTGTGTTTGCTAGGCAGGCATGTGCAATGGAAAGGGATTTGAATAGGATGTGTTCTCTGACTGGGAGCCAATGGGCATCTTTCCGGGCTTGGGAGATGTACTCCCTTTTTGGAATGCTGAGGGCTGCCCTGAGGGCGTTGTTTTGAGTGGTTTGGAGTTTCTTTAAGTTCTTGGCTGAGGTGCCTAAGAAGAGGACATTGCAGTAGTCCAATCTAGCCCCTACTGTGGTTCTGGCTATGGACAGGCAGTTTTGAGGTGAGAGATAAGGTTTGACAGCATTTATGATTTTGGTGGTAAGAGCTGCCGAAGATATGATGGCGCTGACTTGTCGTGACATGGATAGGGTGGAGTCTATGTGTACTCCCAGTGTTTTGGCTGTTTTTGATGTGGTGATGGGAGTGTTGTCTATGATGAAGGAGGAGTATTTGCTGTCCAATTTATTGAGTGTTTGTTTGGTACCTACTATGAGTATTTCAGTCTTGTCTCCGTTGAGACAGAGGCCGTTAGCCGCCATCCAGGCCTGGATGATGGCATAGATCTCACTTAGCTTGGCAGTGTGCTGTTCTTAGGAGCCGGTGAGTGGGAGTAGTACTTGCTTATCATCGGCATAATTGGTGTAAGTTATACCGTGATCATCGAGGTCGTTGAAGAGAGGGAGGTCAAAAATGTTGTAGAGAGTCGGTGACGTGCAGGGACCCTGCGGAACTCCACAATGGATGGGTGTGGGGGTGGCGCGTGCTTGGTCTGAGAATACCCTCATTAGCCTTCCCTAAAGGAAGGAGGTGATCCATGTGGTATCTTGCTATGAAAAGTGTGCTGCCTTCTTGAGGTGTCTGCATAGGGTCATGTGATCTACCAGATCGAAGGCTGCAGATAGGCCAAGCAGCAAGAGTAGCGCTGGTTTGCCTTTGTCTGTGGTTTGTTCAATTTGCATTTTTAGGTCGAGTAGGGCGGTTTCGGTTCCATGCCTTGGCCGGAAACCTGATTGCCTCTTGCCCAGGATATGGTTTTCTTCCACAAATTGTTGTATCTGAAGGTATGCTGCTTTGTCCAGTATCTTAAGCAGGAATGGGACGGTTGTTATGGATCTATAATTATTGGGCATGTCCGGGTCATGTGAAGGTTTTTTGAGTAATGGGCGGACCCAGGCTTCTTTGAGAGCAGAGGGGACTATGCCGGTGGAGAGAGAAGCATTAATGATGGCTGTAATCAGTGGTGCTAGTGGTTCTCTGCACTCTTTGATGAGTGCTGCGGGGCAAATGTCGCCCTTGCATGAGGAGGGCTTGATGCGTTCCATGATGGCTGTGACTTCTGAGTCAGTGACTGGTCTGAAGGAGAAGGCTTTAGAGTCTTTGCTGTCATGAGCGAGAGCTGGGCTTTGGGGGGGCTTGGTCATAGGCAGGGCACTGAGGTGGTTTTTTATTTTCTCTTTGAGTGTGTGTATTTTGAGTAACATGGCTGTTTGTATATTATTACACCATGTTTCGTCTTTGACTGTTTCCTGAGTATTGGTGGGTGGGCAGGCGAGCTCTTTGTAGATAGCGAATAGTTCCTTCGCCTCAGAATGAGCGTTAGTAATTCTGGAGTTGTATGATGCAGCTTTGGCTAATGTGATTTCTTTTTTGTAGCGGGCAGCAAGGGATTTGTAGGCCTCTAGCATGGGTTGGGTCGGGCATGCTTTCCATGTGGTGAGTGGCGTTCGTTTTAAGGATCTCAGGTCTAGTATCTCTTGGGTGAACCATGAGTTGGAGTGCTTCCGCATTTTGGCTTTTTTCTTGGTTAGAGGTGCAATGGCGTCTATGGCCGTTTTGATAACTATGTTGTATGTGTCAACTAGTGCTACCATGTCTGTAGAGAAGGGAGGCCTCAAGGCTGATGCAGCCTCTAGGACGGGGAGTATTCTTTCTTTAGTGAGGAGTCTGGCTGATCTAGTAGTAGCTGAGGGTATTGGTGCCATGGGTCTGGGTTGCGGTTTTGTTGGGATAAAGAAGTGTATGAGGAAGTGGTCAGTCCAAGGGCATGGCGTGATGGAGCTGATGTCTATGTCACAATTGTGGTCTGATATCCAGTGCAATACTCGCCCTTTGGTGTGTGTAGGGTCGGTGACTCTTTGGATGAAGTTTAGGTCATGAAGAGCTTTGTCAAGAGCTTTGCTTTGTTTGTCGCCTAGGATGATAGTTTTGCTATTGTTTTTTAGGTTGTATCCTATCTGGTGGAGCAGGTTAGCTTGGAATTCTAGTAGTGGGCCTGGCAGGCGGTATATGGCAAGTATGGTGATTGTTTCGTTAGCAGAGACTGCAAGCTTGATAGATAGTGCGTCTGTGTGTTCTTCGAAAGTAGTGCTAATTTGTCTTATGGTCAATGATTCTTTGGCGATGATCGGCACCCCCCCTCCTTTGTTGGTAGTTCTGTCTTTGTGGAACATAGTGTAGCCTGGTGGGAGTGAGAGGCAGATCGAGGGGCCAGAGGCTTCATGAAGCCATGTTTCAGTGAGGGTAAGGATGTCTAAGTCAAGGTCGGTGATCAGGTCATGAATCTCTGTGGCGTGAGCCGGGAGTGACCTGACGTTGATTAGGGCGCACTTGAGGGGTGCGTGTGTAGAGGCTATAGGTGAAACTCTGTTTTTGCTGGGCTTGGGTGCTGTGGTGTATGGGGAGGGTGTGGATGTAGAATTGGATGGGTGTGAGTTTTGGGCTTGTGTGCGGCAGGTGTGGTGGCGTGTGATTTATTCTTGGGTGATATGTATCTGTGGTGGGAGCGGATTCCTAGGAGTTGGTTTCTCATGGATGTTGGGGTGGGGTGGGAACTGGGAGTCTGGCAAACATTCTCTCTCAATAGTTGAATGGATGTGCACAAGGTGGATGCCATTCTGAAATGGCCTTCACCGACGTCTCTGAAAGGGGTACAAAACATGCTGGGCTTTGTGAACTTATACCGCCGGTTCATCCCAGACTTCTCTCAGGCTGTGCACCCAATCACAGTACTATTACGAAAAAACAATAAAAAGTTTGCTTGGACCGAAGAAGCAGAAGAAACCTTTCAGGAACTTAAACAAAGGTTTACCTCAGCTCCAATCCTGCAACATCCTTTTCCAGACCTCCCTTATGTCGTTGAAACAGATGCGTCCAGTCTCGCAATGGGGGCTATCCTTTCACAGAGAGACCCGGAAAACGGCCAGCTACATCCTGTGGCCTTCTGGTCGAAAAAGTTCTGATCTCCAGAGATTAATTATGCCATCACGGACAAGGAAGTCCTGGCTATCAAATCCGCCTTTAAAGCCTGGAGGCACTACCTTCTGGGGGCCAGACACACCATTACAGTCATCACAGACCACCGAAACCTGCAATATCTCAAAACAGCCAAGGCCCAGTCCTCGCACCAATTACGGTGGGCCCTTTTCTTCGCGAATATGATTATGTAATCACATTTGGACCAGGAGTCAGAAACGGAAAGGCGGATGCCTTACCTCGCATGGGCATAGATCAAATAGTATATACAACTCCAGACCCAGTACCTATTATACCTGAAGACAAACTCTTGGGTATCACGACAGCCTTAAAACAAGCAGAACTACAAAGAAAGCCAAGAGACAATGAATCCTGATGCCTACCTCGCATGGCAAACTCAAGGAGAACAATATACCATCAAGGACCATCTACCCTTTTTTAGGGATCGCCTATATGTACCCAAGAAGGAATTACAACAGCATATAATTTCAAACTATCATGATTCACTGATCGAGGGGCATCCTGGGATCGAACAAAACCCTAGCTAAGGTGAAAGAGAACTTTTGGTGGCCTACCTGGCGTAAGGATATCATTGAGTATATTCAGTCCTGCGGTGTCTGCGCACAAAATAAATCACAGAAACAAAAACCACATGGTCTCCTACAACCATTAGACATTCCTCCAGTTCCATGGCACACTCTTTCCCTTGACTTCTTCAGTGATCTACCTTCAAGCCGAGGGTTCAACACCATCCTTGTAGTTGTGGACTTATTCTCGAAGATGGCCCATTTTATTCCACTCAAAGGCCTCCCAGACGCAGCCACTTTAGTAAACGTGTTCCTGGAGGGCGTGGTTTAGCTAGATGGCTTCCCTTCGGTTCTGGTCTCTGATCGCGGCAGCCAGTTTGTTTCAAACTTCTAGAAAAAATGTTGTGCAATGGCGCAGATCGACGTTCGGCTATCTACCAGTCAACATCCCCAAATGGACGGCCAAACCGAGAGAACCAATCAGACACTCGAGCAATATTTACGGTGCATGCTGCACCACGAACAAAGGAATTGGAAAGACCTACTATGGATAGCCGAATATGCATATAACAATTCTTTGCATTCAAGCACGGGACACACGCCCTTCTATACCCTTTATGGCAGACATCCACGTACCTCTGAACTAGACCTTCCAGCCAGCTTGGAAATGCCAGCGGTAAAGACTCTACACACAACCATTACTCAGGCTTTCAAAAGGGCAAAGGAACACTTTGTTCATGCCAAAATAAAACAAAAGAGAATTGCCGACCAACACCGGAAAAAGGCCCCTGATTATCAAGTAGGAGACACAGATTGGTTAGCCGCTAAATTCGTTCCCATCAAGGGAACCCGGACCTTTCATCCCTGATTCTTAGGACCCTAAACCATTAAGGCAATTATCAACCCAGCAGCCGTGAAAATGGTTTTACAACCCAATCTACACATCCACCCCGTATTCCATGTGTCCCTCCTGAAACCAATGCAACCCGGCACACGGATTGGGACACCACCTAAGCCTATACTTGTTGACGGATAACCAGAATTCGAAGTCAAAGATATCTTGGATTCTAAATACTCTAGGACCAATCTATATTATCTCATTGATTGGAAAGGATTTGGACCACAAGATCCTGGGAGCCCAGTGAGAATATCCATGCACCATGTCTAATCAGGAAATTCCATCGGAACTTCCCAACCTATGGCGCCAGACTCACACACCATGAAAAACAATGGGTTTGGGAACTACTTTATTGTATTGTCAGCCATCATGGAGGAATCAACATAGCTTGGTTCCTAAGAACCAAGCTATGCGGTCTAGTGTTTTGGGTGTGGTAGCCTAGGGACTACTTTACCTGGACTATTTTGTTGGGGCTATTTAAACCACACCCGAGCAAGACAACATGCTTTGCGTTACTTTGCAGCTTGCAACGTGACGCTCACTGTGTCCAGCTATTCCCTCGAACCTCGGAGAAGCAGAACCTGCAAGGAGACAAAAGGAACATCATTAGCAGCAGCATCTTACCTGCAGTCTTCATCTTTAAACACTCACAGCTACTGAGAACAGCTTCCTCGAATCTGCACGCCTCCCTCACATAACGACCTGAAAGAGGAAGATAAAGGCAACATTAAAGAAAGCAGTAGAGACATTTACAAATTACGAACGGCTCAAAAGGCTTACCTGGCTGGTCGCCTCTCGACTGGCACCGCTCCGGACATTCCACTTGTGCTGAAGAACACCGCAACCTACAAGGAAGGAAAACACTGGTTAGCAAAGGCAAGACTTCGCAATGCTGCGCATAGCGCTTACTTACCGCATCATAGCACTCTTAATGCGCTATCATTTACCAACGGGGCTCAACCAAGCCAGTTCGCTGCGCTGAAGCTCCGCATAACTAAGGGAGAAAAAAGAGACATTTTAAACAAAGAAAGGCATGCAGGATAGCAACAAAACTAAAGAACAGCATTGAGACCTACCTGAACAATATCAAACGGGCCGGCGTCAAGTGAAGTAACTGGACCGCACTCGCCCATGAAAGACAACGTGCCCCTGCAAAGAAGGCAGGACGGAGAGCACGCCTAATTCTACCACAAGGTGAGGAGAGGGCGCCAGAGGGACTGAAATCATACGGGGGTGGAGGGAGGATACTTACCCCAGTCGGTCAGTTTTGAACACAGTCCTCCTGTATTTTCGGGCAGAACCTTCCCTGCAGACCACATCAGGGCAAAGCTGAGAAGCATACCCCGGTGGCGTCCCTGTGGATACCAGGTGAGCGTAATAGGCACAAGCACACACAATCGGAACGGCATGGGGACGGGCACCACCCCCACAACAGCAGCCCGTCTACCACGGCACTTACAGCAGTGATGGGCATGCAGCTAGAGACGCTTGTCTTGACACGGGGGACGACACTGATCACTCCCCGGATGTGGGGGAGCCATTCAGCCCCATAGGCCTATCAAGCCCAAATCGCTCACCCTACCCCTTTGTCAGGGAAATGAATGCTCATCAAAGACACATGGAGGAGCATCAGGACACCCTCACTGCCTTAGTGTAGCAGCACCTGGAGGAGTCCCGCCTCATGAGGGAAAGCAACAAGGCCATTGGAAGTCGATGTGCCCGTGCACTTGGCCGGTCAACTGTGGTCACTGTACATTTGGCCTGGAGGATCCGTGAGGGGAATAGCAGCATCCAGTTCACAATAGCTGAGACAATGGCACTGGCCCTCCATGCATGCATGGCCCGAATTACCAGCGACCACACACCTTTGACCTCCACCAGTTCCACGCCTGCAAGCTCCCAACCAGGAAGCCCTAGGAGGCGATCCATGTGCCTGTCTGTGCCATGGCCACAGGCCCCAGAACACAAAAACCACACCATCTAGTGATGGGGGCAATGGGTTACTTGACTCACTTATGTCCCTTTGGGACCTATAAACACAGGGGCCCTGGCTGGACTCATATAGAGATGTGAGCAGGAACACTTTATTTCAGTGCAGGAGTGCTTTTATTTTACAAGAACTTTCCAGGAGCTGAAAGCCTTTATTTCAGAGAACATCCTCATGTGCTGACTCATTGGGTGTGGCGCCCTAGGCCTGGTCTTCATGTGCTGACTCATTGGGTGTGGTAGGGTGTGGCAGGCAGGCTGAACCTGGTGGGCGTGGCTTCAGGAGCTCAGCTATATAAGCTGCTCCATCCTTAAGACCGGTGATTCGCGTTACTGCGCACTCGCGTGCAACGTGACACTCACCGCCACTTGGACCAGTTTACTTACCTTTGAAACCAGGCGTTCTCCTGCATGCTCACCTCCAGGAAACCAGTGCTTCATCACTTCATCTGCAGACTCATCTCCTGACATCCAGTGTTCTTGATCCCGATGACGCAGAACCGCACTCCGCATCCACGCAGACCCTGTGAAGAAGAAGAAAGACAAGGTTAGAACATCCATCCTAGGGCCGTGCCACATTTGAACCCTGCACGCCCCCTAGTTAACAATTTACCAACTACTGTATCGCTGCAGCTTCGTCCCTCATTTCCTCCGGCTGTCGTCTCGAGCTCCGCAGCTTCTGCCAGGCCGGCAACATCACCTGCAAGGGAAGAAAGCAAAAGAGCAAACATCAAAAGTGGAACGGACAGCAATACAAGACAACAAACTTTACAATACAACAAAAACAGACGAGGAAAGACAAAGGCAAACAGGAACACTTACCTGAAGTATAGTGGCTTAGTCGCAGCAGGACTGGACTACCACGTGCAAGGGATCAGTGAAGGAACTCAGTCCAGATCATACAAGCGCCCCTGCCGGAAGCAGCAGGACAGAGTGCTCGCCAAAACTAATCAACAGGTGAGCTTTCCAGGGACAGCGCATACCACAGGTACCACGGTTTGGGAGAAGGGGTCTGGAAGGGGCTCAAGCGCACAAGCTGGCATACTCACGCCCCCTATTCTCCACACGAGCAGTCCCGAGCAGCATCACCTATTACCACCAGTCACGACATAAGTACAGAGGGCTAAGTCGGACCCTCATGACCTCACCCTCGGGAGGGCTGCAACCGTACCCCAATGCCTCCACAGAGACCAGGTCAGCGTAACAGAACGCGAAGCCTCTTCGAATTTCTGCCTGGGCGTTATGGAAACTTCTGAAATGGACCATTTGGCCCGATTACTGGGAGAGTTACGGGCTGAGGGCTGAAGTTCATGCCTCAACACAGGAAACCAATGCCCTAAGGAGGGATCTAATTGTGAACCGGGAGAAGACAGATGAACTAGCCCCAGGCACAGGCAGGCCAGGTCCCGCTGCCGGGGTATGCCCCTTCTGCCGCACCTCCAGAGCCCACGCCAGTACAGGTGGTTCTTCCAGGGGGGTTCCCCTGGCCCCACCAGAACGCTTCACAGGCGATCCGAATAAGTACACTATCTTTATGAATCAATGTCGTCTACATTTCTTGTGCAGACCTGGCTGTTAGGCAGAATCCTGTGCAGTTCCCTTAGGGAGCACTACAGAAGATTAAGACTACAGGTATGAGCAATAAATCCCCTTTGGTATCAGTCTGTACCACAAAGATTTAGTTGGTAGCTGTGGCTAAGCAGTCAGACTTATCTCAAGAGGGAGATGAGCAGTATTCAGGGTTTACACAATAGGGCTACAGCACTTATGGCACAAGGAAACACTGACCAAGGCTTTGTATTAAAAATAATATATATTTATTTTACACACTTCTAGTACTCTAGCAATTTCTCACAAGGGAGGGAAAACACAAGTTATACAGAAATATCTTCTTACACACCCTAGCAACACTTCCCATAAGTTTGTGAACAGGTTAAGGCAAGGCAGTACTTTAGCATAGAGAATACTTAAATGAAAACTGAACAATGTACCTTAATATGAAGAATTGGCTCCTGCGGTGGCGGTTGTTCCTGGTTGTTCCTGCAGTTCAGTGGATCCAGCAGAGGAAGAGAGACCCTCGTCGTGGAGGAAGGTTCGAGTTACTGCACTACCCAGGGATGAAACCAGCCGCGGTGCTGCCCAACAAATAAAAGGTACTCTCCTTTAAATCGCGGTCCAGGTGGACGGGTGCCTGGCTATCCGGTCTCCGAGTACAGGGTACTGGCGATTTGACCAAGGCAGGTCCAGGATGGCGATTGGCAAACTGGTTGACCCCAACAGCTCAAGGGAAGAAGGCTCTTGCAGATGAAGATCCTCTGTCGTCGTGTGCAGAAAAGTGGTGAGACGCTGCAGCAGGGCTTCACTGGTGGTTCAGTTGTTGCAGGTGTCTTTGTCTTCTCTCCTCTTTGGCTTCTTAGTTTCAGTGGTGACATCTTGCTCTTCCAGTCCTCAGGACCCTGCTTTATGCAAAAAGATCCCCATTCATACAGCCTAGCTGTCACTCGCACAGTGGAGTGGTCATCTTGGCGGGAGACCCTCCAGCCTATCAGGACAGAGTGCGACATGGGTTGCTGAGGCAACCCTGTCCAGGGGTCCTACTCCCCCTCCCACACAATGGACCCACCCCAGACTCAGTGGCGCCGAAAGGAGGGCTTCTTGGCAGAAGCCTGCCAAAAGGATGAACAAAGAATCCCCGACCTGGGTTAGGAGTTTAGAGAAAGACACGAGAAAGAAGTTATATTAAAGTTCTGGCAAATAAAACCTACCGGAGTAAAGTTAATATTAAAATACACCAGCGGTATGTTAGAGGCTGTCGGAAAATGTTGTAGCCTCGAACAATGGGAAAATCCCATAGGGAAATATTTGCGGTTGAATATTTACAGTAGTAACCACTGCCACCAGCCAGAAACCTTTGAGAGAGGGACTGTACGGTACCCTCTCGAAAATGAACACCAGGGAAAAACTATTAACCCTTCCCAGTACCTCCATAGTACGATGGGTTGTACTGGTTTAGTGCATAAAAATTGACTAGTAAAGTCAATGGGGACTTTACATGCCCTGGGAGACAGTAGTCAGTCCCAGGGTATGGAGTCTATGTTTGGGGGTCACTATGACACCCCCGGTGTTACTGCACTGAGGGTGCTGTGTAACACATGTGGATAAAGATGGTTCCTATGAGTGTGAGAAAAACCCCATAGACATTAAACACAAAAATAGCCTAGAACACACATAGCAAAAATGTCTAAGAGTGGGAAAAAGAGTCACACTCTTAGCAGGAGAAAAAAACAAACCCTTCAAATCCAGCAAAGCTGCTGGGGGACTCTATAGGTAAGGGAAATTAGCCTTAAAATGAGAATTCTCCCTAACGCTTGCCCCCCTCCCCCCCAGACTAAGGGACAGGAGGATCTAATCCACTCCTGGATGAGTCTCTTACCTCTAGTCGGTTATAAACATCCTAGAGAGACCATCAGCATTTTGGTGGTGACATCCTGACCTGTGCTCAATGGTAAAATCCAATCCTGGGAGGCAGATTGACCATTGTAGCAGTTTTGGGTTTTCCCCTTTCATTTGCATCAACCATCTCAAGTGTTGGTGGTCTGTTTGAATGATGAAAGTAGATCCATACAAGTATGGTCTGAACTTCTTCAAAAACCACACAATGGCAAAACATTATTTATGTATTTGCATTTGTATAGCGCGCATCGGCCCTAGGGCCTCGTGGCACTTTTAAGGATACTTGCTTAGACAAAGAGCATAGCTTATAGGGTTACAAGAGCATACAGCAGTTCAAACATACATTTCAGTTACGGATTGGGCAATTAACATGGAGGAATCCACAGGTCAGGTAAGGTATGTCTGAAGTGTCTAAGGTGGCTGGCCTAGTGGAATAGTTGAGTTTTCAGAAACTTGCGGAAGGCTGAGCGTGAGGTCCCTTTCCTGAGTGTTGGTGGTAGTGCATTCCAATTTTTTGGTGCTAAGACTGCAAAGCTGGCGCCTCCAGCTTTGGCTCTTTTAAAGGTTGGGATGGCGAGCAGGTTGCAGTGTTGGGTGCGTGTAGGTCTTTCTGAAGTGGCGCGGTGAATGGTTTCTGAGAGGTACGGAGGTGCTGTGTTTGCTAGGCAGGCATGTGCAATGGAAAGGGATTTGAATAGGATGTGTTCTCTGACTGGGAGCCAATGGGCATCTTTCCGGGCTTGGGAGATGTACTCCCTTTTTGGAATGCTGAGGGCTGCCCTGAGGGCGTTGTTTTGATTGGTTTGGAGTTTCTTTAAGTTCTTGGCTGAGGTGCCTAAGAAGAGGACATTGCAGTAGTCCAATCTAGCCCCTACTGTGGTTCTGGCTATGGACAGGCAGTTTTGAGGTGAGAGATAAGGTTTGACAGCATTTATGATTTTGGTGGTAAGAGCTGCCGAAGATATGATGGCGCTGACTTGTCGTGACATGGATAGGGTGGAGTCTATGTGTACTCCCAGTGTTTTGGCTGTTTTTGATGTGGTGATGGAAGTGTTGTCTATGATGAAGGAGGAGTATTTGCTGTCCAATTTATTGAGTGTTTGTTTGGTACCTACTATGAGTATTTCAGTCTTGTCTCCGTTGAGACAGAGGCCGTTAGCCGCCATCCAGGCCTGGATGATGGCATAGATCTCACTTAGCTTGGCAGTGTGCTGTTCTTAGGAGCCGGTGAGTGGGAGTAGTACTTGCTTATCATCGGCATAATTGGTGTAAGTTATACCGTGATCATCGAGGTCGTTGAAGAGAGGGAGGTCAAAAATGTTGTAGAGAGTCGGTGACGTGCAGGGACCCTGCGGAACTCCACAATGGATGGGTGTGGGGGTGGCGCGTGCTTGGTCTGAGAATACCCTCATTAGCCTTCCCTAAAGGAAGGAGGTGATCCATGTGGTATCTTGCTATGAAAAGTGTGCTGCCTTCTTGAGGTGTCTGCATAGGGTCATGTGATCTACCAGATCGAAGGCTGCAGATAGGCCAAGCAGCAAGAGTAGCGCTGGTTTGCCTTTGTCTGTGGTTTGTTCAATTTGCATTTTTAGGTCGAGTAGGGCGGTTTCGGTTCCATGCCTTGGCCGGAAACCTGATTGCCTCTTGCCCAGGATATGGTTTTCTTCCAGAAATTGTTGTATCTGAAGGTATGCTGCTTTGTCCAGTATCTTAAGCAGGAATGGGACGGTTGTTATGGATCTATAATTATTGGGCATGTCCGGGTCATGTGAAGGTTTTTTGAGTAATGGGCGGACCCAGGCTTCTTTGAGAGCAGAGGGGACTATGCCGGTGGAGAGAGAAGCATTAATGATGGCTGTAATCAGTGGTGCTAGTGGTTCTCTGCACTCTTTGATGAGTGCTGCGGGGCAAATGTCGCCCTTGCATGAGGAGGGCTTGATGCGTTCCATGATGGCTGTGACTTCTGAGTCAGTGACTGGTCTGAAGGAGAAGGCTTTAGAGTCTTTGCTGTCATGAGCGAGAGCTGGGCTTTGGGGGGGCTTGGTCATAGGCAGGGCACTGAGGTGGTTTTTTATTTTCTCTTTGAGTGTGTGTATTTTGAGTAACATGGCTGTTTGTATATTATTACACCATGTTTCGTCTTTGACTGTTTCCTGAGTATTGGTGGGTGGGCAGGCGAGCTCTTTGTAGATAGCGAATAGTTCCTTCGCCTCAGAATGAGCGTTAGTAATTCTGGAGTTGTATGATGCAGCTTTGGCTAATGTGATTTCTTTTTTGTAGCGGGCAGCAAGGGATTTGTAGGCCTCTAGCATGGGTTGGGTCGGGCATGCTTTCCATGTGGTGAGTGGCGTTCGTTTTAAGGATCTCAGGTCTAGTATCTCTTGGGTGAACCATGAGTTGGAGTGCTTCCGCATTTTGGCTTTTTTCTTGGTTAGAGGTGCAATGGCGTCTATGGCCGTTTTGATAACTATGTTGTATGTGTCAACTAGTGCTACCATGTCTGTAGAGAAGGGAGGCCTCAAGGCTGATGCAGCCTCTAGGACGGGGAGTATTCTTTCTTTAGTGAGGAGTCTGGCTGATCTAGTAGTAGCTGAGGGTATTGGTGCCATGGGTCTGGGTTGCGGTTTTGTTGGGATAAAGAAGTGTATGAGGAAGTGGTCAGTCCAAGGGCATGGCGTGATGGAGCTGATGTCTATGTCACAATTGTGGTCTGATATCCAGTGCAATACTCGCCCTTTGGTGTGTGTAGGGTCGGTGACTCTTTGGATGAAGTTTAGGTCATGAAGAGCTTTGTCAAGAGCTTTGCTTTGTTTGTCGCCTAGGATGATAGTTTTGCTATTGTTTTTTAGGTTGTATCCTATCTGGTGGAGCAGGTTAGCTTGGAATTCTAGTAGTGGGCCTGGCAGGCGGTATATGGCAAGTATGGTGATTGTTTCGTTAGCAGAGACTGCAAGCTTGATAGATAGTGCGTCTGTGTGTTCTTCGAAAGTAGTGCTAATTTGTCTTATGGTCAATGATTCTTTGGCGATGATCGGCACCCCCCCTCCTTTGTTGGTAGTTCTGTCTTTGTGGAACATAGTGTAGCCTGGTGGGAGTGAGAGGCAGATCGAGGGGCCAGAGGCTTCATGAAGCCATGTTTCAGTGAGGGTAAGGATGTCTAAGTCAAGGTCGGTGATCAGGTCATGAATCTCTGTGGCGTGAGCCGGGAGTGACCTGACGTTGATTAGGGCGCACTTGAGGGGTGCGTGTGTAGAGGCTATAGGTGAAACTCTGTTTTTGCTGGGCTTGGGTGCTGTGGTGTATGGGGAGGGTGTGGATGTAGAATTGGATGGGTGTGAGTTTTGGGCTTGTGTGCGGCAGGTGTGGTGGCGTGTGATTTATTCTTGGGTGATATGTATCTGTGGTGGGAGCGGATTCCTAGGAGTTGGTTTCTCATGGATGTTGGGGTGGGGTGGGAACTGGGAGTCTGGCAAACATTCTCTCTCAATAGTTGCCCACCTTGTTTCAGGTTCCTTCAGTTTCCTACTGATGAAGCAAATGGGGTGATCCCTACCTTTCTCATCCAGTTGACTGGGTACTGCACCTATACCTATATTAGAAGCATCTGTCTGCACAATGAAGGGTTGGTGGTAGTGAGGTGCTCTGAGAACTGGAGCTTGACAAAGGGCTTTCAAAGGCCTGATTGCACGCTTCATTCCATTTGACCTTCTTAGGGAATTTTGGAGAGAAGATTACTTTCAGAGGAGAAGCTGTAGATCCATAGTTCTCAATGAAATTCCTGTAGTACCCAGTGAGGCCTAGGAAGGCTCTCACTTGGGTTTGAGTAGAAGGGGTTGTCCAATTTTGCACAGCTTCAATCTTGCTGAGCAAAGGCCTTATTTCGCCTTCTCCTACCTCATGCCCAAGGTAGACCACTTAACTCTGACCAATTTGACATTTGCTTGCCTTTATGCTCGGATTGGCCTGTTCAAGAGCCTGCAAAACATATCCTAGGTGGTCAACATGTTCTTTCCAAGTAGGGCTGAACACTGCAATGTCATCCAAGTATGCCATGCAGAAGACCTCCATACCATTCAGAACCTGATTAACCATCCTTTGGAATGTAGCAGGTGCATTCTTTAGTCCAAAAGGCATAACCTTAAACTGGTATAGGCCAACTGGGGTGGAGAATGCAGTTTTCTCTTTGGCATGGTCAGTCAGGGCTATTTGCCAATAGCCTGACGTGAGATCAAATGTGATGAGGAACTTGGCTGAACCAAATCTATCTCCCAGCTCATCTGCCCTTGGCAAAGGATGGGCATCAGTCTTTGTGACTGCATTTAGGGCTCTATAGTCCACACAGAATCTTAACTCCTTGGATCCTGCCTTTGGTACTAACACAACTGGGCTAGACCATGGACTAGTAGAGGGCTCTTCTACCCCGGGATCAAGCATCTTGTTGACCTCTCCTTTGATGTGGGTTCTTACATTCTCTGACAGCCTGTAACCCCTGCTTTTGACAGGTAAACAGTCATCAGTATTGATATCATGCTGGCCCCAAGGGGTCAGGGCTGGTGCTAGAGAAAACAGGGTGGCAAATTGATTTAACAAAACCTTGCACTCCTCCTGTTGCTCAGGTGTCAGATTAGAAGAGAGATTAACTCCTTCTACTTTCTCATCTAAATGTTTGCCTCTGAGGAGGTCAGGTAGAGGTTCACTCTCCTCCTCCTCTTGAGCTGAATCTAGAAGCAAAGCTCCCAGTTCTGGTCTCGAGACATAAGCTTTTAGACAGTTGGTGTGAAAGACTCTAGGAGCCTCTTTAGGATTGCCTAAATCCACCAGATAGTTCACCTCTCCAAGTTTTCCCACAATCTTGAAGGGTCCCATCCATTTGTCCTGCAAGGCCCTCTGCCTTGTTGGTACCATAACAATAACTAGCTGGTCTTGAGCAAACTCAACCATTTTGGCCTTCTGGTCATGCCAATGCTTCACCAGAGCCTGACCTGCTTTCAAGTTATCACTTGCTTCAGCCATCATGTGTGACATTCTCCTCCGGAGTCCTATCACATAGTCAGTAACTCTGACTGGCGTGGGGGAAGGAGCACTCTCCAACCCCCTCTTGATTAGGGCCAATGCACCTCTGAGCGGATGGCCATAGAGAAGTTTAAAGGGACTGTAACCCACTCCTTCCTGAGGGACTTCTCTATATGCAAAGAGAAGGCATGGCAGTAGGGGATCCCACTTAAGGGGATCCTCTAAAGCTCCTATCATGCTTTTCATGGTTCTGTTAAACCTTTCCACCAATCCATTTGTCTGAGGGTGGTATGCTGTTGAGAACTTGTAGGTAACTCCACAGTTTTTCCACATGGCCGTCATGTAGTGGAACATAAAATTTGACCCCCTGTCGGATATTACCTCCTTAGGAAACCAAACCCTGGTAAAAATGCCAAGGAGGGCCTTAGCTACAGCCTGAGCTGTAACAGTTCTCATAGGAATTGCTTCAGGATACCTAGTAGCATGGTCTACTACAACAAGTATAAACCTGTTGCCTGAAGATGTTGGAGGATCAAGGGGACAAATAATGTTGATTCCTACCCTCTCAAATGGTACTCCCACCACAGGGAGAGGCATTAAGGGTGCCAAGTTCTTGGAGCCACTTTTACCAGAAGTTTGGCAAGTGTGGCAACTCTTGCAATACTTATCTACCTCAGCCCCCATTATAGGCCAATAAAAGTAGAGAGAGAACCTTTCCTTGGTCTTCTTGAAACTCAAGTGACCAGCCAAAGGTATCTCATGGGCTAGTTGCAAGAATTGGAGTCTGTTTTCTTGGGGCACTACAAGTCTTTTGTAGTCTCCATGGATTGACTCTGTCGGTTCACTATAGAAGAGGCCATCCTCCCAGTGTAACCTATACTTGCCAGGCTCTTGCCCTTCAAGCTGAGAAGCTGCCTGGTGGCGAAGACCTCCCAGAGGTGGACATTCTCTCTGTCCCCTACTGAAGTCTGCTCTGTTGGGGCCACCTTCTGCCAGTAAAGACTGCAGCTCAGGATGGTCCACAGGGTCAAGATCTCCAATGAGTTCCTGGCCTTCTACTAGATCTGAGTCCTCCGGCTCTAGTTCAACCACACAGGGTTGTACCTCACTCTCAGCCTCAGCTGGAGGAGGAATCACAGGTGTGATTTTTGACAACCTAGAAGATTTCCTGGTTGGCAGCACTGGAGTGCTCGCTGCTGGTTTCTTCTTTGAAGTCTTGGGTTTCCCCTTTGCTTCTGGTTGCTTTGAAATAGCAGTTATTAACTCCAGTGGAGTAGGAGTGATTTCTTTTTCTATCATCTCCTCCGGAGAGCTCCTCAAGGCCCTCTCCCTTGCAGGTCTGGTGAGCACCTGCAATCTTTTGCTGGGAGGTCTGGGAGTACTTGATACTACCCCCAGTTCCTTAAGGTTATTCCCTAAAAGAACCCTTCCAGGAACTTCAGATTGCACACTAACAGGTATCCTCACAGTCATTTCATTGCACTGGATGAGAGCTGGTAATTGGGGAAGCATCTGCACAGGCCCTCCAGCTAACTTGGTGAGGCGTTTGGGTGCTGCCTTAGCAACATCCTCCACAAAAAAAGATTTGCATCTGGGATCCCCTTTCACATGATCAGTAGAGCCACAAACATAACATTTCCAAAATGTCTTTATGAATGGTGGCTTGTTCTGGCCTCCTTCTGGTCTGGGACCAGAAGGTACACTAGTCTGATTAGGTTTCCCTTGGGGCTTACCCTTAGAATTTTGTTTGGGGGCCTCTTTGGAATCGGAATTATTTGAATTTCCTTTGTTGTCTTTCTTAGGCTGCTTTCCCTCATCCTTTTTTCTTTTTTTTTAAAACTCTTTTTTATTGACTTGACAGCTCAACAAAAAACCAGAGGATGCCACAAGGCACCAGCGCAATTTGCAAACAGTACAAGCAATAAAAAATACACATTGCGTGAATATAGCATATCAATAACCAGCAATATACATAGTATTAATAACATGCCCCGGAACAGAATGCTATTTAGGGGGAACCACCAGGGGAGGTAGAGGAGGGGGTGGAGGGTGAAGTCATGGCAGAAATATAGTCGCGGAATCTCGGCCAGATGTCCCTCGGCCTGGAGTGGGGATGCTGCATAGCACTCCAGGACTGTTCAGTATCGTGAGCCCATGTGACCGATCTGAGCCATTGAGTATAGGTGGGCGCTCTAGGGCGGAGAAAACAGAGTAATATACAGCGGACTGCCAGTAGCATGCAGAGGCCTGCCGATTTCCTGACATCACGGGGCAACTGTGGGAGATCATGGAATAGGCAGTGCAGTGGGGTGGGGGTGATTGGGTGTTCTAGAATGTCAGATAATGTAGAGCAAATGTCTAGCCAAAATTGGGACAAATAGGGGCATAGCCACAACATGTGCATATAAGAGGCCTGATCTGCGCTGCACCTAGGACAAGTGGGGGGGTTGGCAGGAAACATACGGTGGAGTCTCATGGGTGTATGATGGTTTCTGTGTAGGACTTTAAACTGAATGAGTTTAAATTTAGTGTTGTAGGAAACCTCGTGGGTCCGAGCGCACATCCGTTCCCACCTCTCGTCAGTGACCCCGGTACCAAGGTCCTCCCCCCATCTGTGTCTCAGCTCGGTAAAGTGGGGGGCCGCTCTGGTCTGCAATAAGGAGTAGAGCCTCGACACTTTACCTCTGAAGGAGAGATAGGAGCAGAGCTCCTCAACTATAGGTTCATCGGTGGGCAAGGTGGGGAAGTCTGGATAAGTGGACTTGAGATGTGCTCGAAGCGAAGAATACTGTAGCCACACCGAGGGTCGGTGCCTGAGTAGGGGGGGAAGGTCAGACCATTCCATGAAGTTCCCCTGTTCAAAGACATCGCGTAAAGTCAGGAAGCCAGCAGAGGCCCAGCGGGCGACCACCGAAAGTGGGATGTGTGGAACATCAGGAAGGAAGTTCCACAAAGGCAGATCCCCATGGAACGGGCAGGGTGTGCCGACCATGGACCAGAGTTTAGTCAGCGCCAGGGATGTACAAGCCACCGGATTCGCCGAGTTTAACGCAGGGGGGATTGGCTGGAGGACCAGGGACCCGATCACTCGGTCACAGACAGCTAGCTTCTCAAGGCGAACATGGGGGAGGGGGATCAGTGGTGTTGAACCAGAATGCAGCAAACTGCAATTGGGCCACCACCCTGTATCTGATAAAATCGGGTGCGCTAAAGCCGCCCAACGCCTTAGGGGTAGTTAGTGTAGTCAATTTGAGCCGGGCGGCCCCAGAGTGCCAGAGGAAGGTGTTACATATGGTGCGTAGTGTTTGGAAAAAAGTATCCCCAGGCCACAGGGGCAGGTTGGTGAAACAATACAGTAATTGAGGTAATACAATCATTTTGAGTATGCCTATTCTGCCTGCTAGCGAGAGGGGAAGCTTAGTCCAGCTTGAGGTTTTAGTCTCGAGGGTAGTTAAATAGGTATGATAATTGTCGTCACGTAGCTGTGACGTGTGCCCTCATCCTTTTTTCTGAGTGGCCCCTGAATCCTTGTGAGTAGCCCTGTTGGCAACCCACAAGTCAGCAGCCTTAGCCAGTTTCTTAAAATCTAGTTCTTTTGAATCCGCCAAGTGCTGTCTGAGCTCAGGAGAGCAGGCATCATAGATAGACTCCAACATTACAAGATTTCTCCTTCCTTCATAAGTGTTAACTCTGTAACCCTTAATCCATCCCTCTTCTTCAAACACTCGTTCACCCAAGTAGCCCAAGGGGTACTATCATGCTTTTCAGGGTCCTAAACCTCTTAAGATACTGAGAAGGAGTCTTCCCAAATCTAGCTATCAGAGCTAGTTTCACATATTCATAATCCATCCTATCCACCTACCCCAACTCCATTACCACATCAGATGCAACGGGGGGAGCCTAGAGAATAACCAGGGGATCAACTGATTCCCTGTGATATCCTGGAGCCCATGATTGTATTCAAACATAGCTAACCAATCTAATACATCCAACTTAGGTTCATACATACCCACAATCCCTTTAGGCATCCAGGGTCTTTTTGGACTGGAAGATCTAGAGGATTCGGGGAGAGAAGCATTTTCCGAAGACAATTTTTTCATCTCAAGCTCATGATTGAGCTCAAATTCTTTGAGCCTTAGTTGTTGATGTCTCTGTTCAGTTTGGGCACTAATTCTTTTGAATTCTAGCTCAAGTCTCATTGTTTCTAGAGTGATAAATTCAGGACTTAATGTGGGACCTGACAATGGTCCAGTAGCCACAGGTTGAGGCCTTTGAGCAGGCAGAGGGCCAGAGGGGTGACATTGTTATCCTCTGCTTCCTCATCTGCTTCAACAATAACATTTTCAACATTATCATCCTCAATGTTTGCTACATTTGCTGGAGTAGTAGGCACTACAGCACCACTATCCAGACTTTGTTTTTCTAACAGTCTATCAATCATTTCTGATTTCTTGCCTTTGACAGGAAGACCTTTCTGTCTACACAGATACCCCTTAAATAATCAGCAGTATTAGTATGCAGGGTCTCCTGGCTGTAACTTTCCATACTTTGACTTAGTTTAAAATAAACGTTTTGTGATTGTTAGCCTTGTGGTTAATTGGACCAAGGTACTAGCAGCACACTAAAATGTAAATCCAATACTTTTATCCTCACCGCTGTACACCAGTGTTAGGCAGAATCCTGTGCAGTTCCCTTAGGGAGCACTACAGAAAATTAAGAGTACAGGTATGAGCAATAAATCCCCTTTGGTATCAGTCTGTACCACAAAGATTTAGTTGGTAGCTGTGGCTAAGCAGTCAGACTTATCTCAAGAGGGAGAGGAGCAGTATTGAGGGTTTACACAATAGGGCTACAGCACTTATGGCACAAGGAAACACTGACCAAGGCTTTGTATTAAAAATAATATATATTTATTTTACACACTTCTAGTTCAACACATTAATCACAGTTAATAAAGCAAGTTAAAATCAGTCAAGAAAAGTATACACAACTCCCTAGTTAAATTGTGGACAAGTTTGAGCAACAGTGAAAACTGAGCAAAACGGCACAGTGAAAATCAAGCACAACTGGCACTCTAGCAATTTCTCACAAGGGAGGGAAAACACAAGTTATACAGAAATATCTTCTTACACACCCTAGCAACACTTACCATAGGTTTGTGCACAAGTTTAGGCAAGGCAGTACTTTAGCATAGAGAATACTTAAATGAAAACCGAGCAAAATGGCACTTCACAAGTTTAAAAAGTGGGAAGGAAAAGGTGGTTATAAGAAGTAGGTGCACCAACACAGTTCTAGTTGAGAAGCAATCTAGAGAAGGCAGTTCTAACAAATTTAGCCAGAGTCAATAGGCCTGTGCCAGAGTCAGTGGTACAGGGCAAAGGGCCCAGGAGCAAAATGTTCTTGTAGCTGCAGTCAAGTCTTTGGTTAACGAGTTTGAAAAGGTGGATGCAGAAGGTGAAAGACAATGTTTAGAAGATAAGGGCGGCCAACCCAACAGGTAGGTAAAGGATTTAAAACACCTTTAGCACTACCACGCGTAAAGGGCGGCCTGGCGGAACAATGTACCTTAATATGAAGAAGTGGCTCCTGCGGTGGCGGTTGTTCCTGGTAGTTCCTGCAGTTCGGTGGATCCAGCAGAGGAAGAGAGTCTCTAGTCGGGGAAGAAGGTTCGAGTTACTGCGCTACCCAGGGATGAAACCAACCGCGGTGCTGCCCGACGAATAAAAGATACGCTCCTTTAAATCGCGGTCCGTGTGGACGGGTGCCTGGCTATCCGGTCTCCGAGTACAGGATACTGGCGATTCGACCAAGGCAGGTCCAGGAAGGCGATTGGCAAACTGGTTGGCCACACCAGTTCAAGGGAAGAAGGCTCTTGCAGATGAAGATCTTCTATCGTTGTGTGGAGAAAAGTGGTAAGACGCTGCAGCCGGGCTTCACCGGTAGTTCAGTTGTTGCAGGTATCTTTGGCTTCTCTCCTCTTCGCCTTCTTAGTTCCAGTGGTGACGTCTTGCTCTTCCAGTCCTCAGGACCCTGCTTTTATGCAAACAATATCCCCATTCATACAGCCTAGCTGTCACTCACACAGTGGAGTGGTCATCTTGGCGGGAGACCCTCCAGCCTATCAGGACAGAGTGCGACATGGGTTGCTGAGGCAACCTTGTCCAAGGGTCCTACTCCCCTCCCACACAATGGACCCACCCCAGACTCAGTGGCGCCGAAAGGAGGGCTTCTTGGCAGAAGCCCGCCAGAAGGACGAACAAAGGATCCCCGACCTGGGTTAGGAGTTTAGAGAAAGATACAAGAAATAAGGTTTAAGTTTCTTATTCTTGGTGAGTGCTAATTTTCAGGATCGCAGTCCAAAATTTAATTACTGTTAAGATAAGGTTCTTATCATGTCCTTTTAAGGTATGGGCCCATCGTTCCTGTGTGTTCATCTGTTTCTCAGAGATTTTGAAGAAGTCCCTGAACAAGTTTCTTGCATCCGTCAAAGCTTGGCAAACCATGATTACGTGAAAAAGAGTCTCTTTGGTGTTGTCAATCTTGCAAAATCGACAGTTTGTAGTCATTACGGTTGGGTGTTTTATGTTAGATAAGTAATCGCGCGTTGGCAATATATTTAGGCGAAAGCGTAGGAATTCGTCTCGTATTGAACGTTCTGGAAAGCATGCTAAATATGGTGGTAATTCATTAAGAGCTCTTGATTCTATTGAGCAGTTTAAAGCTTGTTTGTATTTTGGTTGTTCCTCTTTTGTTTTGATCCAATCGTTTTGCTGAACTCTTTTTTTGGCATATTATGGTCTATTTATTAGCATGTCCTTACTGATGTCTTCGGTCTTCATTTTCTTTTTTATCTCGTTTGTCCAGTATTGAAGAGCTGTTACAGTGGTATTTTTTTCCTTGAGTATTTCTAGAGATGGAATTTTATCCTGGCAAATTATTTTTCTGTAAAGATCCATTTTTTTCCAAGTAATAATAGATTCTAGAGATTGAAGTGCCAATTCAAAACAAATTCTTGGCATTGGAAAAGAGTTAGGTAAAGCAAGAGTTTTTCTGCAAAATATGGTCTCGTATTGTTGCCATTTCATCGTGTCTTGATTGATTATTGTTTCTCCAGCATAGGTTAGGATGGGAGCCACTTTTTGTCTATGAAATAGGATAGTTGATTTTATTGTGAAGGTTCCAAATTTACAATGGAAAAAGCGACCTAAGCGGGCTAAGGATCTTGCTTTCCTCTCGATGTGCTCTTTCCATTCCTGCTCCACTGGTGATGGATTTATCATGGCGCCAAGATATTTGAATACTTTTGTTTCTTCAATCTCTTTATCTTCTAATTTTAGTTTCACTTTTTGTCGCCTGATGTTATGCAGAGATGTTAGTCTCATTAACTTTGTTTTAGGAATGTTAATTTGTAGATCGTTCTCTTTCATAAAAAGGCTCACTTTGTTTACCGTTTTTTGTAAACTTGATTGTGTTTTGTCCATGACAATGATGTCATCTTCATACATTAAGGTTTTTAACGGTTCGTTATTAATCTTCCGCGGATTCGAGAGAGGGTCATGAATCGCTTGTACAAATCCGAATGTATATAAGTTGTATAGACAAGCAGCCAGGGGACATCCTTGTTTTAGGCCATTCCAGGTGGTAATTTCGTCTGTTACTGTTCCATCTTTTGTTAATCTGACTCTAATCGATGTATTGGAGTAGAGTTGCTTAATTGGGTTGAGAATAAACGAGGGACAACCCCAAGATGTTAACTTCAGCCATAATTTTTCTCTATTCGCCGAGTCGAATGCTGTTTTTATGTCTATAAAGACAGCGTATACTTGTTGTTTCTTTGTTGTTGCTTCGTACTTAATCATAATTAGAAGTAGCAGATTCACGTTTGTGCCGATTTTGTTAGCGAAACCAGTCTGTCTCTTCTCTTGGAAACCATATTCCTCTGCCCAATTATTACGTTTTTTCATCAGGAATCCCGCGAACAGCTTTCCCAGTGGGTCAAGAAGGGCTATGGGCCTATAGTTTGTTGGCATTTTCCTATCACCAGCTTTGTAAATCAGAATCAATATCGCTAGGTTTCAGGTGGATGGGATTTGTTTGGTTTTCTCTATTAAATTAAGCAGTTTTGAGAAAAAGGTAGCCCATTCTTCAGGGGCAGATTTTAGATCGGCGTTTGAGAGCCCAGGGCCTGGTGCTCGCGATGGATTCAAGGCCCTAATGGTTTTTTTGATCTCATCTTTTTCCCATTTTAGGTCCCAAGCCTGATGGTTGTTCGAGCTTCCTGTTGGTGAAATCTCTGTTTTCTTTTTGTAGAGGTTTTTGAAATGTTGAGACCATTCTCCGGATTATACCTCTTGTATCATGGTTGATGCATTGGATTTTTCATTTAGGAGCGACCACAGCTGTCTGGTGTTTTTCTGTCTTAATGCCGCCAGTATCGCCTCTGCGTCCGCTTGGTGCATTTTAGCTTTATGTGATTTTATGTAGTTGGAATATTTCTGTTTTTCTTTTTTTATTTCTACCACAGAGGTTATTGTATTCTGTTTTTTGAGTAGTCGAATTTTTTTGTGTAAGTTCTTTTTCATTAGCTTGATACCATGATTAAACTGATGTTGATGTTTGATTTGCCGTATCGCACAGATTTTTTTGGGTAGCTGATATTTGTGCAAAATCCACTCATAGTTGAGCTTTGCGTTGTCTGGTAAATTTGAAGTCTCGAAGTTTGTCAGCAGGTCAACCATTTGGTGTTGGTTTATTCTAAGCTTATTTAGACCGTTATTGAGTTTCAACTCTGGAAGGTATAATCGTGAGATTTGTGTTTGAGTAGTAGTCCATGAGATTAAAATTTGGTGATGATCCCTATTTATTTGTGGATGGTTTGCAGTTGCCGTTAGATTTTTTTAATATCGTTTCTGAGATGAAGATATAGTCTATGATTGAGTTGGTTTTCACGTGTCCATGTTGGCAGAGTTTTATCTTGGTCATTTCGTGGTTGTTCAGTCAAGGTTAGGTTTCTAATGAACATTTCTTTGGTCCATTTTTTTGCTCTTGACGATAGGTTGGGGGGATTTATTTTCATACCTTCTGGGCTATATAGATGAATATTCAAATCACCAGCGATTATAAAATCTGTCGAATTATGTAGTCTGGCAATTGTATCAAAAAATATGTTTTCATTCATTGATGTAGGGTTCCAATAAATATTGAAGATAGTTAAATAGCTGGATTCCCTTTTTGGGGTTTGAATACAGATGGTGATGTATTGGGCCCAGGGGTGTAGATTTTGCTTTGCTACAATTGACCAGGATGGATTTATTTTGGTCATAATCAACATCCCTGATGATGGTCTACCTTGGTGTGGAGTAATCGCTGGGTTCATGAAGGTCGAGAAACCTTCGCAAGTTACCTCTTCAGACAGCCAAGTTTCTTGAAGGCAAATTATTGCCACATCTTTTTGATTTAAGGATCCTTCTTCAAATAGATGGGTTGAGCCTCTGGTATTCCAGAAACATAATGTTATCTCTTCTGTCTTTGTTATATTAAAGTTCTGGCAAATACAACCTACTGGAGTAAGGTTAATGTTAAAATACACTGGCGGTATGTTAGAGGCTGTCAGAAAATGTGGTAGCCTCGAACAATGGGAAAATCCCATAGGGAAATATTTGCGGTCGAATATTTACGGTAGTAACCACTGCCACCAGCCAGAAACTTTTGAGAGAGGGACTGTACGGTACCCTCTCGGAAATGAACACCAGGGAAAAACTATTAACCCTTCCCAGTACCTCCATAGTAAGATGGGTTGTACTGGTTTAGTTCATAAAAATTGACTAGTAAAGTCAATGGGGACTTTACATGCCCTGGGAGACAGTAGTCAGTCCCAGGGTATGGAGTCTATGGGGGTCATTACGAGTTGGGCAGTAAGGGATAAATGATGCCGGTAAAGGATTACCGGCATCGTTTACCTCTCCGGGCCATTACGACCCACCAACCCGCTATTAGCTGCACCGTAACTAACGATTCCTCAAATAGCAGCATGGACGCGGGCACGCGACCCTTCATGGCGGAAATACCACCATGGCGTAAACAGGAGGCCATCACAAGTCAGGCAGACATGCAAATAACGGCCTACTGAAGCCCGAAAAGTACCTTACAGGCATGGAGTAAATACCGGCATCGCGGACCACCCGTAAACGGCCATGTTCAGTGTTCCCAACTGCCACAGGTGCACACAATCAGCACAGGTGGAGGCAATATAGACTTGGCCAGCACAAAAGGAGCACACCCCACCCCTTCCCACACCCAGTCACACACCAAAATGATTCCAATACAACTAGCAATGCTGGGGCTGGAGGACATGATTTCAGTGGAACTGCTGCAACAGCAACAGCAACAACAACAACAACAACAACAACAACAACAACAACAACAACAGGCAGTACAGAGGAGATGCAGGAGGAGAAGGAGGGTGAGGCAGGCTCAGCATGCCCCACCAGTGCAGCCAGTGGTACCACGCAGGCATCCCCAATCCCTCGCATCCGAGCCAGTCCATTCAACCTAACCCCTGAGCAGATCCACACCCTGTACCGTCTGGACCGGGACACTATCACCACCATTGTGGACATGATACATAACGACATCGTCAGCCTGATTGAAATAAGCACCGCCATCCCACCTCTACTGAAGGTACTGTCAGTGTCAGTACTCCACTTCCTGGCACCTATCTGCACACAGTGGGGCACATGCATGGCATATCCCAACCATTATTCTCGCGTACGCTGAACCAAGTGCTTGATGCTCTCATGAAGCGCACAGGCGACCACATTTTCCTACCACAGACAGGCCAGGAGATCTCCAACACCAAAGTTGGTTTCCATTCACTGGCCGGCATCCCTGGTTGGTGCCATCGACTACACCCATGTCGAATTGGTGGTCCCACATGCCATGGAGGTAGTGTACCACAACCGTAAATTGTACCACTCCATCAACGTGCAAATGGTATGTGACTCAAACAAGATCATCACACATTGTTGTGCCCGATTTCCCGGATCAACCCATAATTCAATGGTCTTGCGGAACTCCACAATACCAAGCTACATGGAGCGACATGCAGGGCAGAGATCCTGGCTACTCGGTGAGTTGCATGTCAGGCTCATGGAAATGCGATGTGGGTAGGTGATTGGGGGGAGAGATGCATACTTCACCTGGCTGAGATGGGGGGGAGAGATGCATTCTTCACCTGGCTGAGATGGGGGGAGAGATGCATACTTCACTGGCTGAGAGTACCTGAGAGGATGTACCATGCTCATACCCCAAAGCTGGCCAGACTTGACCCGACACCTGACCACAAAATACAAGACGTAATCTGCACTACCACAAAAATGATGCATTGCAACAACCATTACATAGCTATCAACATGTACACTGCACATAATCAGACCGTAGACCCCACAGCACAATGCAGTAACAAGCAATGTGGATGGCCAATGCACATCGCCAAATACCATCATAAAAAAGTACAGGTCTCCATTACTACGTACAAAGGAGCCACATGAGGGAAAAATACATGAACACACCCCTACACCAACACAGAGGTCCACCAAAACAGCATGTCACCATTTGTCGTGCAAAGTGAGATCATCATGACGCTGCCATCAACGTTGACAGGATGGTAGCATACATATCACTGCACATCACCCAGATCATGGGAACAACCATTGTGGACTACCACAGTGCATGAGCAACCACAGGGAATTGCCCCCCCCCCTGCGCCCAATAGACGATGGCACGCACACCTGTCTATAAGAGGAATACACACATAGCAGTCACATCATGTGTCCCTATTCATGCATGGATCTGTGGGTGCATACAGGAAATTAATTCATGCTATGGTGTCATTGATACAGGTCCCATGTGATGTGAGGACTTATACATAATCATTGTTGCCCACATGCAAGTGATGCAGGCTAACCCTTGAAGAGGTGGCTCCTTACCCCAGTCCGGAACCCGCAGAACAGGCATGAGGAGGACTACAATCGTGCACATACACGTACCCATGTGGTGATTGAGCAGACCTTTGGCCTCTTGAAGGCACGGTTTCGCAGCCTCAGCAGGTCTGGTGGGGCACTCCTGTACGGCCATGAGAAGGTAGGCAAGATCGTCATGGCATGTGTCATGCTACACAATATGTGCATCAGACGGAATGTGCCCCTGCCCCCTGAAACTTAACTGCAACCACCTGATGATGAGGATGAGGAGTGCGGAGATGGGGCTGCACTTCAGGGTGGCAGTGATGCACAGGAGGGACGTGCCAGTCATCAGACTCTGATTGACCAATGTTTCTAGCACACATGGATGGGGAGTGTGACATGGAGGTGGAACTCAGGGCAATGGGTGTGTCAGGGATATGGACACTGTAGACTGTTCACCAATAAAGCACACATACACAATAAGCAATGTCCTCACATGTGAATTCAGATTTCATAACAGGTGTATTCAGATATGTAAACGCAGGTCATCCCAGCGCTTCCGGACATCCTTAAGGGTGCGGGGGGTGGTGCCAACGGCACTCACCTTCTGCGCCACCTCCGCCCATATCTCCTTCTTCCGCTGCACTGCAGGTCGAGACATGTTGGTGGAGAATACGACCTCCGCATGTTCTTGCAGCGTCTCGGCCAGCATATTCAGCTGACAAGCGCTCCTTGCGCAAGCGCTCTGCACTTTTTTTGAGTGCTTTGGGCATGGTAAGATGCAGGAGGTAGTGGTAGAGGTGTGATAGAGGTGTGGTGGTCAGATGGCTCCTGGTTACAGAGGATGGCAATGGATTGTGTTTTTAAAGATGGCCGCTGTGCTCTTTCCCATTCCTGTGCGATGACGCGACTTCCGGTTCCGCTTATTAGCGGTCACCGCTAATGCCGATGGCTTGGATGGCGGTGGAGCTATCTGCGCTTCGCACAATGCCGGTAAGGGAGATTTTTTGCCCTTTTACGGCATGGCGGAAAGGTCCTTACTGGCATGGCACAAAGCTTGTGTCTGCGTACTCCTAATTGCCCTCTAATAGTGGCCTTGTGGCAACACGGACACAGTATTTGCTCCATGCCGGTAAGGGCCGTACCTTACCTCCAAACTCGTAATGAGGCCCATGTTTGGGGGTCACTATGACACCCCAGTGTTACTGCACTGAGGGTGCTGTGTAACACATGTGGATAAAGATGGTTCCTTTGAGGGTGAGAAAAACCACTTAGACATTAAACACAAAAATAGCCTAGAACACACATAGCAAAAATGTCCAAGAGTGGGAAAAAGAGCCACACTCTTAGCAGGAGAAAAAAACAAACCCTTCAAATCCAGCAAAGCTGCTTGGGGGACTCTATAGGTAAGGGAAATTAGCCATAAAATGAGAATTCTCCCTAACACTGGGTCATTCCTCAACGATCAAGCGAGAGTGGCATTTGTACTCTCATATTTGGGAGGTAGTGCAGGGGACTGGTTAATACCCTTGGTAAACCAGGATGATCCTTTGCTTTGAGACTTCGGAGGTTTCCAGCGTGAAATGGAGAAACTATTTGCACGGCATACTCAAGGACGGGCTCTGGACAATGAACTGTTATCACTACGGCAGGGTAATCAAGACCTACTAACATATATTGCTTCCTTCAATAGTCTGGTAGCACAAACTAACTGGCCAGAGGAGACAAGAACTACGCTCTTTTACCGAGGCTTGTGAGGGGAACTTAAGGACGTATTAGCCCAAGTAGTAAATCCCCCAGAAAGATGTGCTGAATACATCGACCTGACAGTGAAGCTCGATCACAGATTGCAGGATCGGAAGATGGATCGGGCCAAGGCCGAGGGGAGGTCGGTCTTTGTGCGACCCCATGAGAATCAAACCAAATCACACGATCTGTCCGAGCCAATGCAAATCGGAGGCTTGCGAGCCCACTCACCAAGGCAGAAAGGGAGAAAAGGAGACAGCAGCAGCTTTGTTTGTACTGTGGTAAGGCAGGTCACTATCTCCGAGAATGCCCGGTGAAAACACCCAGGAAAGCAGTTGGAGAAACTGACAAGGGTGAAGAAGAAGAACAAGACTCAGGAAACTCCAACGCCTGGCAAGTGTAGGGGTCCACTTGGCGAGCGGTGAAAAGGATCTTATACAGACCTCATATCTAGTCATCCCTGTGCTCCTGGTAAACCACAAGCAACTGTCGAAAATACATGCCTTGGAGGCATAAATTGACAGTGGGGCTGTGGGAAATTACATGGACCAAGATCTGGCTACCCGGATAGGCCTTCTACTCCAACAGAAGCAGGTTTTGGAAAACGTCACAGCAGTTGCTGGATCTCAGCTATCATCCGGCCCAGTGACGCATTACACCGAGAAGGTCACGCTTCTGTGTTGGGACTGTCACCAAGAGGACATCACCTTCAATCTCATCAGCGCTACTCAGTTACAGTTGATTTTGGGAATGCCCTGGCTGGAGACCCACAATCCCAGGATTGACTGGCGTAAACGAGTTCTGACCTTTCCCCAAGACTGTGCCGACACCTGTTATAGCAAGGGATTCTCATTAAAAGGTCTTACCCACCCAGGTTCGTCGAAGAAAGAAACCATACTGGGCCTCACCAGGTCACTACCACCTTAATACCTAGATTACCAAGATGTCTTTCAAAAAGAGCAAGCGAACACCCTACCTCCGCACAGACCGTATGACTGCCAAATTGATCTGGTACCTGGAGCTCAAATTCCCTGCAGCCAGATTTACGCCCTAACAGAACAGGAAAACCTGCATCTAAAAACCTACCTCGATCAGTATCTGGCAAATGGCTTCATTCGTCCGTCCAAGTTCCCTGCATCCTCGCTCCTCTTTTTTGTGCCGAAAAAGGAGGGAGACCTGAGAACTTGCATTGACTACAGAGCACTTAACCAGATTACTGCTTATCCCCTGAGCACTGAGCTATATACAAAACTAGACTTGCTAAGGACTATGTAATGCCCCGGCAGCGTTCTAATTTTTCATGAATGACGTGCTCTGCGAACTGTTGGACGTCTGCGCTCTTGTCTATATTGATGACATTCTTATCTATTCGACCACCAAGGAGGGTCATGCCAACCATGTCCGGGCAGTTTTGGAGAAGCTGCGGCAACACCGGCTATATGCCAAATTGGGAAAATGCTTCTTTCATGTGACAGAGGTAGAATTCCTCGGCTTTATTCTCACACCACGGGGCATACGCATGGACACACGCAAGGTAGACGTTATCCTTAACTGGCCCTCACCAACATCCACAAAGGGAGTGCAGAGTGTACTAGGGTTCGCCAACTTTTATTGCTGGTTCATTCCCAGGTTCTCCCAGATCATCCACCCAATTACCTCTTTACTACAGAAAAATAAACAATTTAATTGGTCCGCAGAGGCAGGGAAACCCTTCCAGGAACTAAAACAAGCATTTACCACAGCATCAATTCTACGGCATCCTCGACCAGAACTACCATACGTGGTCGAAACTGATGCTTCCAACATAGCAATTTGAACAGTCCTGTCACAACGAGACCCCGAAACAGGTCAGCTGCATCCCGTGGCATTCTGGTCTTGCAAATGTTCAGCCCCTGAATTGAATTATGCAATCACTGATAAAGAAATGATAAAGAACTGCTAGCAATTAAGGCAGCTTTCAAAACCTGGAGATATTATCTTCTTGGAGCTAGACATACAGTCACTGTCGTCACGGATCATCGCAATCTACAATATCTGAAGACCGCCAAAGCGCAATCATCACGCCAACTTTGCTTGGCTCGCTTCTTTGTGCAAAGCGACTTCCTCATCACCTATAGACCCGGAGTACGCAATGGAAAAGCGGACGCCCTGTCTCGCATGAGTGATGGAGAAGAGGCATTCACTACACCAGACCCCGTGGCCATCATCCCTGAAGGACGAATCCAAGCATGATTGCCGCAACCACCACTCTAGACAACTTAAAACCTGACCTGCAACACTTGATGAGTCCACCAGTGCAACAGGAATGACTAGGGAAGGGAGACGGGTATACAATCGTGGACAACCTACCATACTACCAAGGACGATTCTACATCCGGATAAGAAATTACAGAATCAAATCATCGCAAACTATCACGATTCATTAGTAGAACGGCACCCAGGAATAGCCAAAACCCAAGCTAAAATAAAGAAAAATTACTGGTGGCCAACTTGGCGAAAGCACATTATCCAGTTCATCGCAACCTGTGCCCAAAAATAAAGTCCTGCAGGTCTGCTATGTCCTTTAGAAGTACCCCCAGCACCTTGGCATACGCTATCAATGGATTTTATTACAAACCTTCCCTCCTGTAATGGATACATCACCCCCAAACCGACGGTCAGACCGAATGGACTAACCAGACCCTCGAACAATACATAAGGTGTATGCTGCAACAAACCGAGGATGTTTGTTTGTTTGTTTGTTTATTATTTATAATGTGTGTCATACCCAAGGGTAACAGGGCGCAGCAGATACAGGAATATGCAAGACTTGGTTACACACAAATTATGCCAACGGGAGTACACCAAAATTATACAAAAGTTATACAAGATTTATATACATGTCAATATACATAATGTAAGCATGTAGGGGTTAATTACAAGGAGACATTTTTACATACATAATACACAAAGGATGCTAGTGATACAGGATGGCAGGCTGGCTTTAGCCATATAATAGTGTTGGCTCTGAATTTGTTGTATGTTTGGTTCATTCTTAAGCTGGGAGGTAGATTGTTCCAAAGTTTGGACGCTTTCACCGGGAAACTGTTGCCTCCGATTGTGGCCGTTTGAAGGTGGGTACGATAAGACGGTCTTTATTGGCAGATCTGGTAGGTCTAGTGGAAGTCTGCTTGTGGAATTTCTCCACTAGATAGATGGGATTTATGAGTCAGAGATAGAGTTTTCAGGAGTACTTTCTCATAAATTGGGAGCCAGTTATGCTGTCGACTAACCTGGGAAATGTGTTCTTTTCGGGACATGCTAAGGCCACTCTCAGGGCATTGTTTTGAAGGATTGGGATACATTTGATAGTGGCTTTAGATGATCCTAGGTAGAGTGCATTACAGTAGTCAAGACGTGAGAGGATGAGAGCTCTGGCTAAAGTAATGCAGCTGTTATCTGAGAGGAAAGGTTTGCCAGTGCGTATCAGTTTGCATGTGTAGGCAGTAGACGATTCAAGGGAGTTAACCTGTTTTGTGAATCGAGGTAGAAGCCGAGTGTTTTTACCTCATGCTCTACTTTTATGATATTACCATCGATTATGAATGATGAGTATTTGGGTCCCAGTTTTTTAAGGTTGGGTTGGGTGCCTAGGATGATGAGTTCAGTTTTATCATCATTCAGGCATAGGCCGTGAGTGGCCATCCATGCCTGGATGATGATATACACTCTATTCACCAAGGCCAAATCCTTTTCATAATCCCCAGAAAGCGGGAGGAGGATCTGGGTATCATCTGCATAGTTAGTGTAGGTGATACAAAGATGATCGAGATCATCGAAAAGGGGCTTAGTGAAAATGTTGTAGAGTGTTGGCGAGACACAGGATCCTTGAGGCATACCACAGGTGATGGGTATGGGGTCAGCGGCCACTAGCGGCGAGAAGACCCTCATTGTTCTGCCATTTAAGAAGCATCTAATCCAAGTGATGGCTTGATGGGAGAAGTGTGCTGCTGTATTAAGGTGGTTACATAAGATGGAATGGTCGACAAGATCGAAGGCCGCTGAGAGATCTAGGAGGAGGAGTAGTGCTGATATCCCCTTATCTTTAAGCTCATCGATTTGGGTCTTTAATTCAATGAGGGCAGTTTCCGTGCCATGCTGGGGGCGGAAGCCAGATTGTCTGGCCCATAGCAGGTGATGTTGTTCCAGGTGTTTTTGAATTTGGGTGTAAGCTACTTTATCCAACATTTGTAGGAGAAAAGGCACCGTAGTGATGGGCCTATAGTTGGTCGGTATAGATGGGTCAAGAGTAGTTTTTTTTAGCAATGGGAGTACCCATGACTGTTTCAGATTGGTGGGAATAGTGCCAGTAGTGAAGGATGCATTGATAAGTTTGGTGATGAATGGCGATAGGTCACGGGCCGCATCCTTGATAAGTTGTGCCGGACATATATCCCCCTGACAGTTTGACAGTTTAAGGGATAAAATTATTCTTTCCACTTCAATGATGGAGACCTTGGTGAAGTTGAATTGCGTGGCATCACCTCTGCTGTCTTTGCCTATGGAATTGGATACAGAGGGATCAGGAAGGCTGATTAGTTTGTGGGAGATTTTATCCTGTAGAGTGGCTATTTTATTGGAAAGGGCGAATTGGATGTCCTCGCACCATTTCTTGTCTTTTAAGCATGTGTCAGGTGGTGCTAATGGGGTCTCTACTTCTTTAAGAATAGTGAACAGTTCCTTTATATTTGACTTGGCATTGGATATGCGTGTGTCAAAGGCTGTACGTTTCGCAAGGTAAATTTCTTTTTTGTACACGGAGGAACATTTTGCAAGTTTGAGTTTATTAGCTTCAGATGGATGTTTTCTCCATATGGCCTCGTATTTTCTTTTTTGTTGTCGCAGGCCTTTTAGGAATGGTGTAAACCAGTTATTCGGGTGGGTTTTTTGTTTGCTAGGTCTTAGTTTCGCTGGGGCAATCTGATTCAATGAGGTCGTCATGACTTTATTAAATTCTGCTACTAAACTCTCAGGGTCGGAGTTGTCATGGAGAGAGTTGAGTGTAGGGAGTAGTATTGGTAGGAGCCTGTCCACAGTAAAGTTCTTTTTGGTTCTAGTTAATGTTGGAGGAGCCCTGATGGCCACAACAGGAGGGGGTTTATTGGTCGAGAGCAAGAAGGATACTAGGTGGTGGTCTGTCCATGCTAGAGGTGAAATGGATAGGATGTTGGCCTGGCAGTTGTGGTTTGCGACCCAGTCAAGGATCCTGCCTTTCTCATGGGTAGCAATGTTACTTCTCTGGGTAAATTCAAGGTCAGACAGGGTGCTAGCTACAGTTGTGGCAAGCTTGTCTGAATGGTCATTAAAGCCCATGTTCAGGTATCCAAGAAGTACTTGTGTCATGCTTTTAAGGTTATTAGTTAAGATGGAGTTAATATGATCCATGAAGGTTCCAGGCGGGCCTGGTGGGCGGTATATTAGGTGGATGTTTAAGGTTTGGTTGTTAGAGAGGGGAACTTTAACTGAAAGTGATTCACAGGACTGGATGTTGGACTGGGCAGCCAGTCGCATGTTAAGGCTGCATCTGTAAATAAAGGCGATGCCTCCGCCTCTAGCATTCTGTCTGTCTTGTCTTAGGATGGAAAATCCCTCGGGGACTGCTAACATGATCATAGGTCCAGCCGCAGGGTGTAACCATGTTTCAGTAATGGCAAGGAAGTCTAAATCCTCGTTCACTATCAGATCAGCTACATCGGTAGCATGTGCTACCAGTGATCGGGCGTTGATTAAGGCGACTTTTATCTGGGGGCTCGTGGAACTGAGAGTGGGGGGCAGAGGAGTATGTGAAGTCTTAGGTTTACTAAGCTTTATTGACTTTTTTTTAGAAGTGTTAGTGCTGTACAGAGGTGCCAAGGGCAAGCTCTGGGTCCTGGAGGCATAGGATATGTTAAGCGACCTAGCAGGGGGCTCATATATCTTAGCTAGTCTAGCTCTGAGGCGTAGACTTCTGTCTGAGGTTGGACATGGCATGTAAGGTGTGTGATTTATGGCGTCTGTCGGGAAAGAGAGGGACGCGGTAGTCACGTAAGATGAGGTGGTAGGTGTCATAGATGGCAATGTCTTATTGGTAGTTATGAGTGCCATGGTGTAGAGCGTGAAAATTAGGGCAAGGCGTGTCGAGTAGAGTGTCTGGTTAATAACAGATAGGGGCATGCTGATGCTGGTACCGTAGAGGTATAGGTGGTCTGTGTGAGATGGGGTAGGTTGAGCTAGGCAGGTGTGTCACGTTATGTCAGTGTTTAGGGTCAAGACCTTTCAAGGTTCAGTAAACAATAAGCATAATCAGTGTATTTCCTCGAATTAAGAAATAGCGATATATGTAACAAAATGCAATAGGCCCAGTCTGCAGGCTCATAGAGTCAAGAATAACAGTACAGGCTACTGGGCAAAGCAGCTGAGGCAAGATATGGTATACATATGCAGTGATACATCTAAAATCGAGAATTTGCCATGCACCGTAGGGGCTAGACTTTGAGCATGACCTGAGCGGTGATGATCATGCAGCATAGATAAGGGCATGCGGCAAACGAAGGTGGACTTTTAAGCTAAGGGCGTAGGGAGCCTGCGTCACAAATGTACATTACAGTCTTGACAAGCTGTAGGAACAAATCAGTCAGAGGATACACAATTAATGTTGAGCAGATAGTGTTGGGGTAGCCCATACCCGCTAGACACAATGGTAATAACAGTGCCGTGGACAATCAAATCACGTTTGTCTGCTAGGAAGACACAATATTGAGAATGCAGTGCTAATTCAAATGAGGTCGGAACAAGGATTAGTGTGGGCACTCGGTGAACTCCATATATATATATATGTGCTCCATATAACTGGAGTATAAGTAGTCACTTCACAATATGAGTCTTACAGGTCTAGAGTGGAAGAAGCAGAGTGTTCAGGCAGCTAAAGGTCATGCATGATAATACTTGCAGTCCGGATGCGCGTTACGTAGATGGAATGGTTGCAGAGCAAGGTCCGGCGCCGTGGCGCAGGTGCGGACAGGGACAGACAGGAAAGGGCCTTAGTCGGAGTGGGCCTTGGGAGAGGTGGGCTGGCTTCCGCCTCCGGCTTGCCTCGTTTCCTAAGGACGTGCGGCGAGGTGGTTGCTAGGCAACCAAGATATACAAAAGCTCCTCCTGGATGGCGGCGGCCATTTTAGGGGCGACAACGTTGTTGCAGCGTTGCAGCTCTTGGGTCGAGGGCAGTGGGTGCTCGTAGGAGGTCGCCTGGCCACTTGGGGGCATGCCGTGAAGATATGCCTCAATGTGGTAGTGGCATCAAGCAGGCACCTTGCGGCATCAATCAACGGGTAGTATATGGGCAAGCTGCTCCGGCAGCGTCGCTCCTTGGCTGGGGGCAGAGGGGCAGTGTTGCTGCCTGTAGCAGGGCTCCGGCCCTGGTCCTGAATGGGGCTGAGGGGCAGACAGGAAGGGGCCTTAGTCGGAGTGGGCCTTGGGAGAGGTGGGCCGGCCTCCGCCTCCGGCTTGCCTCGTTTCCTAAGGCCGTGCGGTGAGATGGTTGCTAGGCAACCAAGATATACAAAAGCTCCTCCTGGATGGCGGCGGCCATTTTAGGTGCGGCAACGTTGTTGCAGCATTGCGGCTCTTGGGTCGAGGGCAGTGGGTGCTCGTAGGAGGTCGCCTGGCCACTTGGGGGCATGCCGTGAAGATATGCCTCAATATGGTAGTGGCATCAAGCAGGCACCTTGCGGCATCAATCAACGGGTAGCATACGGGCAAGCTGCTCCGGCAGCGTCGCTCCTTGGCTGGGGGCAGAGGGGCAGTGTTGCTGCCTGTAGCAGGGCTCCTGCCCTGGTCCTGAATGGGGCTGAGGGGCAGACAGGAAGGGGCCTTAGTCGGAGTGGGCCTTGGAAGAGGTGGGTCGGCTTCCGCCTCCGGCTTGCCTCGTTTCCTAAGGCCGTGCGGCGAGGTGGTTGCTAAGCAACCAAGATATACAAAAGCTCCTCCTGGATGGTGGCGGCCATTTTATGTGCGGCAACGTTGTTGCAGCGTTGTGGCTCTTGGTTCGAGGTCAGTGGGTGCTCGTAGGAGGTCGCCTGGCCACTTGGGGGCATGCCGTGAAGATATGCCTCAATGTGGTAGTGGCATCAAGCAGGCACCTTGCGGCATCAATCAACGGGTATCATACGGGCAAGCTGCTCTGGCAGCGTCGCTCCTTGGCTGGGGGCAGAGTGTTGCTCCTGCCCTGGTCCTGAATGGGGCTGAGGGGCAGACAGGAAGGGGCCTTAGTCGGAGTGGGCCTTGGGAGAGGTGGGCCGGCTTCCGCCTCTGGCTTGCCTCGTTTCCTAAGGCCGTGCGGTGAGGTGGTCGCTAGGCAACCAAGATATACAAAAGCTCCTCCTGGATGGCGGTGGCCATTTTAGGTGCGGCAACGTTGTTGCAGTGTTGCGGCTCTTGGGTCGAGGGCAGTGGGTGCTCGTAGGAGGTCGCCTGGCCACTTGGGGGCATGCCGTGAAGATATGCCTCAATGTGGTAGTGGCATCAAGCAGGCACCTTGCGGCATCAATCAACGGGTAGCATACGGGCAAGCTGCTCTGGCAGCGTCGTTCCTTGGCTGGGGGCAGAGTGTTGCTCCTGCCCTGGTCCTGAATGGGGCTGAGGGGCAGACAGGAAGGGGCCTTAGGCGGAATGGGCCTTGGGAGAGGTGGGCTGGCTTCCGCCTCCGGCTTGCCTCGTTTCCTAAGGCCGTGCGGCGAGGTGGTTGCTAGGCAACCAAGAAATACAAAAGCTCCTCCTGGATGGCGGCGGCCATTTTAGGTGCGGCAACGTTGTTCTGTTCCTGAATGGGGCTGAGGGGCAGACATATTTTGGTTAGCAGAATACGCATATGACAACTCCATTCACACCAGTAAGCCCATTCTACATAGTGTACGGTCGACATCCACGGACATCCGTTTTTGACCCACTTGAATCATTAGAAATGCCCGTTATAATGACCTTACACAAAACCATCACCCAGGTTTTTAAGGAAGCAGCAGAGCATCTTGCCAGAGCCAAAGAGAAACAGAAGCAGTTTGCGGATCGACACCGAAGTGAAGCTCCCAGCTAGCAAGTCGGAGACAAGGTTTGGTTAGCATCCAAAAACATCCCCCTGAAAGGACCACAGGCGTTCCGTCCCAAATATCTAGGACCCTACACTATCAAGGCTGTGATCAACCCTGTGGCCATGAAATTAGAATTACCGGCCCACATGCGGATCCACTCAGTGTTTCATGTCTCCCTCCTAAAACCATTGAGACCAGGTATGCGGATCGATACTCCACCGGATCCCGAAACAGTTGAAGGAGAACCAGAATACGAAGACTCTAAGATAGTCCGGTCTAAGTTATACTACCTTATAGACTGGAAAGGTTATGGACCCCAAGATCGGACCTGGGAACCCAGCAAGCATGTCCACGCTCCATGATTAATCAGGCAGTTCCACCGCAATAACCCCACTAAACCAGGGCCAGGGGGGAACCACCCATGAGAGGGGCCTTGAGGGGGAGTGCTGTCATGACCACAGGCCCCAGAACACAAAAACCATACCATCTAGTGACGGAGGCAATGGGTCACTTGACTCACTTATGTCCATTTGAGACCTATAAACACAGGGGCCCTGGCTAGACTCATATAGGGATGTGAGCATGAACACTTTTTTTCAGTGCAGGAGTGCTTTTACTTTATTTCAGTGCAGGAGTGCTTTTATTTTACAAGACCTTTCCAGGAGCTGAAAACCTTTATTTCAGAGAACATCCTCATGTGCTGACTCATCGGGTGTGGCTCCCTAGGCCCTGTCTTCGTGTGCTGACTCATCAGGTGTGGCAGGGTGTGGACGGCAGGCTTAACCTGGTGGCCGTGGCTTCAGAAGCTCAGCTATATAAGCTGCTCCATCCTTAAGACCGGTGCTTCACATTACTGTGCACTCGCGTGCAACGTGACGCTCACTGCCACTTGGACCAGTTTACTTACCTTTGAAACCGGGTGTTCTCCTGCATCCTCACCTCCAGGAAACCGGTGCTTCATTGCTTAATCTGCAGACTCATCTCCTGACATCCAGTGATCTGCATTGGTCATTCTACTCACCCAACAGCCAGGTGCACTCTGGTGAGTGCCTATTTACCCCCCCCCACTACACAGTCTACTCACCCAACAGCCAGGTGCACTCTGGTGAGTGCCTATTTGCCCCCTACCCCCACTACACAGAGGTCATGCATTGGTCATTCTACTCACCCAACAGCCAGGTGCGCTCTCCGCTGTGATGTGCCATGTACTCTGGCAACGTTGAGTTCCTCAAGACCGTGCGCAACAATGGGTGATGAGGTGTTCAGCAACACAGACCATCTGCACATTGAGGGAGTGGAATTGTTTGCAGTTTCGATACACTGCCTCAATGGCATGTCTTGCCACCAGCTCCACATGGGTGCAATCAAATGCACTGATGCAATTGAGCATGCCTGCCAGGGCATGGAAGGCCACTTTGGTCGCATTAACCTGGGCATGGGTTCAGGGTAGGGGTATGTGGTCTGCCACATGGCGCAGCATTGCACCCAAGACCTGGAACAGGACCCTTGAGAAACAGGGTTTTGACAGCCTGTGCTGCTCACCCGCAGTGTGTTGGTATGTGCCGGTTGCCAGGAAGTGCAGTACAAACACTACCTTCAGCAAGGGGGTGGGATTGCAGTCCGTATATTTATCAAGCTGCTGATGTCATGAATGAGGGTGACAATTGATGTAATGGTCTCCCTGTGAAGCCGGTACAGGGTGTGGATTTGGCTTGGGGTCAGGTTTTAGGGAGTGACCCTGATGCAGGGTATTGGGTGCTACCTGCTGGCCATTGATGTTATGCATGGTGTAACGCTCACCTGATTCCCTCGGAGGCGCGGGTCTTGACTGGGCGGTGAAACCGTCTTCAGCGTTAGGCGTAGGATTCGTTTGGCTCCCGGATTAGGCCCCTTCTTCACTGAAAATTTGACCCGAAGGGTGAGGTGTCTGCAAGTAGAAAATCTAGGTATTAGTGGCTGGAAGGTTGGGAGAAGTTCCAAGCCCCTCTCTCCCTGTCTCCCTGTGGTACTGGGTTGTAGTCGCGCTCACCTTAAATAGGTGAATGCCGGGCTCTCCATCCTGCGTCTTTTGCAAGGGCGCTGGGTCCAGTTACTTCACTGGATTCGAGTTCAGCCTCTTGATTGCAGAGGGTGATTTGAGAGCGATGCCGCCGTTTGCTGCACGAGCGTGACTTGTAAGTATTAAAGTTCTTTTTAGATTGCTCTCTTTTAATGTCTATGTCTTTTTCCTTTTCAGTTGCTGCCGGTGCCAAAGAAGATGCCCTCCCAGTTCGTGGCAATGAACGAAGCAAGAAGATGGAGAATAGGATGGCACGTAAGAAGAAAGGCTGCTCTAGGGCTGTAGAATGCACCTTAATGTCTCTTTTTGTCTTTACAGGTGATGGAATGCGGCGCGAGCAGAGTTGGGGCGAGCGTAATGCAGGTAAGTCGTTTTGCAACTAAGCGTTAGTAACCAATGTTCTTTGTCTTTGCAGGCCCGATGCCGGACGAGAAATGCAGAAAAAAAACGCCTTGGATGCTGCCGATGGATCGGGTAAGTTGAAGCGCCAACCTTGCTTTTGCCTAACCTGTGCCTTTTGTTTTTGCAGGAGTTGCTGAAGACTGCAGATTGGTTCCAGCAGGTAATTTTCTTATTCACAGGATCCGGAGCTGAAGATTCCCTGGAGCTAATTTTCTTATTCACAGGATCCGGAGCTGAAGATTCCCTGGAGCTGACACGGTGAGCGTCCTGCTGCAGATGCAGAATAACGCGAAGCACGTTGCACCAATCGGGTGTGGTTTAAATAGCCCACAGGAGTGCTTAGGTGTCTCCTTCCACAGCCTCGCCCAGGAAAAAAGAGTTCCTGCTTCCAGAAGGGTTCCAGCATCAATGATCCAGGGAGTGGTGCCTGCCCCACCCAGAAGAAAAAATAGTCCCTGCCAGAAGAGAATGAAACATCATTGTGCTGGTAAGTAAGCAGCATGGTCTGCTGCTGGTAGGTCCACCCAAGCACTTTCACACTTGTTATGAGCCCGGCGCTTCCTGTGCCGGGACTGGTCCATTTTATGAGCCTGGCACCACCGGTGCCAGGACAGGGTCCAAAAGGTCCCCATTGGGACTGGCTGGCGCCGATGGTATATGTTATGAGCCTGCTTCCAAGGGTGTTGGGTTGGTCCTGACTCCTTGGAAGCAGTGGTCATGACAGCACCCCCCCTTAAGGCCCCTCCCAAATTCGTCTTCCCCGGGGGTTTCGGTTTATCAGGAAAAGTTCGATGAAACTTCTTAACCAGACGGGGTGCATGAACATGTTCCGACGGTTCCCAAGATCTTTCCTGAGGGCCATAACCTTTCCAGTCAATCAGATAGTATAGTTTTGATTTGGAAATCTTGGAGTCTAGGATGTCTTGTATTTCGAATTCCAGTTCTCCGTCCACAAGAATAGGGTCTGGAGATTTCGTCAAACGGGTTCCAGGTTGCATGGGCTTCAGTAGAGAAACGTGGAAAACTGGATGTATTTTCATATGGGCAGGTAGACCCAATTTAACTGCCACTGGATTTATTATGGCAGTGATTGGGTAAGGTCCCAGGTATCGTGGATTGAAAGTATGCGGTCCTTTGAGAGGTAAATGTTTGGTTGATAGCCAGACTTGATCTCCCACAAGATATTGAGGGGCCTCCTTTCGACGTAGGTCTGCACATTTCTTGTATTGTTCCTTGGCTCGCTTAAGGTGAGACGTGGCCTCTTTAAAGGCTTGAGTGATTGTAGAATGCAGATGATCTACAGCTGGGGTCCCAAGAGTCTGAGGTGGATCAAGATTTGAGGTGCGGGGGTGGCTTCCATATAAAAGAAAAAAAGGAGTCTTTCCGGTTCCAGCATGGACTGAATTATTATAAGCGTACTCCGCAATCCAGAGAATGTCTTTCCAAGTACTCTCCGATTGTTGTAACATGCAGCGCAAATATTGTTCCAGGGTTTGGTTGGTCCTCTCGGTCTGCCCGTCGGTCTGGGGATGATGGCTGGTTGAAAGCCTTACATCAATTTGGGCTAGGCGACAGTGGGAAATAAATTGACTTCCTCTGTCTGAGATTAAAACTGAAGGAAAGCCGTGCAACCGAACGATGTTTTCGAGGAACTCTCAGGCCAGAATTGAAGCTGTGGGTAACCCTTTTAATGGGATAAAATGAGCCATTTTGGAGAATAGGTCCACAATTACTAAAATTGTATTAAATCCGGAGCATGGTGGTAAATCCGTGATGAAGTCCATGGAGAGAGTATGCCACGGGTGTGGAGGAATGTCTAGGGGTTGTAAGAGGCCTGCTGGTTTCTCCTTCTGGCTTTTGCTTTGGGCGCACACACCACAGGAATTTATGAAATCCTTAATGTCCTTTCTCCAAGACGGCCACCAAAAATGTCTTTTTATCTTTTCTGACGTTTTGGCAATACCTGGATGTCCTTCCATTAAGGAGTCATGGTAACATGAGATCACCTGTTTTTGTAAGTCGGTACAAGGTAGATATAACCTTCCTCGAAAGTATAGTAAGTTCTTATCCGTAGTGAAGTCTTTTCCCTTGAGTTGCCAGTCTTGCACCTCTGCTGGAGTCAGAAGTTTTTTAACTGTAACTTCAATATCTTCAATGGATTGTGCATTAACCAAACCCAGGATTCTCTGTTCCGGAATTATGGGCACGGGTTCAGGATTGGTCGTGAGTTCATCTACTCCAATTCGGGAGAGGGCATCAGCTTTACCATTCTTGTTGCCAGGTCGGTAGGTTATCACAAAGTCGAATTCGGCGAAAAATAGTGCCCAGCGAAGTTGTCTAGAGGATTGAGCTTTGGCTGATTTAAGGTACTGTAAATTACGATGATCCGTAATGACGGTGACTGTGTGTCGGGCTCAAAGGAGATAATGCCGCCAGGCTTTAAAGGCGGACTTAATAGCCAAAAGTTCCTTATCTGTAATGGTATAGTTGATTTCGGGAGCCGAAAATTTGCGGGACCAAAATGCCACTGGCTGTAACTGGTTTGTCTCTGGGTCCCTTTGCAAAAGCACTGCTCCCATTGCGAGACTGGAAGCATCGGTCTCAACGATGTAGGGGAGTTCCGGACGAGGATGTTTTAAAACCGGAGCCGAGGTGAATTTTGTTTTTAGTTCTTGAAAGGCTTGTTCAGCCTCTGTCGACCACTCGAAACGTTTATTTTTTCTAAGGAGGGCTGTAATGGGTTGGACTACTCGAGAGAAATCTGGAATGAACCTACGATAAAAGTTGGCGAAGCCCAACATGCTTTGAACACCTTTCACAGACGTTGGTGAGGGCCACTTAATGATAGCGTCCACTTTCCTTGAGTCCATGTGGACTCCATTAGGTGACAAAATAAATCCTAAAAATTCGACCTCAGTGACATGAAAAACGCATTTCTCCAGCTTTGCAAAAAGTCTGTGTTTACGGAGCCTCTCCAGTACTGCTGTGACATGTTTTCGATGTTCCGCCTCAGAGGACGAGTAGACCAGAATGTCATCTATATAGACAACTACACACACGTCAATGAGCTCTCTGAGGACGTCATTCATAAAATACTGAAAGGCAGCCGGTGTGTTGCATAATCATACTCGAACAGTCCATATTTAGTACGAAAGGCCGTCTTCCATTCATCGCCCTCTTTTATTCGCACCAAATGGTAAGCTCCTCTGAGGTCCAGCTTTGTGTAGATACAGGCACTTTTAACTTGGTCAAGAAGTTCAGGGATCAATGGTAACGGATACCTGTTCTTAATCGTAATCTGGTTTAGGGCACGATAATCTATACATGTTCTTAGGTCTCCCTCTTTTTTTGGAACGAAGAACAGAGCTGAGGAGGCTGGGGACTTCGAAGGATGGATAAATCCATTAGCCAGGTACTGGTCCAAATACTGCCTCAGGTGAAGATTTTCAGGTTCTGTGAGGGCATAAATTCGACTGCACGGAGGAGTGGATCCCAGAATCAAGTCTATCTGGCAGTCGTAGGATCTGTGAGGAGGCAGAGAATTAGCTTGATCTTTCTGAAAGACATCTTGAAATTCCCGGTATTCTGGAGGCAGTTGAGGGTTCTCAAAAGTAGTTGCTGCCAGCTTAGTAAGGGGCTGAGGATAACAGGTAGGAGTGCATTCTGGAAACCGGATTGTCTTTGCTCGCCAATCAATTTGAGGATTGTGCTTCTCCAACCAAGGGATTCCCAGGATAACTTGAAACTGCGGAGCCTTGATCACGTCAAACACAATCTTCTCTTGATGTCCATCTTGGCTTATCAATGTCACTTCCATGGTGGTGTGAGTTACTGGTCCGGAAGCTATTTCCGTACCATCCACGGTGGTGATGACGTCTTTCACCGTCTTAGGACAAAGAGATAGATTCATCCTGGCGGCCAATTCACAGTCCACGTAATTGCCGATTGCGCCACTATCAATGTATGCTTTAAGGGCATGCATACGATTAGGTTGTTCTGGACTCACGAGGACCATGGGCATGATGAAATGCGAGGTCAAAGAACTGGTTTTAACGCTCGGCAAGCGGACCTCTACACTTGTCGGGCGAGGTCGTTTTCCGACTCAGAACCTTCGGCACCTTTATCAGAAGCTCCTACTATCTTCTTCCTTGGTTTCACTGGGCAATCTCGAAGGAAGTGTCCCGAGTTTCCGCAATAAAGGCACAATTGCAATTGTCTTCTTCTTTCCCTTTCCTTTTGGGTTAGAGGTCCTTTCACAACTCCAATCTGCATAGGTTCCACGGTATCATTTCCTTTAGCTGAACTCTGTGGTCTAGAAAAAACTCGAGTTTCAAATCTGGAACGATCGGCCTTCCGATTCTGTATTCTATGATCCAATTGAACCACCAGGTCGATGTATTCGGAACAATCTTGTGGAGGATTCACCACCTGAGCCAGAACGTCTTTAAGTTCTCCACGCAGTCCTCTGTAGAAAAGGGTGATTCTCTTGTCCTCAGGCCATCCGGTTTCAACCACTAATCTGTTGAACGATGCAATGTAGGCCAGAAGATCTTGATTGCCCTGTCGTAGTGAAAGAAGTTCATTGTCCAGGGCCTGTCCCTGCGAATGTCTTGCAAACAATTTTTCCATACTAGCTTGGAAATCCTGGAAGTTATGAAGAACAGGATCATCTCGAGTCACTAAAGGAATAGACCAATTCGCGGCGCTGCCACTAAGATATGAGAGCACGAAGGCCACCTTAGCCTGGTCCGTTGGGAAAGCGGCGGGTCTGCATAAAAAATGCAAGCGACACTGATTGATGAACACAGCAAATCTTTTCGGATCACCTGAAAAGCGCTCGGGCGGAGCCAAAGGTACATTTCCTGGTAGGTTAATGTGCACCGGATTGGTAGAAGTCGTTGGAGCATGACTCCCACTAGGAGTAGGCAGAGGAGTTTGTCCCGCTTGGGCTTGCAGTAATTGTCTAGCCAAGTCGTCTGTTCCTTCCTTAGAGACCACTAACTCCCTCCTTAAGGCATTCGTTTCCTGGCGTGCTGCGTGTACTTCTGCCCTCAACTCCCCAAGTAACTGGGCCAATTGGTCTGTGTCTGAAGTTTCCATTGCGCCTGGGCGGGAAATATGTGGTAAGGCTTCGCGTTCTGTAACGCTCACCTGATTCCCTCGGAGGCGCGGGTCTTGACTGGGCGGTGAAACCGTCATCAGCGTTAGGCGTAGGATTCGTTTGGCTCCTGGATTAGGCCCCTTCTTCTCTGAAAATTTGACCCGAAGGGTGAGGTGTCTGCAAGTAGAAAATCTAGGTATTAGTGGCTGGAAGGTTGGGAGAAGTTCCAAGCCCCTCTCTCCCTCTCTCCCCGTGGTACTGGGTTGTAGTCGCGCTCACCTTAAATAGGTGAATGCTGGGCTTTCCATCCTGCGTCTTGTGCAGGGGCGCTGGGTCCAGTTACTTCACTGGATTCGAGTTCAGCCTCTTGATTGCAGAGGGTGATTTGAGAGCGATGCCGCCGTTTGCTGCACGAGCGTGACTTGTAAGTATTAAAGTTCTTTTTAGATTGCTCTCTTTTAATGTCTGTCTTTTTCCTTTTCAGTTGCTGCCGGTGCCAAAGAAGATGCCCTCCCAGTTCGTGGCAATGAACGAAGCAAGAAGATGGAGAATAGGATGGCACGTAAGAAGAAAGGCTGCTCTAGGGCTGTAGAATGCACCTTAATGTCTCTTTTTGTCTTTACAGGTGATGGAATGCGGCGCGAGCAGAGTTGGGGCGAGCGTAACGCAGGTAAGTCGTTTTGCAACTAAGCGTTAGTAACCAATGTTCTTTGTCTTTGCAGGCCCGATGCCGGACGAGAAATGCAGAAAAAAAACGCCTTGGATGCTGCCGATGGATCGGGTAAGTTGAAGCGCCAACCTTGCTTTTGCCTAACCTGTGCCTTTTGTTTTTGCAGGAGTTGCTGAAGACTGCAGATTGGTTCCAGCAGGTAATTTTCTTATTCACAGGATCCGGAGCTGAAGATTCCCTGGAGCTGACACGGTGAGCGTCCTGCTGCAGATGCAGAATAACGCGAAGCACGTTGCACCAATCGGTGTGGTTTAAATAGCCCACAGGAGTGCTTAGGTGTCTCCTTCCACAGCCTCACCCAGGAAAAAAAGAGTTCCTGCTTCCAGAAGGGTTCCAGCATCAATGATCCAGGGAGTGGTGCCTGCCCCACCCAGAAGAAAAAGTAGTCCCTGCCAGAAGAGAATGAAACATCATTCTGCTGGTAAGTAAGCAGCATGGTCTGCTGCAGGTAGGTCCACCCAAGCACTTTCACACTTGTTATGAGCCCGGCGCTTCCTGTGCCGGGACTGGTCCATTTTATGAGCCTGGCACCACTGGTGCCAGGACAGGGTCCAAAAGGTCCCCATTGGGACTGGCTGGCGCCGATGGTATATGTTATGAGCCTGCTTCCAAGGGTGTTGGGTTGGTCCTGACTCCTTGGAAGCAGTGGTCATGACACATGGTCAACTGGTTCCTCATTCGCCTCCTGTGCCTCCACCACCTCTTCTGCCTCTCTGCTGCTTCATCCTCAATCCTTCCTTGCAGGTTCCCCAGCCCAATTGCTGCTATAGCGATTGCCAGCATGGTTGTGTTGGGAGGTGGGTTGGGTGTGAGTGTGGTCCTTTTGCATATTCCCAGTGGTCAATGGTGTGCAGCCGGGCTGATTTTGGACAACTGTGGCCTGTTGCCAGGAAGTGCAGTACCGACACTACCTTCAGAAAGGGGCGGATTGCAGTCCATATATTTATCAGGCTGCTGATGTCATGAATGAGGGTGACAATTGATGTAATGGTCTCCCTGTCAAGCCGGTACAGGGTGTGCATTTGGCTTGGGATCAGGTTTCAGGGCGTGGCCCTTGATTCAGGGTATTGGTGGCTACTTCTGGGGTGCTACCTGCCGGCCATTGATGTTATGCATGGTCAGCTGGTTCATCATTCGCTTCCCAGTGGTCAATGATGTGCAGCTGGGCTGATTATGGACACCTGTGGCCTGTTGCTGCTCACCTGGCACTGTTTTAACACCTGGTCTGCGGTGCTGTTATTACAGGCGCGGTATTCATGGTGCCACCGGCATTTTTATGGCAGTGTTTCCGTGTGACGGTACTCTGAATGTGCCCGTACTAACGCTGTGCAGGTAATTCAGGCACGTCCGGCGACTCATGTCGAAGTTTACAGTCACGGTGCTGCCGGATGCGGTGGTGCTGTGGGTGTCACTTTGTGGTAACGGTGTATCCACATTTGAAACTCTGAATGTGATGGTCCAGAAAACAGTGCCAGTACGGTGCTACCAGCACCGCTTTTTCCGGAACGGCATACTTGTAATGAGGCCCACTGTTAGACACGTCACAGGCTGAAGTGAATAAATGGTGTCACGAGCGGGCAAGAGTGGGGACCAAGCAACCTCTCCCAATGTCTGTGTTTTCGACTGGAGTTTTCGTATGGTAGCATCAGCACTCCCCTGAGCATACATGTCAACCCTCCCAATTTAGGCGTGAGACTCCAGATTCTTCAATTAAAAATATTGACATTTTTTACTTTCTCCCACCTTAAATAATTAAATCCCCAATGCAATCCTATGGCAAAATTCCTATCTCACGATCTCTGCGGCAAATTCTCCCTACGCAACAGGGACGGACATAACAAGAAGGTAGGTGAAAGAAAGTCATTAATGCACACGTGTCACTATAAATACGGCCTTTAAAATGCTGAATAGCGCGTTTTGGGACGTGAAACTGCAATTATTTATTAAATTAAATTCACTTGTATTAAGATGTTGTTGGACTAAGAAGCTAACTTCAGCCTGCGAATAAGACAGCGGCAGAATAAGAGTCGAAATTCAGCATCATGCACTGAAGCCACTGCCCTATCCCAGCAAACAATGGTTTCTTAACTGTCTGCAAAGGAAACCCTGGACAAACAGCAAGATAAGCATTTTACGAGTATGATTCACAAAGCCTTAGTCAGCATTTAATGCCACAGGAAGGAGGGAAATTGACTTGTTTTGCAGAAGCGAGGGCTCGCACCAGAGTGAGGGATTCAAACATTTTTCTACACATATGCGATAAAGCAGCTACCGGGCGACCACAGGTTCAACCACGTGGCGCGTTGCTCTCTGGGAACTGTGGTGCTAATTTCTGACAAAGCTGCTTGTCTAACCTCGAGGACAGGTTGTGCAAAAACTACATTTCCTGGAGCGTCGCAAATAGCTTGCTTCCCAGTGTGCTGTGGTGTCTTCCTGTTTTTTTGCCCTGAAAAGGGAGGATGCAGTGTTTCAGCAGGATTTTGCCAGCGGTTCGCAGCAGGTGAGGGTCGTAGTTGGTGTGTTTTTGGGCATATTGGTGCAGCGACGCAAGCCTCTGCTTGGTGAAATGTATGTTGTTGTTTTCTGTCTTCAAAGGGGTTAGTGTACTTCAATATGCATTAGCTGAGATCTTTGTTGGGGGGATTGGAAGTTTTGGGTAATGTCATGCAGCTGTACTGTGATAGATATTATATTTTGAGGATCCGAAAAACAGAACCGCGCCGAATTAGCTAATAATATTGTAGTAATGTATGGGTGTTCGTAAAAGATTATGGCAGGAGGCAGCCATGGGAGTTTAAGACGATGTCAACAACACCCGAAACATGGCATGTGAAAGTAACAAAAATCCGACATGTGCATTGGCTCCATGTTGACGCCGCCCTGGTGTTGAAACCTGACATTCTTAAGTGTATATTAACGTGTTTTGGTTTAGTCTGTTTCCTTCTTTTCTGGCAATGCCAGCCTCAAATAGAACTATACATAAACGTAAATCGAAATGGTCGATCCAGAGCCACAGATTATATGAAGCAACAATCCCTGTAAATTACGTTGTTCCTACACAACCAGCTAAGAACAAGCATTGGACATGCCAACAGTTTGGTCTTTGGTGTAGGCATGGGTAAGCCACTTGCCATGCCAAGTGCCAACCATTACACCATGCCTAATATTTATATACAAGCCAAAACTGTTGAACGAGCCAATGCTTTTTGTTTTATAGGACTTAAGTGAAGGACGCACAGCACTTAGAAATTGAGTGGCTGAAGGCAGACATGGCCAATTAAGTCATTAACTCTCAGAAGACAACTTTGAAAAAACAACGGCAGGCACTTACAGTGCAAAGTTTGATGATCAGGCTTGGTTCAAGTAAGCTCAAAGAGCTTCCATCAGAAGGCATTTTGGGCGGGGAGGGGCAGGAACTGGCTTATATGATATGATATGGGATTTATAACGTGCCTATACACAAGTGTTTCAAGGCGCAATGAGGCAAGGGAGGGGGAACAGAGGGAAGACCGAGACAACGATCTTACTTGGCCAGGTGACATTGAGATTGTTCAAGTGCAGGGGAGGGGGAAATGGCGAGGGGAAAGGGGGAGGGGCAGTGCATAACATAGGATAAACAGTAAAATAAAACAATAAATAGGAAGTGTGGCCAGCTGGTGGCAAGTTCATGGGTAACTGCAGACATCAGGTGTCGACTGCTGGTAGGAGGCTTTAGTGATACAGAAACAGCCCACGAGTGCAAGGGTCACCAGTGCATAGCTCTCAACCATTTATGTCGCAAAGGCGGGTGAAAACACCCGATTTTATTTTTGGCGGGTGAGGCCCATTGAAACGAATGGGTGTGAAGTTGGCTTGGCGGGTGAGTCAGCTGTTTACAAGGCAGGTGACACCCGCCAAAAGCGTGTGAGTTGAGAGCTATGCCAGTGGGGCAGTGCAGGTGTGCAACTGGTGGAGAGGAGACCTGGTCCTGAGAACAGAGGGTAGCCAGGATACCAGTGCAGTATCTGTTTCGGCCAGGAGTTCAGCAGGGGAGAGGAGGAGAGAGAGCAGAAGCAAAGAGGAAGGTCTTGAGGTGCCTTCGGAACCAGAGATGGTTCTCCTCACGTTTCAGAGAGGCAGGGAGGCTGTTGTAGAGGGAGGCCTCAGCTGAGGAAAGAGATCTACCACCAGGTAGTTGCTGAGAGAGTTGAAGGTATTGAGGCCCTAGGCCCAGAAGGCCTTGTGAACAATGCAGAGGGTTTTGAACTTAATGCTCGCAACCACTGGGAGCCAGTGCAGAGATTTCAGTCCTGGAGAGATATGATCCCTGGGCTTGAGGCCAAGGACAAGTCTTACAGTCCTATTTTGGATGAGTTGCAGAGGGCAGAGAGTAGAGGCAGGCAGATTTAGAAAGGGGCTGTTGCAGTGGTCCAGCCTAGAGAGAACCAGATCTCTGGAGACAGTGAGCTTCTGGGGGAAGGAGAGGAAAGGAAGACTACCTCTGAGGAGGTGCAGCTGGTAGTCTGACTTCTTAAAGACGTCTGAGATGTGAAAAGAGAAGGAGTGTGGAGTCGAAAATAACCCTGAGGTTTTTAGCCTCACAGGTGGGAGCAGGAGGAGGGCTAAGAGCGGCCGGCCAGACAGTGTCTGGAAAGGGGGGAGCAGGTATGCCGATGAGGAGAATCTCAGTCTTACTGGCATTAAGGCAGAGATAATTGGTGGCACACCACTCCAGGATAGCAGACAGACAGTCCGAGATGATGGAAGGAGAAGAGAGAGCCTGAAAATGAGCCAAGTGTCATCCGCATAGCACTGAAAGTTGGGGCACAGAGTGGCAATGCGGTGGGCAAGAAGTGCCAGGTATTGGTTGAACAGCCAGGGAGAGAGGTTAAACCTCTCGGGAACACCACAGGTAGAGATAGAGGTAGAGGCGAGGAAGGACCCAAGTTGGACCTGCGAGGGTCGATCAGAGAGGAAAGTCAGCTAAGCCAGGGCCTGATGGATACCTGGGTTATCACAGAGACGGTTGAGCAAGATGGTATGGCTGACCGTGTCAAAGGCAGAAGAGAGTAAGATGAGTACACAGGGGGTGTTGGAATCGAGGTTGGAAAGCAGGTCTTCACAGATGTCAGAGTAGTTTCCGTGCTTCTGGCAGCTCTGAACCCAGACTGATGGTCATGGAGACAACCAAGATTAAGCTGGGAGATGGCCAGCATTTCCAGGGGTTTGCCCAGAAAAGGAGTGATGGAGACTGGGCAATAGTTAGCTGGGCAGGACGGGTCGGCCGAGGGTTTCTTAAGAAGAGGGTTCACAAGGGAGAGCTTCAGGGGGGAAGGGAAGACTCCAGTGGCGAAGGAGTGGTCGCAGAAGTCAGCTAGAGCAGGAGCCAGGTGTCAATGTGGTGCTTGATGGTTTTCGAGGAACAGGGGTGAACCTGTTTTGACAAGACTTTCATAGATCGGACTTGTCTCGAAACCCCGTCTGGGGAGAACAGGGCAAAGGCAGAGAAGGAGGGAGGAGAGGTGGCCGAACAAGGGCCAGAGGAAGGGCAAAGAGTCGAGGCAGAGGAAGAGAGAGAGAGGACAGGATGTCCTGGGTTTTAGAGATGAAATGAGAAGCCAGAGCCGTGCAGAGGGCCTCGGAGGGGACAGGAGAGGAAAAGACTGCAGCAGGATTGGCCAGCTCCTTGCAGATTGAGTTTGGCTGAGTTGTTAGATGCCACAGAGACGCGGGCTTGGATGAGGGCTCTCTTCTTGGTGCGGACAGAGAGCCGGTATTGCCTTTGGAGCAGGCGGCAGGCCAGTTTATCAGAGGACGTACCGGAAGAACACCATTTCCTCTCGGCCACCCTGCACTTGCGTTTAAGGGTGTCGAGGTCTGAGTCGTACCAAGAGTTGCACTTGGCTTTGGGCTTCAAGTGGATCCTCATGACGGCAAGAACATCAAGATTATCGGATATAGCACAGTGAAGCATAGAAAGGGCTGTGTCAGGGTATGAGTCAGCCAAAGGAGGAGGATGGGGTGAAAAAGTGTCGGCGAAAGCCTCAACTGACACACGCTTAAGGGGTAGGATAACCGAGAATGTATGCGGCAGTGCTGGAGTTGGCTTGGCCTGGGGGGTTGAGAGAGTGAGCTGGGATGAAAGGAGAAAGTGATCGCTCCAGGAGAGGAGTGGTGAGAGGGATAGAAAGGGGAAGGTCTGTAGAGATCAGAACATCCAGAGTGAGGCCAGGGTGGGAATGGCCACAGGGATTAGCATGTCCATGGGCAGTCGATGGGAAAACGCCTATAAGCCTTGTGTACCTCCTCATAGGCCATTTCTCCCCACAGTACTTTAATACAATAGTTGTGGAAAGCACCTCTTAGGTGACCTTTCTATAGGGTAATCCACCATATCGTCTAGTGCATCACAAACCTCCGCCCAATAGTCCCGCAATCGTGTGCATGACCAGAAGATATGAAAGGTGTCAGTATTTTCACAGCTACATCTAGGGCATAGGCCTTCTGTTGTGGCATATATTCGTTTCAGTTTGGCAGGAGTGTAATGCAGCTTGTGGACTATCTTAAAGTGGATCAGTTTGTACCTAGCATTGAACGATATGTGTTTGGTTAGTATTAGTGATCGGTTGTCCCAGGTCCAGCTCCCATTGTTTTTTGGCACTGTGTCACTGGTGGACGGGTTTGAATGATGGTCTTGTATAATGTGGATGCTGATATCTTCCCTTTCCCGGCTGCAAACATATATCCTAAAGCCAGGTTTATTGTTGGCTCTGATGGAAATTCGATCCATAGCTTTGCGATGGCAGACCTCAACTGCATATAATGTAACTTATGTTTTGGCATGTCTCCTACAATGTCTTTGAGAGCTTCCCGTGTCACGAAGCGTTTATCTCGGAACGGTTGTCCCCATTGCATAATTCCTCTAGCACCCCAGTGTGTCGATGCTTCTTTGTCCCGAGCGGGAGCTATATAATGGGCGCCCCGGATTGGTATGCTTGGGTGATATAGTGTATCTGTGCCATTTATGTCGGCTATTTTAGCCCAGGCTGTAGTTGTGACCTGTGTGGGATTAATGGTGTTGTAGCATTTAGGCGTGACGTCGCTAGGGCGTGGAGTAGTGTGGCCGATTTCGGTATTGGGGGGTTCGTTCCTTGGGAGCGAGGAAATCTGCCGCCCATTGTGCTGCGGAGTGTGCCTGCGCTGCTAGATGGTAGATTTCAAAATCTGGTGCTGTTAAGCCTCCCTGCGGGTATTGGTCAGTGAAAACCCTCCATCTGAGTGTCGAGTGTCCGCCCTATACCAATGATGTGCACGTGCCCCCTATTTTTGAGAATAGTGCCCTACCTGGCCACACTGGTACGGTGCTAAATAAATAAGAGTTTGGGAAGGATTATAATTTTTACAAGGGTGATTTTCCTTAGCATGGATATTTGTAGGGTGCTCCAGCGTGTCATCTTGACGCATAAGGCGTCTGCTAGGGCGTTATAATTCAATTCACGGGAGAGTTGCGCTGTCTCTGCTACGTTTACCCCCAAATATTTCATATGTACCGGACTCAAAGTAGGCCATGAAGGTCAGACGGTTTGAGAGTAGCCTCGGTGAGTGGGAAGATTTCTGATTTGGCATGGTTCAGTTTTCGGCCCGAGTACTCGCCAAACGTTCTTACCACAGGAAGGATTTTACTGAGGGCACGTTCAGGGTTTTTTAAATATAGTAGGATGTCGTCAGCGTACAGCGTGATAATCTCAAGCTTACCCTCCAGTAGTATTCCATATTTGCCGTATCGAACCCTGAGCATGGCAGCCAGGGTTCTATCACTAAAGTGAATACTAGGGGGGACAGCCTTGACGGGTGCCCCCTAATAATTCCAATAGGTCTGATAATGTACCTTTCATACTTATCCTAGCATAGGGTTGTGTATAAAGAACCTTGACCCATTTAATAAAGTTAGGGCCGAACCCATAATTTCGCAGGACCCTAAATAAGAGGGGCCAATATAGCGTATCAAAGGCTTTCTACATATCTAAAGAGACTGCAACTGCTTTAGTTTTTCAGGAATTGCTGTTAGAATCTTGTGGCAGCACCTAATATTTGTTGCTGTGGATCTGCCCGTTATGAATCCCGCTTGGTCCTCATGGACCATATAAGGCATCAGAGGGGTTAGTCGTGTGGCTAGAATCTTAGCAAAAATCTTAGCGTCCATGTTTATTAATGACAGTGGCCTGTCCTATCACTCTGGCACACTGTGCAAACATGTTGATCTTAACCCCACTTGTTAAGATGGCACCTAAAATGCCAGATATCATGTCAATTCTTAATGGCTTCTCCATGCATTTTAGCCATATTGCTGCATCTCGAATTTAGGTGCTCACCTTTCTGCATTTTAGCCAAACTGCCTCTTATTTGAACCTAGTGGTTCCCATTTGTTTTAGCCATATTGCTGCATCTCGAATTTAGGTGCTCACCTTTCTGCATTTTAGCCAAACTGCCTCTTATTTGAACCTAGTGGTTCCCATGTGTTTTAGCCATATTGCTGCATCTCGAATTTAGGTGTTCACCGTTTTGCATTTTAGCCAAACTGCCTCTTATTTGAACTTAGTGGTCTTCCCACATGTTTTAGTCTATTGCCTCTTCTCATACTCAGCTTCTCATATTCAGCTGCTCACCCATTGCATCCTAGCCAAACTTCCTCACCACTAATTAGTTGTCTACCCAGATACTGCTGCCCCCAGACCACCTAACTTAAACACCTCAACGTTTGTTGACCCCACTATCTAGTATGTGTCCGCTCACCACCAACTTGGTTGCCCACATCTTGATTAGCCTCCTTCCTGCATCACAAACCAAGATGGCTCCATACTTGCCCAACTTACCAGCCTCATCTAGGTCCAACAACCAAGCACCATATCTAGACCCTCATAATCCCTTGGCTTTGCTACTGTCCAGTCACCCTCGCACCACTATTGAAAGGAACCTAGGACTCAGAGGCAGACTAGCAAAAATCTATGAGCCCCTTGCCCGCTCTTTGCCCTTCAAACAAAATTCTAGAACGCCACCACTCCCACCCAATCCCTCTACATTAACTAGTAACCTAACACAAAACCTCCACCCTACACCCCTCCATAACTCCCTCACACAGGACACTCCTGAACCCTCTCAGGACAAGCGCCATACCACTACGTCAAAAAACTCAGCTACTATGTCAAAAAACCTAGCCTGCCCTAAAATCAAGGGAGCTTTAATCAATGCCAGATCGCTAGTAGCGCACGCTATAGAAATTGCAGACCTCGACTTCCTGGCCATTACTGAGATCTGGCTACACCCTGCAGCGGGCCCTAAGTTAATGCTGGCCGTCCCGGATAACTATTCCATCTTAAGACAAGACCGCCCCAATTCCAGAGGAGGTGGTGTCGCCATCATCCACAAGTGCAGCCCTGCTATGAGACTAGCTACCTCTACTGATGCCCCCTCCTGCGAAACTCTAGCAGTTAAACTACCTCTCACCGACTCCCAAACTCTTAACATCTATCTGATCTACTGCCCACCAGGCCCCATCGGCACCTTTGAAGAGGACCTTAACTCTATTCTATCTAATAACCTTAAAAGTTCTACCCAAGTTCTCACACTAGGGGACTTCAGCTTGGGTTATAACGACCCGGATGACCATCCCGCCAGCGCCACAGCTAGCATTGTTACTGAACTAGGCTTCATGCAAAGATGCACGACACCTACACATGCAAAAGGCAGAACACTCGACTGGGTGGCTGACTACAATTGCCTAGTGAACAGTATTAACACTATACCTCTAGCCTGGACTGACCACCACCTGGTATCATTCATGCTCTCCGCCGATAGACCCCCTCCTACACCTATCACTAAGGCCCCACCAACTCTTACGAGAAATAAGAAGAACATGACAGTAGAAAGACTCATCCCCAACTCAATTCCCACACTTAACACACTTCCTGACAACCTGGATCCTGAGACCTTGGTTGAAGAATATAACAAGATTATGGCCACCTTGTTGGACCGCATCGCCCCCCTCAAACTTAGATCTAGTAAACCAAAAACGCACCTCAACAAATGGTACACTCCATTCCTCAAAAATCTAAGGCAAAAAAAAAGAAACTGCGAGTCCATTTGGAAAAAATCCCCCTCAGTGTCCAACAAAATTCAACTCTCTAAACTAACTGCACTCTACAAAAAAGAAATCTACATGGCCAAACGAGTCTCCTTTTGACCCTCGCATATCCCAAGCTAAATCCAACATGAAAGAACTCTTCTCCATCCTTAAAGAAATAGAAACCCCCATAACTCCCATTGACACGTGCACCAAAGATAAAAACTGGTGCTCCAAAATCCAAAATGCCCTAGCAAATAAGATCGTGACTCTACAAAGCAAAATCTCCAGCAAAAGAGCCACCTTGAATGACACCCTCAACTCAAAAATGCCGGAGAAGCTTATGTCCACAAACCGCACCCGCTTCCAGTTCTCTAAAATCAATACTTCGGAAGTTGAAAAAATCATCCTGTCTCTGAAACCATCTAACTGCCAGGGAGACCTTTGCCCTGCACAGCTCATTAACGATGCTGCCCGTGCTCTCTCATCTTTTATCACGAAATTGATAAATGCCTCCTTTGCTACTGGATCTATACCTACTAATCTAAAAAATCTTTTTTTTTTGTTGTAATATAACATTTTATTGTTTTGTGTTAACACAAAGAAAACATACAGCCCGATCAATGGGGTAACCAATACTTCCCTTTCCCGCCCATTCGTAGTTCCACACCTTGTTCCACATACAGAGGAGCTTAGTATAACCGGATATTTAACCACATTAATATTGCGCAAACTGGTCACCTTACGAGACCTTGGGTTTTAGCACAGTCTGTCCATACAGGTTACTGTTCAGTGCGCATCTTCCCATTTTTGCCATATTTTCTGAGCTTTCTCAGGACATCCCCGGGCTGTATGTACTGTTTTTTCCATTGCAATACAAATGTCCACATCTGTCACCCATTGCTCATAAATCGGTGCTGTTGCAGAGCCCCAGAGTTGCGCTATATTCCTTTTCAGTATTGCAGAGGTGGTAGATAAAAACGCTTTTTCATAACGTGTTGGCTCGATATCCTCTTCTATTCCCAGCAGTAGTTGTTTGGGGCTCATGTGAATTCTTTTGCCCATTACCCTTGACAGTTCGCTGCAGCATTGCTGCCAGTATTGTTGGATGACGGCACATTCCCACAGTATGTGATAGTAGGAGCCTTCCTCCCTTTTACATCTCAAGCAATGCGGGTCAGTGGTTTTCCCCCAGTTGAATAGTGCTACCCTCGGGTAATAAATTCTGTGCAGTATCTTCAGTTGTATTAACCTGAACCTGGAGAAGATAGCCACCTCTCTGGTTAACATTAGTGAAGCCACCCAGTCCTCAGGAAGTATGGCGCACACATCCCTTTCCCATTTGGCCTTCAAACCTGACAGTTCTTTCATGGCGAAGGAAGTTATGGCACTATATAAGGTAGACGTGACTTTGTGTCTAACCATTTCTGGAAATAGGTTGCCTTCCAGCGGGGAGTAGTCTGGCATGTCTATCATATCGGGGAGATGGACCTGTAGCGCATGTTTAAATTGCACATAGTGGTACTGTTCATTAGAGGGAAGCGTAAAAGTGGTAGCTAAAACTTCGAATGGTATTATTTCGTTTTCTCTCACTACGTCCCCAATTTTCGTAATGCCTAGTGTGGACCAGCAGCGCCATTTAGGGAGTTTGTTCACTTCCGGGAGGTGTTTATTATTTCACAGTGGTTGTGCTGGGGTCAGCTTTCCATCCTAGCCTAAGTATTTATGAGTATCTGACCATATTAGAGTTATGTGTCTGCATGGATGGGACTGCAGCCCAGTCTTTTTGGCAATAGAGGTATTTCATAACGGGTCTTTCTTGTGGGTTGGAATCCGGCATTCTATTGTGCGGTAGTGCGGTGTCCCCATGTAGTTGATCATTTATTATTGCCATTTGACTGGCCCAGTAATAGGTTTGCAGCCGGGGGAGTCCGATTCCGCCTTCCCATATGGATCTTTGTAGGGTCATGAGTGCCAGACGTCGGCGTCCCCCTTTCCATAGTAATTTCCTGAGTGTTTGATCTATTCTATGAAACTCACTCAACGCAACAGGCAGTGGAGCATTTTGCAATATATAAAGAAAGCGGGGGATAGCCATCATTTTGAAAAGTGCAGCGCGTCCTAATAGTGTAAGTGGTAAGGACATCCAATGTTGGACGTCATCTTTGAACCTTAACGTTATAGGGAGTAAGTTCTTGGGCACATAGTCTGTTAGTTTATGTGTAATTTGTATGCCTAAGTATCTAAATTGCTCCCTTTCAATGCGGTACGGGCATTCGTCTGGTACTGCGTTGTCTATCTGCCTCATGGGAACAGTATGGATTTAGACCATTTGACACGAAGGCCGCTGAACCTGCCGTATCTTTTTAGCAATTGCGTCACAATAGGGCAAGAGTCACGTGGGTCCTGTAGGTATATTAGTAGGTCATCTGCGTATAAGGACACCTTGTCCTCCCAGTCTTCTGCCCTCCTGAATCGACTCCATGTTTGTGTGGATCTTAGTAGGATTGCTAGAAGTTCGATCGCTAATGCGAATATCAAAGCTGACCGGGGGCAACCCTGTCTTGTGCCCTTACCCAGCCGGAAAGGATTTGAGACATGCCCGTTTACCTTGGATACCGCTTCAGGAAGGTGATATAGCAGCTTCACCCAGCTCATGAAGTAAGGTCCTATTCCCTTTCGTTGCACAATCGCCCATATTGCTTCCAATAAACAGAGCCAAATGCCTTTTCAAAGTCTATTGCCAGCAAGGCCAGGGGGCTCTGCAGCCCAGGTAATTTTTCCAATGCTGTATGTAATCCATATATATTCTGTCTAGTGGATCTCTCCGGCATGAACCCACACTGGTCTGGGTGTACCAGTGTGTGTATAACTTGCTGTAGCTGGTTGGCCAGTACCTTTGCAAGTATCTTGGCCTCGCAGTTTATTAGGGAGATGGGTCTGTAGGAGCTGTACTTGTCAGGTGGTTTATCCGCTTTCGGTAAAACTATTATTGTGGCTTTTCTAAGGTCTGGGGGGAGGCAACCCTGTGAATGTGAGTGTTGGAAAAAGGCGTAGCAGGTGCGGGGAGATTACATTCGTGCCAATTTTCTTCCATATTTCGACTGGGAAGCCGTTTGGACCTGGGGTTTTCCCTGATTGGAGTTCTGACATTGCCTGGGTTATTTCTTCCTCGGTGATTTCTTGTTCTTATATGTTGCGCTGTTGCACACTTAAAGTAGGGAGAGTGATTTCGTCCAGTATGTCAGTCGATAGCGGTGAGGATGGTGCTCTGTACAGTTCTGTGTAGTACTTTGCGAACCCCTCCGCTATGTCCTGGTCTGTTACCAGTGGATCTGGTCCTTCTGTCATCGGTTTCCTGACTTGGGTAAGGCCCAACTCCCTACGTTCTAGCCATGCTAGTATTTTCCCGGCCTTGTCCCCTGTCTCGTATACCCTTGCTCGCTTCGCTGCGTGTGCTTGTTTAGCGTTGTCTAAAGTTATGTGTTGCAGCTGTTTTTGCGCTAATTGTAGCGTACGATGCGTCGCGAGTTGGTCGTGGGTTATATGCTTAACTTCTGCATTCTGTACCTTTGTTTCGTCTTCGCGTATTGATTCTAAATGTTTCTTTTTGTGGGCTGAGGTCCAGGCTATGATCTCTCCCTCTTAATACCGTCTTTAGAGCCTCCCATAGCGTTATCGGGCTGTCTACAGAGCCAATAATCAATTCAAAGTACGATTCGGTGACCTTTTGAATATGTTCTACCAGTTCTGGGAATCCTAGGTAGTAGCCATTTAATCTCCAACTGGGTGGGAGGATTGATCTGTTGGTCTTAATCGTTATTGTGAGTGGAGAGTGATCCGATATGCCTCTGGGGAGTAGGTGTGCCTCACATGCTTCATGTATATTGCTTAATGGTAGGAAAAAATAATCTAACCGTGACAGTGAGGCATGTGCTCCAGAGTGATACGAGTATTCTCTTTCGTTTGGATGCAATGATCTCCATACGTCTTGCAGCCCCAGAGCATTAGTGAATGTGGCAAGTTTAGTGCATGTTTCTAGGTTTCTGGACCTTACATGTGTTCTATCAATGTCTACATTCATTACTTCATTGAAGTCTCCCCCAATTAGTGTAAGATCTGCAGAGTTGGTAGCAAGTAGGGGCGTGATGTCATTGGACAGAGAGGATAGCAGATTGGGTGGTGCATATACAGCAGTCATGGATATAGTGCGTTCCCAGAGGGTTCCTGTTGTGTGTACGAATCTGCCTCCCGTGTCCTGTGTAACAGTAATGGGTATATATGGAAGTCTTTTGTGTACTAGGATTAATACCCCTCGCGTTCCCATCGTGAAACCGGCATGTATTGCCAATCTATAGTTCGAGCATTAAATAGTGTGCACTTTGTACCAGCGAGATGCGTCTCCGTTAGGAAAGCTATGTCTGGGGAGTTTCGGTTCAATGCCTGCAGGCCCAGTCGCCTTTTGATGCTATTACCGAGCCCGTTTACATTCCATGTTATCAGCCGGATGGTTCTATTTCTGTTCATGCTGGAGGTCCCTGCCATTTGAGCTGTGTGACTATAGTGATGCTGTGTTGGGTATCTAGAGATGCTGCGTGATACAGCGGCCTGTTCAGGGATTGTTCATGGTCGTGCGTAAGGTGGTTATCTGTCGAGACATATGTACTCCTGTGTTTTGCGTGGCTTATTACTAAGGAAGCTGTTACCATGCGTGTGTTGGAACTGGTGCGGTGCTTAACATTACAACTTTGATCTCCCCCACCCCCACCCCATACTCCACCCAACTTGAAGCATCTGTCGCCCAATATAACAAATTCAACCCACTGTCAAAAGGACAGTCGACTCATTAACTAATAACTATTACCTAATTTTCTTTTCTCTACTCATTCTGCCACACCACCCAAATTGTTCACAATCCTCACGGAGCTCTGGATCGAAGGTGGTGGCCCTAAGGGGCCCGCTGCTTACATCATGTTCCTTTGACGGATTTACGGCAAAGTGTTAACAGGGTTTCACAGTACCCTTGCATGAGTGTCTGGCGCGTGCCCTGGTGTAGTCTCGCTGGGTGTACATCAGTTGTCATACCTGGTTTAATGCGTCAATTTTCTATTTCTTGGGCTGGACCATTCGGTTCCGGTCGAGGGGGGGGGGGCGCCCTCGTCACCCTCTGTCTCCCGGGAGTCTGGGCCTCCCCCCCCAGGATCCGGGATCCTCGAGTCCCAGTTCCCGGCGATCTGTGTCTCGGCCCATTTCCAGGCCTCTTTTGGGTCCGTGAAGTGCACTGTGGTGCCGTTGTGCGGGATCTTGAGTTGTGCCGGGAAAAGCAGTCCATATTTGACGTTCATAGAGTGCAGTTTCCTCTTTAGACGTTCAAAGGATTGCCTGGCTTTTTGCACTTCCCGGGTGTAGTCCGGGAAGAATGCGATTTTGGAGCCGTTGTATGTAGTCGGGCCTCCGGATCGGGCCATCTGCAGTATCGCGTCTCTGTCTCGGTAGTTCAATAGATTTGCGATGACGGTCCTCGGAGGGGCCCCAGGTATTGGACGCCCTGATGTTACTCGGTGGGCTCTCTCTATTGAAAAGAAATTAGAGAAGGATTACGGTGCCGCCAGGTCCGCCAACAATTGCTCGAGGAAGAGCTCCATACTGGGACCTTCTGCTCCTTCCGGCAGTCCCAAAATGCGAATATTGTTACAGCGTGATCTGCCCTCTCCCTCCTCCACTCATGCCTCCAGAGATTTTAGACGTGTGATTGCCTGTGATAGCCGCGTTCGAGACTCTCTGTTCTACTCCCCCTGTGCGAGAGGACAGCTTTTGGAGGTCGTGTCGGAGGAATAAGACCTCTGCTGAGATGCTGTCCATTTTTTCCCCATTGAGGAGCGAGAAGTAGCGATGGGGGTCATCACGTCCTTTAATGTCAGGTCTCCAGCCTCAGGCGGAGAGGCCGTCGGTAGTTCCACCTCCATTGCAGTGGTGGGGGTGCTAGTTGCTTATTGGTCCATGGTGCTTTGCGTGGTACCCTGTTTTGTTTTATCTTTGCCCATGGTGCCCCCTGCTCGTCTCGCACGGTAGGGAAGCACCTTACAGGGCCGCGGTGCAGCAGGATGTGTCCGGGGCACCAGCGCTTGTCTCACCCCTCAATCCCAGTCGTGCGTGTGTCTCTGGCACTACGTAGGTCCAGCTGGCAATCTAGGGTCCTGCCGGGTCAGTGCACGCTTGTGTTCCGCAGGCCTGCACAAAGGAACTGGCTCTGGGTCCCTCCTCCCCTCCTTGTAGTGCTTCGGCGGCCCGTGTCTTCCTCAGTCGTTGTCCGCGGCGGCCATTTTGGCAGGCATTTCCTCATGCCCAGGGGGCCTGCGGGTTTGTCGATGTAGATGCTGAGTGGATTTCGTCCGGGAGTCAGGATTTCTTCCAAGTGTTCTATACCGCTTTAGGTCAGCACGGGTGTCTTTCCAGGCCGATTCGGTCCATCCAAAGGATCTTTAAACAGAATATCGCGGGCGGCCAGAGGGAGCTCACGGGACTCACGTCCTTGCTGCTCGCATGTTGGCCACGCCCCTAATCTAAAACAATCTTGGGTACTCCCACTACTGAAAAAACCCACACTTGACCCAACCATACCCAAAAATTACTGCCCGATAACGACTGTTCCCTTTTTACTAAAAATTCTGGACAAGGTTGCCTATGTATAAATACAGAAGCACCTGGAAGAACACAACCTACTAGGATCGGGACAATCTGGATTCCTTCCCCAACATGGGACCGAAACTGCTCTTATTGACCTGAAAGCTCAGATTGATCTGCTCAGAGACAACGGACAAGCGGCCCTACTCCTCCTCGACCTATCCGCAGCTTTTGATTTGGTCGATCACTCTGTCCTATGCTCACACCTCCACACTTCAGCTCACTTTTCCACTGAAGCCATCACCTGGATCACATCCTTCCTTAACGGTAGGACCATGAGGGTCTTTTCTACCACAGCGGCAGCTGACCCTATACCCATCACCTGTGGTGTTCCTCAGGGCTCCTGTGTCTCCCCCACACTATACAACATATTTACCAAGCCCCTTTTCGATGATTTGGATCATCTTGGTATCACCTACACTAACTATGCAGATGATACCCAGATCCTTCTTCCGCTTTCAGGAGATTATGAAAATGATTTGGCCTTGCTAAATAGGGTGTACATCATCATCCAGGCATGGATGGCCACCCATGGACTATGCCTGAATGATGATAAAACAGAGCTCATCATCTTCGGCACTACATTCAGCATAAAGAACTTGGCCCGGCCTATAACTCCTTCATGATTGACGGGAACAATATCAAAGTCGGACAGGAGGTCAAAATACTGGGTTTCTACCTAGACTACACTTTTTCCTTTTAAAAGACAAGTGAGCTCGCTTGCATCCTCCACGGCTTACACGTGTAAATTAATCCGTGCAGCCAGACCCTTCCTATCTGATTCTAGCTTCCTGACACTTGCCAGAACCCTCATATTGTCTCGACTTGACTATTGCAATGCCATATACTTGGGGTCCACCAAGGCCACCATCAGCAAATTGCAAACCCTCCAGAACAACGATCTCAGAGCAGCCCTGGCCATTTCCAGAAGAGAGCACATTACAGGAGTCAGCCAACAGAACAACTGGCTCCCCACCAGAGACAAAATTCTCTTAAAAACGGTATCACTCACCCACAAGTCCCTTAATAACTCTGCCTCCATCTACTTGATTAACGGATTCCGCAGCAGCCCTCCTTAAGACCCATTAGAACTATATACAAAGACTGTTTATCTGTTCCCCACTACAAAAGGGCAACTATAGGGGCAACAGTTTCCCGGTAAAAGCTGCCAAGCTCTGAAACTCGTTGCCTCCTAACCTTAGAGCAGACCTACCCTACCAGAACTTCCGATCGAAGGTTGTTTCTTGGCTGAGACTGGTCCCACTCCGACAATAAAATGCCCTGCGTTACCTGCACACTTTGTAACCACGTGTGCCCTCTTGCTTACTTGTACATTATGGTCCTACAATATGACTGCTGATTTGTATATAACTCTTTGTACCTATTTTGTATTTTGTAATCATGTATATTTTCTGTGTATTGTAACCAAGCTTTGAAATTTCTTGTAAATGCTGCGCCCTGATACCCCCGGGTACTCTCGCGCATTATAAATAATAAAACAAACAAACAGTCCTGGGGGGTTGGGGGGTCCGGGTTACCTGGCTTAAGGAGCAATGTAATAACCGCTTCTCTAGTGGTTGCAGGTAGCTCCCCTTTTTCTAGGGCTTCCGTCCAGACGGCAAGTAGTTTGGGAACGAGTAATTGGGAGAACTCTATAGAATTCTGCACCAAGGCCATCAGTACCTGGCGCTTTCCCGTTAGGCAATGCCTTAATGGCTTCAGATATCTCTGCTTCAGCGATCGGGGTTTCTAGGGCCGCCCTAGTGGCATCTGATAAAAGTGTTGTTGGTATCTGGGTTAGATATTGATCTATTTCTAGATCCGTGGTGAAGCTCTGTGGTGAGTATATGTTTTTATAGAAGTCATAGAATGCTCCCTCCATCTCTAATCGATCTGCGGTCCCGGTACCATCGTTCCTTGTTGTGCATGGAATACTCGTCAGCCCCCACCCCCCTCGTACCATTCTGGCCAACCATGTTCTCAGGCGCTCACGCTCCCCATATTGCCGCTCTGCTGCCGGCCGATCGAAGTAGTGTACATCACAATCCGCTGCTTCCCTAAATTCTTATTACTTGGATTTAATGTCCATCCCCAGTTATGCAGATGGAATTTGTGCATATTGTTCTTGTTTATGGGCAATGTCCTTTTCCCTTCGCGCTAGGTCCCTGCGGATGTCCTTCAGGACTCCGAATTCGGTTGATATCCCAGTGCCTCTAATGCAAACTTTGAACACCTGCCATAATACCGCTTGGCTAGTCACTGAACCTTCATTGTTTTCAAAGTTCTCCTAGATATGTTGGGCTAGGGATGTCTTGTAGACCTGGTCTTATAGTGCCGCTGATCTGAACCTCCAGGGGGGCCTGTTCATTTTTATCTCTGGGATTTGTAGTGATATCTGAATGGGTGAATGATCCGAGTATGTCCTGGGATAAATATGAGTATTGGTGATCCAACCCAGTTCCTCGTGAGATACAAGCCATACGTCTATTCTGGAGTGCATATCGTGCACTGTAGATTAGAATGTGTACGCCCGCTTGGTGCCGTTGAACAAGCGCCATGCATCCCTGAGGCCTAGATCCGCCATGTGTGCAAGTATCTTTTGGGCTGCTTTAGTCAGTGATCTCGGCTGATTGGATGTGCGGTCTAGATGTGTGTCAAGAATGGCGTTTATGTCACCAGCACACAACAGATGAGCCGTGGGGAAGTTTGCAAGTTTCCCAAACAGTGTAGAGTAGAAGTCAGGGTCGTCGATGTTTGGCCCGTAAATGTTTAGCAACAGCACCTCTTTGTCTTGGAGGGTGCCATGCACCAGGACATATCTACCCCGAGGGTCGCAATCTGTGCTGAGACATATAAAGGGAATGGATTTATGTATTGGGGTTACTTCTCCCCTTGCGCGCCTTGAATATGATGTGTAGTAATGATGCAGTCCTCAGTGTGGGGCAAGCTTTTCAGCGTGGTGCTGTAATAGGTGGGTTTCCTGCAGGAATACTATCTTAGGGCCCAGCCTGGCAATGTATGCCATAATTTTCCTTCTCTTTATCTGGGATCCCAGCCCCCGGACATTCCAGCTTAACATAGTGATTTCCTTTGTTCTTCCTAGCCATCAACTTGTGCCTTTATTTGGTGATGTGTGACTTTTTTTTCCTGCTGCATGTGTGTCTGTGTTCTTCTTCTTTTTTTGGTACCTGTGTGCTTTTAACCGTATCTCCCTCCTTCTCAAATTGGTTTCCAAACTATCTTTTCCTGCTTCCCTCCACCTCCCTCATAGTTACCCAAACTTTAATTATGCCCCATTGCCCATCCCCTTTCCCTCCTATAACTTTGGGGGGTTCTGCTGCGACATTCCAGGCCGGTGTGCTTATTGTTCTTTCCTTTCCCGGCTGGTTCCGCTTAGTCGTTGCTCGATCCCATGATGAATGGTGGGAGTACACTCATTACTATTACTGATCATGTTAGTAACAATAGTACACCCATGGGAGGGTAATTCTGCCCCCTCCCCAATATTCTCTCATCCTGTTGTGTAATCATGAGGGAGTGGCGTTTCAGGCGTCATTGCCGTTCCTTGGCTGGTGAGTTGGTATTGGAATATTGGCCTCAAAGAAGCTTGCCGCTTCTTCAGGGAATGTAAAGAAATATGTTTTATTTTGGTATTGTAGTTTCAGCCTGGCTGAATACAGCATTGCATAGGGAATATGACGCTCACGTAGAAGTTTCTTGACCCCGTTGAATGAGCGACGTTCTTGTTGCACTGCCAGCGTGTAATCGGGGAATATTTGAATAGTGTTGGCTTCCCATCTCAATTCTTGTTTTTCTCTGGCCGTTTTCAATACCAAGTCTCTGTCTCTATAGTTCACCATGCGTGCTATGATGGGCCTCGGATAGTCTCCCTGCTTGGGCCTTGGTGCTAATGATCTGTGTGCTTGCTCGACTATAAACATGGGCGACCAGCCGGGGTTGCCCAGAGGATCTCGTAGTAATTTCTCTACAGCCAGCTCCATAGGTCCCTTCAAAGCTTCTTCTGGCATACCTATTATGCGAATGTTGTTGCATCTGGATCTGGCTTCCAAATACTTAAATTTTATTTTGACCGTTCCCAGTTCTTTCGCCATTGTCATTAATGTTTTTTTTTTTTTTAACGCTTCCAGCATGTCTTCTGTGTTACTGATTCGGGTCTCTGCTTCCGTGATGCGCTTTGTAGTCTTGTCTCGTTGTGTCTTGATGGAGGCTACGTTGGCCGTTATCCCGTCCATTTTCTCGTTGAGAGAGGAGAATCCCTGTTGCATGGCCGCAAAGACCACTTGTGGGTCCATTGCGGTTGCTGGTGTGGCTGAGAGTGTTTGCGGTGTTTATTCTGTTGCCATAGTGGTCTCAGTAACTTTCTTTGTTGCTGTTGTGAATTTGTCTATGGCGCCTTTCCCTTTCTTCGGACCTTGGCCCTTGGGCATCGTATTTCTGTTGCTCTGGGCCTGTTATCGTGTGTGTCCCTTCTTTCTGCGGTCTGTTGTACACTGCTGGGGTCACGTTGATTATTTCGTACCCTTTCATTTATTGGGTGAGTTGAAGTGTTGATGTCGAGAACTGATCCTTGCCCGGTCATCGTTGAATGGTTCTATGGCTAATGTGCCGCAGGGTGGAGCCAAATCTTTTATTTTTATTGATATGATTGAAAATTTCAACCTTTCAACATATCTATTCACATGTTAAACCAATACAAGATATAAAAACGATGATAGAATAATATAAATATTCTAATACAAAATGTACATTTATCCCAAGTTAGCAGTAATGATGGTTAAAATAAATAAAACCTGAGCTAATGATCCAATTATTCTCCTCCTCCGTGCTCTGCACTCAAGAAAAAGAAATGATTTGTCACTGAGATTTTGATTGCCTGAGAGCAGTGAATGTTTTATTGGCATTGATGCCAGTTTAACACATATTAACTCTCCACAAATATAGCAAAATCTGGAAATATACAGCATTGATGTCAATACATGTCAACAAATTCGGTTGACCGTATTGCAAAAATAAAAAATACATTACATTAATGTCAATTCATGTCTGACTATTCATTTCACCATCTGAATTGTCTATAATATGGTTTAATTGAAGTATAGTTTGGCAATGATCAGATTGTCTAATGTGGAAATTGCCAAACACAAAAATTGCCAAAACATGTTTTGACCCACCTGGGTCCTCGTCAGGGCACACTTTAACAACACACGTCTTAAATTTGATTAAAGTACTGTCCATATGATCCCTGAAATACATTGGTCATCTTGTCACCAATCATGATAAAGACAGGAAAAAACAACTATTTGATTATTGCAAAATCTCCATTGGAATTCAATATGTATGATCATGGATTATATGGTAAATTCTTTGACTGCCTAAGGACTGTGGTCTATAAACACTGCACTTGGTTTGGAGGAGTTCCTGAAATTATCATTATTTCACTGAAAAAGCAACTTCTGATGGATGCACAAGGGAGTCCCCGTGCAACTGATCATCTTGAAGATGGCCCGTATTGTATAATGCTATTTTATGAAAAAGTAAAAGATAAATATTGGGTGAGGTAAGTGTATTACCTGTCTTACTACTCTCCGTAGTTCAGTTATGGACTGGTCAACTCCTTAAATTTAAAGCAATGTTGTTACTTGTTTGCTTCCATGGTCTGAGCGTTTCCCTGTCTGATAAATGAGATGGTGCTGTTGATTTAGTACATTTCCACCTGTTTGCAGCAGCTAGGTTGACAAGCATTGTCGTCATTACACTGTAAAAAGCCCTCAGATAGATGCACATATTGGGTGAGCTGATTATATTACCGGTCTCGCTACTATCTGTAGTTCACGGGTTTGACTGGTCAACTCCTAAGCTTTAGAGCAATGTTACTTGTTGTTTGCTTCCTAGATCTGGCTGTTACCCTGTCTAATAAATGAAATTTTATTATTTCCAAATTTTTGTACCAGCTAAGTTGACAATCAAGGCCAATGGACTTCTTACCTATTTTAAAGCTGAACCGCAGTTCGCATATTTATAGAATTAACTTCACTGGCGGTTATTCACTTGGACCGTTCATTCGCAGCGTTGCTGTCCAGTGCAGAGCCTTTTGTAGTGTATCTACTATCCGGCGTTCTATTCACTACTGCAACAAGGTTCAAAGATATTCTGGTTACCATGGCGTTTGAAATGTTTTTTTTCACTGCGTGATGTTGTAATAAAATATTCAAATAGGCTTCTCACTAGGCTTACCTGATTCTGTGATTAATTGGAACGTCGAAAGATTCCTGCGCGTAAATGCGAGATTCCTGCCACTGCTACAGCAAAGGCAGGTCTGTTGTTTGTTCACTCTATTTGTACGTTTTGAGAAAAGTCATGTGACCAGTCACCTGACGGTTTTGCCCGTCACTTGTAAATAACAATTTCTTGTGCGCAAGTTATTATGTCTAAAATACATGTATTGCCATATGTATAACGCTCCTTATTCTTGTACATAAATGTTGTTAATACCCATTTGCTGAGTAAATAAGTATCTGAACAGCGTCTCTTGTATTAATCTTGCTAGTGACGTGCACTATATTATTATTATGGGTTATTAATGTTTCCTTGAAACCCTACTGTTCTTGCGTTTGCTATTTATTTTAATAATAGTTACTGCGGACTATATGCTTAAATGGTATTGCATTTGGATCAATCCTAAAATGGGTAGCTTCTCGTTTCGGAGGCTTTGTTGTGCTGCCCCCCATCATTGGTTTAAAAATGACCATTAGCTTAGGTTACTCACACCTTGTTGACAAATCAATTATTTTCCAATGCTTGTATGTTACTCTTGTGTTATATTGTAACATGTATTTGGTGTGTCGCCTTAGGTACCACCTTGCCACTTAAGGCATCTTGGATGTTGCAGTATCCTAATATAATACCATTCTTGCATTGGTAAATACATCTTCTGGTTTCATTCCAAGATAACCCCAGTAAATGTTGTTTTTGTCAATATACAAAACTAATTAGTACATTTCACTCTGTGAGGTTCAGCTTTTCGGCTCTGCGGTGCGGCCTCAGAATTCTTACTCTGAGGCCGACACACGCAGACGAAAAGCTGCACTTTGCAGGGGGGATTCAAACCCGGGAAATTTAAGGATGTAACTATCAACATCGAATCATCAGTATTGAAACCTATGCCAACATATAATATGCCTTGTTTTGAAAAAGGCTCAGGAAGAGCCGAAACATGTGTCAAGCAAAAGGGCTCTCCTTCGGGAGAACTGTAAATCTCACTCACACATTTTTTTTATGAACCATAAAGGTTCGGAAATTACAATTGAACTAAATGAGTGTGGCGCAGTTATTGTGTGAAAGCAACAAACCAAAGTTCAAAACTAGTTGGTTACTTGTGGCATACAATTCCAAGGCTAAAAGCAGATTTGTAAGCCTTTTGGTGTCTTGGAGAACAGCACAAGATCAGCCACAGCAATTGAATGTTACCAATTTTCGGGGAGTCAGAGACTACTGATTTGAAATAAGCTCCCATATCTGGTATGTAAAAGTTAAATAGCGAGGACGCTAAGATGCATCCCTGCTTGAGGCCTTTATATGTAGAAATAGTTTCTGATAGTGTTCCGTCAATAGATAATCGGATTTGAACTGTTTTCCATGAAGCGGAGAAACCAGAGCTTGTATGTATGATGGACAATTGGTCTTTTTTAACTTATCAAATGGTGATTGTCTTGATATAGAATTGAAGGCTGCCTTGAAATCTATACATGCCATATAGATCGGTTGGTTGGTTTGCAGCCCATGACATTTAATGACTATGGTAAGGAATAGATTAATAGCTATTCCCAGACATAGTACAAAACCTGTCTGATGAATGTCAAAGACCTTAGCTTCCTTGACCGATGCGGAAAAGTCTCTGACAGTCGTGCAAACTTTTTTCCAGGGATATCAAGGAGGGCAACTGTTCGATAATTGTTTGGTTGTTGATAGTCTCCTTTTTTAAATATACGGATTATAATCGATTTTCTCCATGAAGTGGGAATAAGCCTCTGTTTGATTACTCTTGTAAAGATAGCAAATAGCACGGCCGCCCATTCTTCCGGCGGCGGCTCTAAGCATAAGGTTTGTAAGGCCATCTGGTCCTGGCGCTCTGGAAGTGCTCAGTCTTGTTGTTTGATAATGTATATCGTCCTTCTCTAATACCAGGTTTTCAGTCGTAGTCCAACTCCCAGAAGCACCAGTATGGAGGCATACAATTCTTTAAAATGATGAATCCATGTTTCTTTCAGGACAGGATTAACTTGATATGGCAATCGAGTAAGGTGATCTGCTATATTAAAAGAGGCCCCAAACTTGGGCACTTTTTTGTAGAGGCTATAACCACAAGCATTGTAGCCGAGTCTCTTTGATAAATAATGGCACAGTGAGATTTGAGCCCATTCTTATAGCGCATTTTCAAATCTTTAGTTGTGCTAATTCTTAGGCTCATACTTAAATGAGATGAGGCTCTTGTATCCTTCCGAAGCTCGGCTTTCCTCGCAACTACTTCCTGATCAAAAGCATGTTTATGTGTAATTGCAGGTCTGATTCAGCGACGGCTGTAACTTGAATAAGTTCATAGCTGCTACATAGTGACCTTCTAAGTCAAGCATTGCAAGATCGAGATTTCGACGATTACTACGCACTCAGTGTTCCAACTTCAGCACTAAGTCTGCTGACCATCTGAATCTATTGCGTCCCCCCTCTAGATGGAGTGTGGTGTTACAATAACCACTCTCTACAAGACTGACAACCCTTAACCACGTTACTGCTAGTAATTCATAGTCGCTGTGATGTTTCGACAAAACTTGAACGTTTTGAATGCTGTCAAGCATGTTTCTCTGAACAAAGATTTCGTTAATAGTGGCTGTTAAGTTACCTTTCTTCCAGGTTGGTTTTGGTGTATGTCTCCGTCAATAGCTCAATTGAGCATGACATACTGTCTGTCATGCATAAACTTAAGCCATTTCCGGGCTGTATTGGACATTCCACCAGTGTTGCGCGGTAGGCAATGAATATTTAAATCCCCTGCCCGAATGACAGAAGTAATAGTAGGATCAAGCATTTGCTCTAAGTGATAGAAACATGTGGTCTATGTAATTCCTGCATGGTTCCAATATATGTTTAGTACTGCTAAGGTGTTGATAGATGTTTTTATCGTGACCAATTGTGTGAATCTATTGGGAGTCGCCCAAGGTTCCAATGTGAGGCCCGAGTTATCATTTACTGCCACCATGAGTCCTGCAGAAGGTCTACCCCGATCCGAGGAGTTAGCCGGGAATAGAGTCAATGACTAGCCAGCCTATATGGGGGATTCAATAAACTATGTCTCCTGTAACCATATAATATCAAAGGCAGATAAAGGATTGTTAAATCTGGAGCAAGTGCTTGAACCCTCTTGTATTCTAGCTAACTAATTTACAGCAACTTTGATGGATGGTAGTGGATTTGTATGCCTCCCATATTCGATCAATGCCTCCCAAGTGTTTGGGCTCCACGGACCCTGTGGCCGGTCAACTGGTACAGGTTCATCTTGTCTTGAAGATTCCAGTGCACTGCGAGAACATGTGATATTTTTATTTTTTTTAAAAAATGTTTTCTTTCCTTTCAAGGCAGGAATGGAATCACTCCTACCTAATGCATGGGCACCCCTCTCCACATTCTCAATTTCAGCATCTTGTTTTTGGTAAGGCTCTTGTTTCAGGATAAAGCCCATCTGAAATAGTTTTGGCTTGCTATATAATGTTTAGTGCAATGCCCGATTGAATCCATAACCTAACTTGGGTTAGATCCTGATCATTAGCAAATTCCACTTGTGCGATATCGGAGGATGACAAATCCTCTAATGCATAGAGTGGATACCGACTGCCTCTAGAGTGTAACAATAGGGTATGATGAGAGCCCAAAATTGTGGAATTAGTTTTTTTTTTGTCAACATTTGGATTCAAGACTGTCACATCACTTTTGATATTGGTTTTGTTGGAAACTTTTAAATGTTCACTGACGGAGTACTTCACCCTGTCCATGCTTTGTTTTATCAAAGGCTTTTCTTTTTTTTTTTGGTGACTAATTGTAAAAGTGCAATCGATTTAGCAATCTCGTTCCTTCTCTGTTCTAACATGAGGAATGTACGATCATTTTATCAAGGACTGCGAATTACCACTATTTTCAGTATCGTTTGCCACTGTCATTTCTCTGAAAGGTCGATATTCTGTTATGGGCAAAGTCTCTTGTTTATCAGTATTGCTACTTTGTGTCTGAATTGCTTGTATTAGTTCATCAAGGGGTGCATAATCCATGGGGGAGTTTATTTGGTTGGTAAAAGTTGAGCCCATGTCAAAATGTTTTTTTTTTTTTCACGTAGCTATTTTGGCTTATTTTTATGTTATTTTATTTTTTGTTTGGATGCTGTTTGGTGGGTAATGTTAATGCTTGTAAAAAAATTTCACAATCTTGTTTGAGAAGATTTAGGTGATGCATTCTGATTTTTGTTTTTTTAAATCTTTTAATCATTTGTGCTGATGATGTCCTGTTTGCAAAAAATTGTAAAAGGCGGATGAGTGTTTAGGCACAACTACCACTGGGATTTGTGCTATTTGGTTCTTTCTTGTAAGTTGCCTATGTCACTGTTTTTTTTTTTTTTATTTTTTTTTAATAGGTTTATGTGTATGAGCACTTCTCGCGGGACCCTTGCAAGCGTAGGTCCATGTTATCTCCATTTGAGTGTGGCCTCGTATTAGTTCTATCCTCAATAGGGACAAACATAGCTATGTTACTTTTTGCCCCCCCTTCAGTCAACTCCCTTTTATGCAATAGATAATTTTTGTATTTTGGCATACATCACTTCATAAAGTTAAGCTACAGTGACAAACGCTGTGTTCATAGCCCCTAGGGTCGCCTCAAGAAGTGGTGGAAGAGCTTGTTGTGGAAGAGACACTCTTCTTGGTGTAGGATCGTCATAAGGCACTGATAATGGCGAGGAAGTCATTGATGAATTGGTGAACATAATGGGAGACTGAGATAGATAGGAGAGTGGCAGAGGATGTATACAGGCTGACCCCTCTCGGGTATTAACATTTTCCATTGTCGGAGGCACAACCCCATCAAGTGGAGCTGGAACAAGTGAAGTTAGGGGGCTGCAATTTGCAGAGTGTGAGTTGTCAATAAAGATCACTCTATTAGATGTGGGGGAGTGGCAGAACCTCCACCTTGTCATGTCCCAATGCGTTAGGATCTTGTATATGCCCCACAGACGGCCTGGGATAGTTTGTCTGATTGTTAGTGATCACGCTATTACATGTGGGGAGGGAGGGAAAATTCTCCACCTTAACAAATCCCAAATTGTTCAAATCTTGTTTTAAGCTTATCAGATGGGCTGGGATAGTCCGTCTGTTTGGCAATGGGTGGAGTTATTGGTGGCGTAGGCATGTCCAATTGAGTATAAGGTGGCAAAGCTGCGGTAAGGGTACCCATTGCACTTCGGGCAGGTGCCGAATCACCTGACTTTAGCTTGATGGGTGAGGAGTCTGCAAGGTCAATCAATACATCATCAGGGATTTCTAAGGCCACCCCTCAGTCAGACATTGCAACGAGTTAATGAGTTTGTCTGATAGTGTCAAAGGTGCAACAGAAAAAGCTTTTGCTTGGCAAAAGTCTCTAATATCAGAAGTGAGGTTTGCGCTCTCTTCCGAGAGCGAGAATTTAATTGACGTTGGACCACCCTAATGGGTTTGTCTTCTGTCATTGCGCAATGCTGGTAGAGCTGTTATGAAGTATTTCTGAGAGGCATAGCTGTTTTAGGGTGTACGCGTAGCTCACTTAAAACTGAACAAAAGTCACCAGCTTACACTTTTCTAAAAATCCCACTTCCTTTTCTCGTTCTCGTGTGGTGATCTCAAATAATTTGGTTTTTCCCATTTGTTTGGTCTGATCACTTCCTTATCTCGTTCTCTTTGAAGTTGGTCAGACCTATTGCTATCCATGAAGCTTGTAAGTAGATGGGCCATAACAGGCGATCTGCCTTGCAGGAACTGATTGTAAGCCAGATGCAATCTTTATCTGCAGTCCACTCCTCTCTTGATTTTAGCATTATTGAGCAGGCATTTACTTTGATCGCTGACTGTGTCCCCGCACTAAAGGTATTGAAAACTAGTGGGGTATCTAAACCTTGGTTTAATGACTGCCTCCACGCTCTTCGCCTCCAGCGACGGTAGGCTGAGCGCATTTGGTGCACTAATTACTGCCTGTCAGCCAGCCGAATCTTCCAGCTTGCTACTGGTCTATATCGTAAGGCAATATCGGAAGAAAAAATGTGCCCTTTTCTCCCAACAGGTAGAAATGTTGCGTTAGCATCCCTGAGAATTATGTAAAGTGGTCCAGTTGCTGTCCTCTGTTCCTGCTGAGGCAGTGACTGCGTCAGTTTTTATGTGACTCACTGTCTCTGATTGCAAGGGGGAAAAAAAATTGCTGACATTCGTGAGAATATTCCGATCTTTAAGGTGTGCCCTTCTCCTGTTTCTTTTGAGGTGGTCGCTGCCCTACCCAGCCCCTTCCTCCGAGGAAAGTATAGCAGTCTATGGAAGGCTTAAATCTGCCTCGCCTACTGACTCTATTCCTCTTTGGGTGTTAAAGGAGGTGATAGTCCAAATTGCCCCACTAGTTACACAAGCAGTAAATGAGTCCTTTAAAAACTGGTTCCATCCCAGCCTCTCTTAAGCACACATTGGTGATTCTTCTACTGAAGAAACTGACTCTTGATTCTTTGGTGCTTACTCATTTTTGGCCTATTTCTTTGTTGCCATTTTTGATCAACTGCTTGAATCTTTGGTCTGTCCTCTTGCTTACCACTTTTCTGGAGAACTCACTGACCTGTCTACCTCCTTTGACACCATTGATCATGCTATCCTATTGAGTTGCCTTGCTGGGACTGACCTCTAGGGGGTGATGCTGAACTGGTTCGCATCCTTCCTCTTGGATCGGTCTTGGTATCTTTTTCTTTCTTTTATCTCTGCCTCTACTGGACATTCTTGTGGTGTCCCTCAAGGCTCCATCATTTCACTGGTTTTGTTTAATATTTATGTCCAGCTGCTTACGAAACTGATCGCCTCCGATGGCTTCAATTGCTATGGCTATGTTGATGACACGCATATCCTGGTTCGTCTGGACTTGGCACTACCAGAGACTGCTCTCAGGTTTAAGACATGCTTGCAAGCTGTGGTGTAAGTTCCCAGATATTATACTATGGAAACAAAATAAGATCACAAAGACACAGAGAGAGATATTTATACGGAACACAGTGTAATGTGCTTGGGGCAGCAGAAGTCAGCTGTCGCACTAGCATTTGCACTCGGCACGGCATAGCAATGAGCGTCCTAGCAAATGGGCAATCTGCCCACTCTGGCAATGAGAGCTCAGCAATACCAGCCCTCCCAGCACACCTTAGTACTGAGAGCTCATTAGCTTCCTCCCTCCTCTCCACTCAACAGAAATCCACCGTTATAGATAGTGGCATTGACGTACATTACATGCGTAGAAGCATTCCATGGAAAACGTCATTTTTCGACCTACGTACATAAATTGTTCTAGCATGAACTGTGCTGGAACACAATGACATGTTCTTCTAAAATATTCTAAGAGAGCAAGGCATATTGTGTTAACATTCCTTCTCTTGCAGGACACAGAAGGACTCTGCAGAAACTTAAAATCTCAGTCATGCTATCTCTGCAGCCCTGCAGTCAAGGCTGTTTCTCTGTGATAAAGGATAGCTGACAGTCTTACAGTCTGCTAAGAGTCACAGTGTTATAATAACATCTCTTCGCTGTGTTCAGCTGCATGAACACAATTTTGCATTTCCTTCTCAGCAAAGCCTGATTCATAATGGACAAAAACAAACCACTATTAGCACTAAATAATATTCCTGGTGGGGAATTCTACAGAGCTAGAAGGAACTGTAGTCTGGATACGGACTACAAACAAGAGTGCAATTTACTCCCACAACGTTCTTTAGACAGAGGCTATCATCATAACATCATCAAAGAGGCAGCTGAACAATTTGCTCACACAAAAAACAATTATATCTGCTTAAAGATAGTCAAACTGATAAAGCTAAACCACAACTAATTGCTATAATTACTCAGTTTCTCGAGGGACAGTGGCACTCTATGGCAGCCAAACACTGGCCCATTCTCAAATTGGATAAGGATTTGGCACCTTTTTTGACCAATTACCCCAAATTGACATTTACTACAGCACCCACAATTAAGCAAAAACTCTGCCCATCCTTTCTAGACTCAGCACAATCTATGCAAAGGACTAATTGGCTTCAAGGAGGTCGTGATTTCTATAAATATGGCAACGCAAATGCGTTAGACAAATGCCTAACATCTAATGATGGTTGTGGTATGTAATTGAGATTTCAGATTTTCAGTTGTAAAACTTGTTTCGTAGTAGATGCTATTTTATGTGTATGTGGCAAGCACTATATAGGCAGCATCATCAGACACATGCAGGTACGCATATGTGTCGTAGGCTCTTGATCCAGCGCAGAAGTAGCACGAACTCCTTCCTCCCCTTAGCAGTTTTGGCGCCTGGGACTTAATGCACACAGGAAACCGCAACCACCACGGGGAAAGAGGGTTAGGGTCCACGGGTTGGATAGGTGTGGGGTTGTAGGATCACCGGGTAGAGGTTAAGGGAGGAGTTATGGTTAGGTAGGGGTTAGGGGAAAGACATGCTCCTGATCTCTTGATGCTTGGTTGGTCACTCTAAACACCTTTGATCAATACATCCTTGCATGCACTCATGAGCATCACAACAATCATACACTGTCTTACTGCACTGCGTAGGGTGATATGCTTAGCTTATTATTAACACCGATTCATAAGCTAGCTCCAAGCATTGCTTACTTCAGCAATGGCTCCGTTAGTTGACACTTACTTCAGTGTCAATACACTGTGTTACTTCAACATTGGCTCCGTTAGTTGACACTTACTTCAGTGCCAATTACACTGTGTTACCGCCCACAGCCCACCCATTGGTTGGAAACCCCATGCAAGGAACACCCATACAGCACAATCTGGGTTTGTACTGGTCCAGTACCAGGCAGTTAGTGACACAAAACGTAATCCCAAAGAAACTGTGAAAAAACTTAGCTTCGGTACTTGTCCGATGTCCGGTTTTGCCTGCGGGCCCCCCCAGCGGTGCCTTGGAAACCGTGAGCTGCGTCTGTCAAATGAGAAGGAATTAGTGCGTGCGTTCACGTAGCTTGTTTCTACCACAGATAGGCTCGCACACAATTCCACATGCGGTTAGTAATTATCATGCGCCTGATCCCCAGAATGGCATGTAAGTCTCCTGCAGTGAACCGGTGCCTCCCCGGGCCAATTCTCCCCGAGGCTTCATGCAGTTAGCGGTTCGGAACTGTTAAAGTACTTATCTTTGATGCCGCGGGGCCGCGGTGATGTAGTCTGGGCGAGGGATGGCCCCGCGTAGGAGTTGTGCCTTTTCGGAGCTCCGCGTAGGAGTTGCGCACTCTCGGAGCTCTGCAGGATGCGTCCGCCCGTGAGGAAGTCGAGCGCGAACAGGGTTTCGGGGCTTGCGCATGCGCGAACCCGTCTCGCGCATGCGCGATAACCGGGGCGTTGTCCGCACGGGTTGCAGGCCCTGCGTGCCAGTCCCTGAGTGTGCTGCTCCCGAGGCTGCTGGGAGTTGTAGTCTTCGGGTCTTCGTTTGCTCCTGATGCCGTTTTGGTCCAGTAGATGCCACTCTTCCCCACCTGATATTCCTACAAGAGGGACAGAGATGGCATCTACCGGATAAATAGGCCCCCACACTGGTGGCTGCTACACTTGGCCCCTGCTGGGCTCTGACAATATGTGAGTATCTATCAAATTTAAGGAATCCAGACCCGAAATTGCCTTTGGCATTGCATTGGTAACAGCAACACCAGATGGCAAACCTAGACGATTTGTGGTTCATTGGCTTGATGAAAGCTAAAAAGGGGAGGAAATTTACACTTGAAATTGCACAAAATGGAATCAAAATTAATTAATTTTTTGAGATCTACAAAATACGGTTTAAACACAGACCACAAAATGTATGTATTTCTGTAATTTGTCACTTTCATTACTTTGTTCTTCTATTCTTTGATAACATTCATAATCAACATGTACATTCCATTTCTGACTAATGATAAATTAATTATCCAGTGTCTATGCTTCATTGGTTCCCCAACCTTAATTCTAAGGATTCTAAGCGACATACCCTTCGAATCAGCCTCAAGTTGATGTTATTGAAACCGAAATAAATTTGGTTGTCATGACAATTGGAATTGGCACAACATTCAAGATATAAATATTTTTAGCATAGCACATGCAATATTAACATCACGAGACACTGGTAACCTCTAGTGTTAACAATCTAGTTTTAAACAGCTTTCAACTCCCAAAAGAACATTTTCTGTTTTAACCCGCCTTGGTTTTGCGGGTGTATGATGTTTTTTGTTGACATCATGACATCACACGCATAATCATGTGTGACGTCATTGCGGCGTTTCCTGAATAATGCTATTCCAAACACAGGACCCGAAGAACATTACCTTTGGGGACGCCATTCAGGCATGGACTTCGTTTTTGGGGATTGAACCCCTATTATATACTACAATGCACTTCAATGATTTGGCAGCAGGTGAGCACCATCTTCTCTGTTTTCAACTGCACGCGCAATTATACAAGACGGCTTCTATATCTTATGTCGGGATATTGTCTCAAACGGACCAATACCCGACTTTATATCTTTTGAATCTATTTGCTCTCTCAGAGCGTCAATTATTAATCGAAACCTAATGGCCTTTTTGGTGCTTTCTGGTTATGGAATAACTTTGATTGCCTATCGCTTAGAACTTTATGAAATTAGTAGGAGGATATGGCCTAATTGCACTCATTGCATGCCTTAGTTTTCTTTTTTATTTAAGATAACAAATAATTTGAATGGAGAGACCAACTCCCTGAAGTTTTTTCGACTATATATCCACCGGGATACATTACCTGCCATTATTCTACTTTTTCAACAAGAGATTATTCTCATTGGAATTTTGGATTATACAGTGAAAACACAATAAAAAGAAATGGGACGAATGGTCCCTGAGGTAGGTTTTCTTATATACTTTAATACAATAACGATACACATTATCCTGTACACAACAACTAGGGAATCATACCATATGCATCTTTATTGATATTGCAGTTTTGGGAAAGCCTTTCCAGTTTTTTTGGAAAGCCATGTTTATTTGGTATTCACTTGCAATATTTCTTTAGCATGCCTCAGGGTGGAGAACCCACAAAGGGATGGTTGCATAAACACGGTTTAAAATACTATCCACAACTCGCATCTATCACTATATGGGGGGTGACCAATGTTTTCTGGACACTGGATCTTGCACGGGTCACTGTAATTTCTGCGGTGATCTACATTGCTTTTATCTTTACTTGTATTTTAGACCTCAATAATGTATCATCCATGGTATATATTTATTTCATGATGATACAATGTCTAATGTTGACTTTAAATTGAATTTTTTTCTTTTTCAGAATTTTGTCCATGACACATTGCTTCCCTCAGTGCCTACAATCTGTGTTGTATGCGCAATTTTTAGTTTCGACTTATTTTGTTAATGCTTCGTCTATTTCTTCTTTTGGTTTTCTCTGTTTTCTCAAAATTGGGAATAATGATTATTACACAGCCTTGATAACGACCAAGCTGGTCGACGTGTCGTCTGATCTGTGAACTTTAAGAAATAAAAATACAAATTTTGCAACTTCAAGATATCGCATATCTCAAGATTTTGCTTAGTTACTCAACTAACAATTGTGAAATAACCTTTCATTTGCATTGACATTATTGAGCCCAATATGACACATACAGAGCGCAAATATTGTCTCAAAATTACCACTTAAACACTAATATTAATTTGGAACCCTTAGTGGGTGGTTCCCATCTTTTGAGGTTTTTCGCAGCCGTCATTTTAGTGCAGTGGACAATGTAGTTTGGAGAATAGCGCACAGTAGTTTGTATCTAACCCACTAGAGTTGTATCTCTTATGTTCTGACTGTACTTTCATTGTTGGAGCTCCCAACAATGAACTTGTACTGTTTGTAAGTTCTTGTGATCGGTCCTGAACTCTGCAGGGTGTCTAGTGCCGAATAAGAGGTGTCTCCATTCTTGGCAAGTTCATTTTGGTGTCAAAAGCTCTTTCCAAAACAGAAGAATTCCATTCGCTGGAAGTGATTGTTCTTGAATAACAGACAATGGGATGTTTCAGCTTGTCATCCTCTTGTTGGAGTGAAAGAGCTCCAACAAGCTCCATCTGATGTGTCTGCTTCCAGCACAAATGATTTTATAATATCCAGTTGGAGCTTGAATAAAGTTTGTCCTCAAGTCCTGGAATGCCTCTGCAGTCTTTGGGACCATGCAAACCTAGTTCCTTTCTTTAGTAAGTTGGTAAGAGGTTGGATCCGCTGGGAGAAATTCGGTATGAACTTCCTATAGAAACTGTTGTGGCCAAGCAACTGCTGTACATGTTTAAGCAAAGACTGGGAGGGCCACAGCATAATCGCGTCTATCTTTCATGGATCTGTTTTCTATACTTTTGGAGGACACAATGCACCACCACTGAAGTACCATTGAAGAGGCATTTCCCCAATTTGTCCTTCAGTTGATTGTCCCGAAAATGTTTCAAACCTTCTGATACATGATCTGCGTTTTCCTTTTATGTCTTGGTGGAAATAAATTGTTGTCTAGATAGACGATTACAGAGCCAAAGAGGAGCTCTGGAAATATGTGGTCCACAAAAGGTTGAAATACTGTGGGCACATTGGCCAACCCAAAGGGCATCACCCGTATTTGTAGAGCCCACCCGTATTTGTAGAGCCGAAAGGGAGTTTGAAATGCAGCCTTCCACTCATCACTGGGGTAAGCGACTATCGGATCTAATTTCGAGTAAATGGTAGCTCCTCTGACTGCTTTGATAATATCGGTGTTCAGAGGCAGGGGATACTTGTCCTTTATAGAAATCTTATAAAGCTCTTGATAATCCAAGCATGAACAGAGCTCTGTTGTATCCTTATTGGGGACAAAAAATAAGGAAGCGTCTCCTGGTGCTTTAGAGGGGACAATCGGTTCATTCTTTATTTTTCAGATTTTTATCGAGGTAACTCCTGAGGTCCTCCTTATCCAGTTCTGAGAGTATATACATCCTTTCAAAGGGAATACGGAAGTAGGTATAAGGTCAATCGAACAGTCTTCTGATCATGGGCTGGCAACAGGACTTCGTCCAGATCAGAAAAATGCGTCCTCAAAGTCCATATATTCCTTAGGGTGTGTCTGCATAGTGGCGATGGTAAGGCTTTCCTGTGTAGAAGTCTCCCTTCCTGTTGTCTGGGCACTAACAAAACAATGTTAGCCAAATGAAATGGTTACTGCTGGCTTATTCTTCAGCCAAGGCATACCTAATATTATCTGGGTAATGCACAGCTTTGATCATGTTGAATACGATTTGTTCCAAATGCTGACCGAAACCTTAAGAACAAATCTAAGCATTCTTCTCACAACTGGTCCAGAACACGGGCATCGACTATCAACTCCTTTCATGGAAATGCACGTAGTTCTTGTACGTAGTTCTTGGGTATAACAGAGATACCTTGTTGCCTAATCCATTGATGGTCCATAAACGTCTCAACCGCGGCTTCTGAATTGACTACTGCAGGGATGTCAAATGAATGGTTCTAGAGAGGCACAACTGAACCTTGAGAAATAAGTTAAACCATAGATTATTCAGGTCGCAGACTGTCTTGTTTCTCCCATGTCAAGGTCCCACTTAGGAATGGGAGCTGGAGTTTACCTGTCGGCGCCCTAGTGCAATTGGACAATCTTTGACAAGGTGTCCCTTGGTTCTACAGTACACACACAACCCTAATAAACGCCAGCAATGTCTGCCCTCTTTCGAAAGAGGGCATCTGGTGGAATCAATCTGCATTGGCTTTGGTTGCGTAGAGTCTGCATCAGGGGCTGTCGTAGTTGTAGTGGGTCTGAGGGCATGTTATTTCCTTTGTTCTGTGAAGCTGATAGTCTAGCTGAAGAACCGGGGTAATCGACTCTGGAGATGTAGCCAGCCTGGCTAATCTGGCAAGTTCATCCTTTTATTCTGGTTACTTGCTGCCAACCTGTCTCATCAGCGAACTGCTTGATCTTGGTCATGTAACTAAAAGGGTCCATTGTTCCTTGCATGAAATCTAACAGATTCTCCTGTTGAGAAAAGGCAGTTTTAGAGCATTCAAACATGCCACAAAATTGGTGTAGTTGCCCAAAACAGCGTTGTTAGCAGTGACTAGAGGCGTAACCCATCCAAGGCATTGCCTACCAAACCTGGTTACCAAATAACCCACTTTAGCTTAGTCAGTCAAAGTAATGGGGGCGAAAAGGTAAACTGTATGTTGCAATGATCTAGAAACTACATTTGTTTCTTGGGTGTTCCATTATACTTGTAACCAGAGCTCCCGCTTCTGGATGCTCTCAACGGAATAGTCTTCCTGGCTGCTACGGCTTGCTGCAAGGTTAGGTTCTCTAATCTCAGTTTCTGCACTCCTAATCACTGTATCTAGTCCATGGTTGGTGGAGAAATTGGGCGTTGCATACTGTCAGGATTGTGATCAGTCTTTGGACTTAGCAGCAACTTTGCCAGTTCCATTTTATTAAAGCGATCGGGTTTGTCTCTGTATAGGGCCAGCCGGCTGCATGGGTAGCAACAGACAGGGGGACCAAACCCCCCTCCTCTCCCAACAGGGAACATATCCATTTTGTAGGAGTAAACTGTCAGCGGAATACACATCCCAGGTATTTGGCTTGGGTTCTCATCAAGAGAATTCTTGGAGGAATAGAAGAGCAACTTCAACTTGGATCAAGCAATCCAAGGCTGATCCAGGGTCAGGAAGAGGGAATTGTTGGAGCGAACAAATGAGGGGCAAGAACAAGGAGGAGAAACTAGAGCGCAGAAAGGCAGGAAAAAGGGGCAAAAAAAGAATCTAGAAAAGACAGGGATTCGTAGCATCTTACCAACTGGGAACGTTGCGATGCTTCTACCCACATCCTTTCGGGCATGTGTATTCAGCGGGTCTCTGTAGCGGGGTGCCATCACCTTGGAGGAGCAGTTGACCTTTACCAGGGCTTCTGCCGTAGTGAGTCACAGGAACCTAGTGTAACTGGATAACGAGGGGCCATGACAGTTGCGTAATCTTCATTTCGAGTTATCTAAACCCGCAGCATTTTGATGTCATCCTTGATGTCCTAGGTGTTAGTGTTAGCAGTGCATGGTGGTGGCGCAAGTTATGGTTGCATAGCTTACCATAACTGGCAAATCTCTTGGGATTCTCGGTTTTACTTGTAACCATAACGTCCCTTTTACAAGGTTTTATTCAGTGAATTTCATGGGGTATTACCAGTGCATGCTATTTTTCTACAACATGCTAATATCATACTTAGCCCAATATAGCAACATTATTGTCCAATTAACAAAGTTTTACCTTAAAACTCTCACATTTCCCACCTTCTAGCATAATTTTTAATACTTCTATAGACTTAACTTTTTCCACTGTTTTTGCATCCGTCCGCGATGTCTGATGTCATCGCGACAGACCTTCCGGGCAATGCCACGTGACCATGTGCTCGCACGTGGCATGATGACGTGTCCGCAAAGGTGTCTGCGCTTCACAATCGGGTTCGTGCTTCGAGGACAGTTCGGAACTGCATTTTCTACTGATCTGGGAACTTCCTAGCTCAAAATGTATCCTTGCACAGCTCTTACTCCTATACTTAATCATTATCCATTAACAATCTACTACAAAGCACATACTTGGAAGAGTATTAGCAAAACTGCTATTCATCTTAAAAAGGGCATCAGCTATTGCCGTCCCTCCTCCCCAAGAGCCACCACCACCAGCTGGAGAACCTACACAACAAAAAAAGCGCAGTACTTCCAAAGACCATGAAGAAGACCAAGATGATGAGGTAGAGGAAGTGCCTTCCTCAAGCACCCAGAGAGAATCATGGGTGTGACAGTTCTTTACCACTGTTGGGAATGTAACAAAGGCTAAAGCTACCAAAGTGAAATGCACTGAGTGCAACTTGGTAATCATTTGCAGGCTACCTGGACACTACTTCCACGGGACCACCTCCATGCGCCGCCACATCAAATCCAACCACCGCAATGCTCTCAGAAAAGTTGTTCCTTTCTTAGCAAGTAGTAGGCTGTCTTCCTCCACCCCATCTTCCTCAACCAATACTGTAACCACACAGCCTACTTCTGTGGGACACAAAATCCCATCAGCTACCTTGCAAGCAATACAAGAGCCTGTTCATCCATATCTTTCGAAGACAACAGTACTCTGTATATACTGCAACTCCACTCTGCAGGGGGAAGCACTTTCGAAGTGCATTTGAAGCTGTAATCAAGGAGCATGAGAAACGCTGCCCCCTACCATAGAAGTAATACACGCCCAACATCTTCCCCTGTCCACCTGCCCCTCCATATTAGTGGTTGGTGCCTCTTCCCTAATTTCCCTCCCCACCTTACGTTCTAACCTCTACTGCAAAAAAACCCATCAAAAAACAAAAAAGGAAAGGTTCATTTAGGAACCACCTTTCACAGTTAAAAAAAATAGACGTAAAAAAAGAAATTTTATAGCCTCCATCTACTTTACATCTCTCAGTAAAGTACATAGACTCAATAAGATTTTCCAACATATCCATTAGCATTTTGTGTTATGCTAATGTGAATAATGTGGCGTTCATCCCCCCCGTTCCAACTGGAACGGGGATAATGGCGGAAGCAAGGGTGGATCATGAGGGCTCCGGACAATTCTCCTCTGTACCATCCCTTGCAATGGGGGATGAAGGCCATTAGCACCCCGGGTTTCTAAAGCAGCAACCTGGGGTGCTATTTTTCTCATACACCGGGACCCCTGTGGAGTACTGGTATAGGAAGGAAAATCCTTTTCCAAGGTGGCCACCATGGAAAGGGAAGGTGGGGCTCCATACTGAGCCCCTCTTCACTTTCCTTGGCAGCTTGCAGAAGGCGAAGAGAGGACCCTATGACCAAATTGCCACAAGCACATTTTATTTCCTTGTCAAACCTATCCCACCTTCTATCACATAGCCAGTCCCAGGTGGACAATCTGGCCACTGCCCCTGGCCACAGGCTATACCTCAGTCACCAAAGGTATATCACATGGGCACATTTGCAAAACCATGCTTTAAGGTCCATGACAATACTCCTTACGTGAGTTTACTGGAAATCCGCCCATGTTTTATTTTTTCGAAAGTGTCAAAATGTATGTACATACAGTAGTCATAAATAGAACATTAGAACCACTTGACTAAATCCATTCAGACTTTACACAAACATTCAAGGCTGGGTCTATAATCTTTCTGAAAACTTTTGTCCACATTCGTCAAATGGCAACAAAGTTATAAGCCATCTAAAAATGTTGAGACTCCCCCCCCCCCCCCCCTCCCCCTGCCACCCCCCACTCCCTCACAGAGTCCTACAAAATTTAGCAGAAACAAAAAACAGCTTCCAAAACCATTCAGAATCTGGTCTAGAATAACATTTCAACATTTCATGCAGTTTAATTGAGTGGTGCCAAAGTTATAAGCCATCCAAAAACTGATTTTCGCCAACCCCCAACCCTGTAATGCAGAAAATAGGCATAAATGTCCCCGAACATCTGAAGTGTTCGCGAACGTTACAGGACTGTACCCGAACATCCGGACTGATCGCGGACTTCGAGAAGAAAAAAACAGTTTTTGGGCTTCTTACGGCCATATCCCATCCCATCCTCATCACCCCAGAGATTGTTTGAGTTTGACAAGTGCAATTTTGTGGTGTTTCATAAGTTTTTACCGCGATGTTCGCGGACACCGGTGGATGCCCACGAATCCAACATGGCAAGCGTTTCCAAAAATCTGACACACCTCATGCTTTTAATCATCCAATCGGTGGGTGCGGCCAATGTCCGCAGACTTCACGCCGTGCTCTAGGCCAATCGGATGCCTGTCAGCGGACCGAACAAGGAAGTGAGTCTGCGGACTGATCCCAGGTATCGGTAATATATATATTTTTTTTACCTACTTTTGGCCCGTTTTAAAGAAAACTGCTGTCCGGATTTACACCAAATTTACAAAAGCACGCTTTCGGGACCAAGCCGCTGCTCCTGCCGCAAATGTGGTGAAAATCATGTCCAGCGGTTTGGGCTGTAGGCGTGAGCAACATTTTGTTTCCATTGCGTCTATGGAAAAAAAGATTTTGGGACCCCTCTACATCTTTGACCACCCCTTGATAAAACCTCACCAAAACAATTCAGATGGGGCCATATACTGTTTCTGCATAGTTTGGTAAGGATTCGTCCAGGTGGCGCTAAGTTATAAGCCGCCCACAAAGTGCTCTTCCTGTGAGTTGAGCAGCTTAACCATAACTACTGGGCCGCTACCGCAGGCCCTGTAATATTTCATTTACATTTGTGATACCCTGCTGAGCGTAATCTTTTCATCCAGGATTAGTGCCTTTTTATCTGAGAAGTTGCAATGTGTTCACAGAGGTGGTATAGTTGGAGAGAAAGGGATATCAGGAGAGTTCTGATTTTGTGAAGAAGCATTCTCACACTGTTTGTTGTGGCTTCCTAACATCTTTGTTATGGTGAGGTTCAATCCAATTCCAGGCTTCTTGAGGGTTGATAAAGAACTGTGCTTTTTCATCATTGTATATTTTTCAAATTTGTTGGAAAGATTAGTATGTATCAGGATTTTGTCATTTCTTCTTAAAAGCTTCAAATGATTGTCTAGCTCTCTGCTCAGCTTTGGTAAAGTAAGGTATAAATATGATTGCATAATATTGCTATATATAATATTGTATAATAGTATAATATTGCTGCGTGAAGAATCGGATCTTAAGCGAAGTAATTTAGCCCCAATTCTTCTTAGTGTCATGGCCACAGGACAAGGGCCACTATCTTTATCATCTAAAGGGCCCAAATGGACCCAGTCCTGGTGCTTTTTGCGCCAGGCTCATGAAAAAGTGTGCTCTGCACACTTTGTGTCTGGGGCACGTGCTACTTACTCCCCAGCAGGCTCCTCATGTGCATCCAGTGGGCGTGGCCATTAGGAAACATTGGGGTGCATGTGCAGCAGTCTCTGTGAGTGGCAAGGTGTGGCCACAAGGTGGGGCCAAAGGGGAGTGGCTGAGACCAGGCTATTTAAGCCAGCCCCACCCGCATGCAAGCGCTTCGCATTAGTCTGCTTTCTGCAGTGTAATGCTTAAGGCCGCCTGAAGTGCTCTTACGTAAACTGTTTCCAGCTCATCTCAGCACACATCTCGCCAGATTCCAGTACATCATCTTCAGTGCGTACTTACCTGACTCCAGCCACACCATCGCTTGAAGCGCAGCTTATCTGACTCCAACACTTCATCTTCAGCGCACACCTTACCTGCTTCCAGCAATACCATCGTCGGACGCGCATCTAACCTGTCTCCTGCAATCCCATCGCCTGCAGCGCATTGCATCTTACTTGATTCCCATTGTCACCGGAGTCGGGGCACATCCTTACCTGTTCCGGGAGTCTAGATACGCAGGGGACTCTTCTTCTCACCCAGCATCCTCACGGATCCATCCATCCAGTAATCGCTGACAGGTCTTCGGATAGCTGCTTCCCGTCTAACATCGCCAGGCCATCCCTGCAAGAGAAAAGGACACACAAGGTTAGAGACTGCATAAATATCTTCTGTTTGGTCGCGCAACACATAAGCCTTGCGTTTGACCTAGTAGCCCAATTTACCTTCTAATTGGGAACCTCGTAATCCCCTCTGGCACCATTTGGAATCGCTCCCAACACTGTGACTCTGCGTGGCCATCGTCACACCTATTGGGGAGAGAAAAGACATTACAAGGGTTACAGACAATAATCACGGGAAAAAGACATTGCAAAAGGATAGGGACAATAATCATTGTTAAGAACACTTACCTTCAAAGTGGTTCAGCCACAGCCAGTCTGGGCCGCCACGCACACGAACCAATGAAGCAACTAGGTCCATCAAAGGCACCCCTGCTGATGAGAAGCAGGACGGAGTGCTCATCCTCACAAGAAAACAGGTGAGACTATATGGGTAAACGCATGCTCGCCTCATTCTGGAACGAAGGGTTCAAGAGAAATCACAATCCAACCACAGCATTCTCACTGTCTCTCGTATTCTCTCAGGGGCAGTGCCAGCAACCAGAGCAGCCCACACTACAGCAGCTGTGGAAGGAGTCTAATCCAGGGGAGCCAAGTCCAGGGAGGGCTCCAACCGTGCCCCAACGACCCCGCAGAGACCAGGTGAGCGTAACACTTAGTGAGGCACCTGGAGGAGGATGTTTGGCCCAGTGAGGTCCCTCCATTGAAAAGAAATTAGAGAGACTTGTGGGATCTACAATATTAGCAGACCATTTCTCCCGATGTAGTTCAATAGTTGGCCCCACTGTTTTTTCCTGATCTATCCATAGCTTCGTCTGCACATTATTTTCAGACAGTTGTCGCTTCGTGTAGTGTAGCCTCTGATTTGGATACACGTTGTTCCACGATTCCAACACGCGAGGACGTTTTCTGTAAATCTATTCCAATACTGTTGATTTTGTTCTCCATAGAGTTTCTTAATACCCAGCATCACATATGCCAAGGATAGGTTCTTTACAAGTTGGTCCCTGTTGGTATTGTGAGAGGTCAGAAATGTGAGGTCGACCACGTTGTAAAGTTTTCTCAACAAATGAAATTTTATTTTTTATAATTGTTTTGTCATTTGTGCAAATTTAGGACAAAACAGCATTTGGAACAAAGAGAAAACAACCCTTTTCCATAAACTCCCTCCCCTCCCCCAAACCTATCCCTACTCCACCCTCATTCCCCAGATAGTATTATCAACCCGATAATTGAAGTGTGGTGGACGGTTCCTACAAATGATACTTGTGTCTGAGAAACTACTTCCCATACCCGTCAAAAAATGGAATCCACACCCCCTGAATATTTATTTGTCCTAGACTCATCTAGGACGTGCGTCAAGAATTCTGTCTGGTATATTGCCCAAACTTTCTGAACCCATACTTTTTTAAAACATTTTTTTCTTGTCTTGCAGGCTCTGGGCCGCTTCCAAAACTGGGCAAAACGGCTCCTGGCAGCAGCTACCAGGAGAACCCTCCCCATGTGCCCCAAGTCCTCCCCTCCGTCCCCCTTCTCTTCCACCCCAAAAAGGTCCAGGAGGGGTGTAGGTTCCCTATGAATGCTGTCTATCCCCCTCATCCACAAAAAAACCTCCTTCCAATAGTGCTGAGCCTGCAGGCATTCCCACCATATATGGTAGTATATCTCCCCTTACTGCTTGACACTTCCAACACCTCGGGTTGACCCCTGCATGCATCTTTGCTAGTTTATCTGGTGAGAGATGTACCCATGCCACAACTTCAGTGCTTGCATCCTGTATTGTAGTGGAAGGGTCGAGTGGGATACCCTCCTGCACCTTTTCGCCCACATCCCATCTGGTCTCTGGCCTCTGCCATCCTCAATTCCTTGTATATTCTCGAAATGAGCCCCTTGGTCCCAACCTTCCAGATTAACAACTGCTTAAACGTTGTCAGGGTTATGCCCAGGTTCTCTCCCCATCTGTGGTGCGTGAGGACCCCCTTTAAGCTGATGGTATCGGAACAGTGAAATCTTATCACTCAGCATTCTTCGAGCCTCCCCAGCGTTAAGTATCTGCCCTCCTCCCACATCTGTCCCGCTCTCCAAAGACCTACCTCATGCCAACTCTGAAATTGTAACGGTTTTAACACCCTTCCTGGGATTGTCTTCTGTGGGACCCAGAACCATTCTGCCAATGGAACCGGCACCAAAACTACAATGTCCATCTTCAGCCATTGTTTCCCTAACCCCAGGTCAAAGTGGTCAACTACTAGAAATGCAGAGCTTTGCAGCCTTATAATATAACTCAAAATGTGGAAAGGCCTGTGTGAGGGTCCTGTATGCAATTGTGGCCATGGCCCCCGCCCACAAAAACCACACAGTCTTCTAGGCCGTCTTGCTTGGGGGACCACCACCGGGAGCATCTGAAACAGAAAAAGAAGCCTCAGGAGCACCATCATCTTAATACAATTTGAGTCTTGCCATCTACGAGTCCCAACTTGCCCCACCGCAATAAATCTGATGGCATCTGGGGGGAAATTGGCCTGGTAGGGCAGGTCTAAATCTTGTGGGATCCAAACTCCCAGTTACCTGTGCCCCTCCACTTGTACCTGGAATGGTAGCTGCTCCACCTACTCCAGGTCTGCCTGCCCCAGCCCTCTGACCGGAAACGCCATAAATTTCACAAGGTCTATCTTAAACCCAGACATCTCACCATACCTGCACACCCCCCTCAAGCAGACGCGGGATGGTGACCCTGGGTGCTGTGCTATGATGTAGATTAGCAATCCTCTGCATATGGGCTCAGTTTGTATTCATGGTTTCCAAATAGCACCTCTTGGAAATCCCTGTCTCTCTGGACCTCTGCCGCCCAGGACTCCATAAATGTGGTGTAAAGCAGGGGGTGGGGGGTCGACCACCCTGTCTCTGACCCATTAACCACCACCCTCGCACCTGGCGAGGAATATAGCGCCTCAATCCACCTCATCCATTTCTGTCCCAAACCCATCGCCGAGAGAACCTCCTTCATAATTCTCCAGCTGCCCTTTCGAAGGACTTTTCCTTGTCCAGAGAGAGCAGTAGGGCCCCTCCCTGCCAAACCTTCTCAGATGCCATTACATGCACAGTCTTTTTGCCTATTTTTTACAAACCCTGTCTGATCAGGGTGACCAGACTCAGGAGGTACACCTCCAGCCTATTCGGCCGGAATCTTGCAAAAAGCTTTGCGTCTACATTTAGTATTGAAATTGGCCTGTAGTCAGAACACTGAGTGGGGTCACTACCTGGTTTCGGTATGATGGATATGAGCGCTTCTGAAAAAGTGGGTAGGATGCTGCCCGAACTGCGTTAGAAACTTTTGCCAATCGTCCCGCCAATAGCACCTCAAATTGTTTATAAAAATCTACTGTATAGCTATGCTCCCCTGGACCCTCCCAACCTTTAAGAACATGATGGCCTGTTCCACTTCTTCCGCAGTGATATCAGCTTCCAATTTAGCTCTTTCTGACTTTTCCAGCCTAGGGAGAGAGAGCCCATGCATTTAGTCCCTAATTCTGGTTGGGTCTCATACCGGACAGCAGACATACAGTTTTTCAAAGTACTCTGCAAAGCAATTGGGTAGCTCCTCGCGTGTGGTGATGGGGGCCATCAGATCTCATAACACACCCTACCCTCTGGTCCCCCCCTCATCCCCATGCACCGCCGCAGCCTACGCGCCTGCATGGTACCCACTCTATCTCCTTTTTCATAATACCGTCATATATATATATATATATTTCTTTTTTAACTACCTCCCCTACCAGAAGCCCATGCAGTTCCTGTTCTTTCCTCATATATCATTGATTATCTGTTCCCGTGGGCCTGCCTGCTGGGTTAGCTGGGACCTCATCCTTTGGATATCTTCCCTCCGCCTGACCTCCACCAGCCGACGCTCCCGCGATCAGGAGATCCCTTTATAGTGGCTTTGGCTGCTTCCCAGACATATTTTTGGTGCACTTCACCTGTGTCATTGGCGTCAAAACAGGTGTGCAATTACTTGCCAAGATGTTCCTTAAACACCGGATCCCTGAGGAGGGTGTCATTACACCTCCACCTTGAACAACCTTTCTGTGCGGCTTCCAAACGCCACTTGATCGTGACCATATCATGGTCTGAACAATTGGCCCTGCTCTTGGGGTACCAGCAGCAGAGCTATCCTTGTATAGGTGCCATGTGGCGGGTGCCATGTGGCGGGTAGAAGTATGTCCCCCTGCTTGTACAAACCATGCCCTCCATACGTCAAACTAAAAGTAATCCTGTAATGAGCCTGAAAAGTCTCTATTTTCGGCTGTAGAGTACCTGCCAACGCCCCCTCGTAGACCACCAATCAACCCAGGGTCTGCAATCATGTTGTAGTCCCCACCTAGTAGCATCTGCCCTTCACCCTGCTGCTCCAGCACATCAAACAACTTTCTAGCAAACCACACCTGCTTTTCATTGGGCGCGTATAACGTTGCCAAAGTCAATACTCGTCCATCTAACCTTCCCTTAATTGCCAGGAATCTGCCCCATGACCTATCCTTACCTGCACCTCCATCCTGCAGAGGTGCCGCGCCAGCACTATGCTCACCCCTTGTTTTTTTTTGGACTTCTTGTGCCAGGCCCAGAACACTTGTCCCACCCCTGTTCCTCACGCCAGCTGTAGTGGGTCTCTTGGAGCAAGAGAAGCTTTATGGAACATGTTGCCTAGCGGGGACCTTTTACGTGGGGAGTTCTGGCCTTTAGCACTGAGAGTCACCACTTTAAACACAGCTATTAAGTATGGCCCTCGAGCAACCTCTCGGCACAAGCACAGTGATCAGTTACTATAGCCAGAAAAAACATGTAGTCCCCTTCCCAGCCTCTCCACCCACTCCTACCCCCACCACTGCTTCCTCCTCCATTCTCATCAAAACACATAGAACCCCAAAAACATCAACCCTCCCCCCCTCAACCTACCCATCTTGAGACCCTTAGGATAGCCTAGGCCACTAGGTCAACAAGGATCACCCTGCCTAATGCGAACAACACATGTGCACTATTCCACCCACGTTATCAGCAGCCCAACAGTTGTCTTTAAACCATCTCGTAATACCCAGAAACCTCATCTAGTAAACTCTCAACTCAGATCCAGCGGTTTTCCTGGACCTTCTAGGGGCAGAGTCCTTTTGCGATCTCCAGTTTGGTTAAACGCACTCCAGAAGCTTTCCTGTTGCTGACGTTGTCCCTCCTGGTCCTGAGATGCACCCTCCTTCTGCAGACTCTGAAGCAACTGGTCCGGCTCCTCACCTTGCTTTATCTCATACTCAAAGGCAATAGCAAAGGGGAACTGTCAGCGGTACCGTACACCTTTCGCCTGAAGTGACACCGTCAGAGACCTAAACTTCCGTTGTTGGTCAAGGGTAAATGTGGAGAGGTCTTGGTATATTTTAATAGAGTCCCCTTTCCATTCTATGGTATTGACTTCCCGTGTTTTCCGCAGGATCTCCTTCGTTGCTATAAAGTCAGCGCCTCTATACACTCTGTCGAAGCGTATTTCTTGAGTGTAGGTCGGACCAATAAGCTTCTTCAACACCTGACCTAGGCAGTTCTCCAGGTCCTTGGGGGTGGGATGGGGAGTGATTGCCCCATCCCTGTGTGGGAGCCCCTAGATTCACAAGTTGTTCCGGCTCTCTGTTTTCAACATCGCCAAGCTTGCTTCTGGCCTCGCGCTCTCCAAGTTCAAATTCCTTAATCCTCCCCTCCAGCTTTACCTCAAGTACCCCGGCTGAAAGCTGGTTGTTTTCGAGGGCCTCTACACCGCCCTCCACTTTGACCAATCTCTCCTTCGTGGCACCCCTGGACGTGTACAACTCGGACCGGAAAGTCTTGAGTTCCAACAAGATACTTTGAATGTCTTGCTGCATGCTGCCCAGTCCTCCCGCCTCCATTGCCATACCGTGCCGCACATGTCTCTGTGTGCTACCGCACTGCCTACTTGCTCTCTCCTACTTCCGCTGGTACCTGGAGGGCTAGTCGCTATGTGCTGAGCACCCCACACAGTGAGCCCAGCACAGCCTCTCTCCCGTTGCTCAGAGCCTGTTAGGGTGCACGTCCAAAAGCTTCACTGCTAGCAGGTCCCTGCCATTACCTGTCTAACTCACGAGCAGGCTTTTCCGCCACCACAGCTTCTCACTGGCTCTTCCAAACCTAGGGCTACAAGGAAGCACTGACCAGCCGGGAGCGCTGGTCCCTCGCCAGCCAGTCTCCCAGACAAGACACAACCACCACAGCAAGGCCCCCTTCCAACCCAGTTGTCACGCGGCCTGGCGTTCCACCTCCACCTCCACCGATCACTGCTCCACCTCCTGCCAACGATTTGGATCTGCCGCAGCTCTACCGCCACTGGTCTTGGGCGGGGGGGGCCGACACGTGTAAGCCGGGTCTCCGCTCCTCCTGCTGCAGGCCTCCGCAGCGATATGGGAAAACCCAATGGACTCTGTTGTCTCAATGACAGTTCCCCCGGCGCTCCCTGGAATCCGCTCAACTACCACTGCAAAGTCACCGCGGATGGGAAGGGAGTTCGGGCTGCTGCTTCCAATACACGTGGTCCGATGGCAGAGCAGCTTGATCAAGCAGCTGTCTTTTGCAGCTCCCTCTAATGGTCTCTCCGTTTTATAATATTTAAAGGTTGGATGAACGCCTGGCTGTCCCTACCCTGATGAGGATTTCCCTGCCTAAAATAAACTAAAGGAAACACTCTAATAAAGGATATCTGTCACTCACACTTATACATATAACAAATGAATAAGGAAATGCAGTTCAAAATAACAGATAATTTAAATTCACAATGCAATTAGTCACTTTACAACCTGGGCAAAACCCTTTCCCAAATTTAACTTGATTCTGTGCCACAATTCAAGAAAAATAACACAAGGAAAGTTCCAACAGAAAAAGCGTAGATCTCCTCTTCCTTCTTGAACAAGTTCTTAGTTCATAAATGGCAGCAATAACTGCCTTGGTCAGGATCATTTTTGCCACGACAATACATTTCAAAGAAATAAAGTTCTGTTGCCACAGCCTCACTCAGCTTTTCTCTTAGCACCACAAACATGCATTGTCTCTACCAGAACCACTCTGTTGCACTTATCTAATGCTTACCAGATCTCCTCCCATGCTAGGTCGACTTCTCCCAAGGTTTGTCAACAGGGTCTACTCCCATGCCCGAACAACAGTTCGCATCAACACTGTCATTGTGGTTTAGGCCAACTGTCAAAAGTTTCACAATAGCTTCACTGTATTAAACAAATTGTAGTTTCAGTATTAACAACTACTCTTCAGGGAAAGCAAGATTCACATTGGTGCTCTTTGCTATTCTTACACAAGTAATGCTCCTCTCCTTCTGGATATCCCTTCCCCAGACGGGTTGCTTGTTTGCCACTCTGCTTGTTTGGCACTCTTGTTTCCCCACTACACCAGTAACCAATGATTACCAAGAATATGATTTCTTTCTGCTTCTTCTCTTGGCTTTATATGCTTGACAAAGTGTGGGCAACAAGTCTCCCAGCCTTTGGACCTTTCATTAGCTCTCTTCTGCTGTTGGTAATATCGACTAAATGGTGCTTGCCTAAGTCTTGGCCTCTCTTGGCTTGGGTATTGCTTGTTGGTCTTAGTTCACTCACCGGGTGAGGCACGCATCTCCATTCCCCTTGCTGCGCACAGAACTTTGCCTTTCGGCAGACTGCTTCCTTCAATCGGCCTTCACCGGCACAACCTGCATTTGGAGCGTCTCTTGCTCCAGAGGTCTTCTGATGCACACCAGCCACCAGAAACCTCCTTGAGGCTTTCTGGTGCACACCAGCCATCTCAGTTGGCCTCCCAGGAAGGAAAGCTTCCTTTGCCTTCACTTCCCGCTGCGCAGCCTCTGCAACACGGGTCTCCAACCAGTAAGCTTCTTCCCTGCATGCTTCCAGTTGCATGACCTCTGCCCTTCAGTTTCCTGGACACACAGACCCTCTTAAGACTGGCAGCTGCAATCTGCCACACATCGGTCCCAGCGTCCTCTCTCTCCGCCAGCTTCAGTATGGGCTGCTTGCAGGAGTCACGCTGCTGCCTCTTATTACTACTGGTCTTTTCCTGCTCTCCTCTCATCCTGCACCTGAGTGGGCTTTTTAAGCCTCCCAGTCTACCTCAGGTGTGGGCCATTGAAATTAATGATATAAATCATATATTACACGCTTGTACACAAGTGTTTCTGGGCGCGACAAGACCGAGGGAGGACAAGACAAACTATCTTACTAGGCCTTGTGTAATTCAGATTGTGCGAGAACGAGAAGTGCAAAGGGGAAGGGGGAGTGAGTGCAAGGGAGAGGGGAGGGGAAAACAGGGCAGCAATGCTCTGAGTAAGTGCAGCCAGAGGAGTGCGGCTATGGGTAGTGCAAGGAGAATAAGGGACTGTAGGGTTAGAGTTGCAGCCCCGAAGTGCGTGATAGGCCTGGTGGTAGTGCAAGGGCGACTGATCAAGGAAGAGCATGGTACCCAGTGAGACTCTGAGGGCAGCCAAGCAACCAGTCGGTACAGCAGACCGGTAGGTCAGCAGGGGAGGGGAGATAGAAAGAGAACAGGAATGTTTTGAGCTGCTTCAGGAACTTCAGGGGGGTTCATATCAAGTTTGAGAGGGGCAGGGAGGCACCTGCAGAGGAGAGAGAGATCTACCCCTCCCCACCCCACTCTCTGCCTGGAGAAGCGTCTAACCCTTAGAGAGTTGGAGGTAGCTAAGCGGAGGGCTCAAGAAGGAAGGTATTTTGGAAGAGAGTGTTGGATGTAGCGTGGGCTCCGGCCCCAGAAAGCCTTGTGGACAATGCAAAGGGTCTTGAGATCAGTGGGTCAGTGGAGAGATTTCAGAGCTGGAGAGATATGGTTCCTGGGCTTGAGGCCATGGATAAGTCTTGCTTAATGACTACTCCTACAACTTTGCACCTCTTTAGCCCTCTTCTTCGTCCCAGTACAGGAGGAAATTATGGGACTTGCAGTCCCTAATAACAAAGTTAGTTTTCTGAGTTTGATTTTCATTTTTAAACACACCTTTGTTCTTCCCAATATACTCTAAATGCATTTCATAAGAATCGGACACCAAGCTTGATAAGGAGTAGGGAATTCTTTTAAGCTGTTATTTTTCTTGGACATTCGTTCACCCTTGGGCATCAGAGGTCTCTAAAGTTTTAAGATCTTTATAAGGAGTTGTCTTCCTCCCATGGCCTGAGCGTTTATAATTGATGCCGTTCTTATTTACAGGTGGAGCTTGTGGAATGGCTAAGTGGTTATTGCAACAAGCTATTACATACTTTGGTATTATGGAGCTATTCTCCCCAAAAGATGGCAAATACTGTGTCTCAGCCCACAGCTTCCTCCCTCTCCTGGGCCTTTTCACCTCCCAGGTTATCCTCCCACAGAACATCACCCCCAAGGTCAGGATCAGGAAGCGTCTCCCTTTACCTGGCCACCTGGGAGGCGACTTTAGGCATCTGTGCGATTCATCGCAGTATGCTCTTCCACAACAGGAGTATTTTTGGAATTTCGAGAGGGGGAGGGGGAAGGGGAGTGGGAGAGGGAGTGGGAGAGGAGGTGGGAGAGGGAGAGGGGGAGGGGGAGGGAGATCCAAATCCAATTAGTGATTTGTTTGGCCAACGATACAAAGAAAGGGTGGACTAATGCAGAAATGATTAATTCAAGTTTGTATGTGTCATGCACCATAATAAGTATCCCACATTCAGCAAGTATAAACATCACTTGCACGTCTCCTCTCAATGCCTCGGTGAGCGTATGTATGTAATGTTTCAGTACAGTAGGTAAATGCTGCTTAAATCTGTGCACCTTCGGATTGTTATTTCAAAGGCATTTCAGTGCCTACAAGGTATCAGTGAAATGAAGGAGTCCAAGCACCTGTGTTCCGGCTGGGCCTTTAAGTTTACGCCACCTCTAACGTATCTTGCTTAAGCATTTGGTTAATTTCTTTCTCATACAGTCTGGATGAACTAGTGTTTTTTTTTTTTTTTTTTTTTTTTTTTTGTGCGCCACTAACGCCATGTTTGCTTGGATCTCCCAAAGGTTGCGCCACTGCTGTGGTTCTCTGTGTAGTTTTAGTAGGGGGCAAACACGGCGGCAGGAGTCCTCGGTCTGTCTTGCTGTTCACAGGGCGACTTCACCAATGCTGTTACTGGAGGTGAACCTCCTGTTCAGAACGCCCGATACTTAGTAAGCATGGCAAAAGGCGAAAAAAATTAACAATAATTTGCAGGATATCTTGGGGTGATCTACAGAGCCGCCATGAAGTGCATGCTTTAGATGTCGCCATTTACATTGCTAACCATGATATAGGTATCTGGGCACTTATCGAGACATGGCGCAGTGGGACCCACCCTAGCTCTTGCTATTCCCTCTGGTTATGATATGCTGCGTCAGGATAGACTAGAGGGAAAAGGTGTACGGGGGGGGGGGGTTTGCTCTTTTATCTTTAAAACTACTCTTGATGTGTAGGAGGCTGAGATACCTGGTATTGAGGGCAGTGAACTGATACAGAAAATAATTAAGACTGACACAGAAACCACTTATAATTTGGTTCTGGTCTATAGACCCCCCACCCAACCCCCCACCCCCTTCTATGCCAGAGTTTTCCACGCAACTATGTAATTCCTTACTTCCCACCCTTAAACCCAACACTAAGGCAATGGTCCTGGCAGATTTAAATTTCTGGCTGGGTAATAGGGATGACCCTCATGCCATTCCTTGAAGACTCACTGGGGAACCTGGGTATTGAGCAACTCCTTAAAACTCCCACTCATACTAAAGGGAATATCCTGGATTGGGTTGCTCTACATAATATTGAAACAACTGATTTGATGGTTTCTCCTTGTCCATGGTCAGACAATTTTCTTTTTTGTACATTTCACAATAGTTTGTGGAAAGATTTTAAAGATGAGGAAGTTGAGAAAAGTTAAAATAGTCTCTCGGAATTTGAAGAAACACACCCCAGAGGCACTGGAACCATGGTTATTGATCTGGTACTGGCTGATGATACTGTGTGTGCTTATCAGCACACCGTGTAAGAGACAACCAATACCATAGCTCTACTCTGGATTATGCATTTGAATTTGTGCCTTTTTCACATTTTAATCTAGTGCCTTATTACATTTTAACCTAGTGCCTATTTGGCTCCCACTGCTAAATTCCAATCTAGGTATCTGTTGCTTATGCTCTTGCTCAACCGTACTCTCAGGTCACCCCATGTTTGCAGACACCTAGTCTACTCGAGGCACTTGTATCCACTGTACCACTCTGGTCACTGATCCTATAGTCCCATCTAATGAGACCCTATCTTGACCAGTGTGAACAATTCAGTAGGTATCCTATTAAGATAAAGTGCACTACCACCATGCACGTCAGTGTGCTCCTTCTACTATACTACAATCTAGCCCTACAGGCTGCCCTAGCCACTACCACAACAACCTTACCCCCTTGGACCACACCTGTTCAGCCACCCAATAGTCTGACCTGCCTGAACCCACATCACCAGGCACAGCCGATTGGGACGACTCCCCCCATAATGAGCCCTGCAGCAACCACTGCAGGCCCACATTTCAATAGCAACCTTATTAACCAATACCTTAATGATCCAGAGCTGTGCCTGGAACACTTCGCCAGGAAACCCACCCCTAACCAACTATGCCCCCTCTTTCTTAGAAACAAGAGATTAGGCAACAGATTCCGCCTTCGACATTCCCGCAATAACACCACCAAGCAAACTCCACACTTACCACCTGATTCTCCCTTATCCTCCACCACACGCAACTCTACCACCACAGAGGTTAAAGTACCTGTGTACAAGGGCGCCCTTATCAATGCCAGATATCTCACAGCGCATGCTTTAGACATCGCTGACCTTATCACCACTTCCCACCTCGACTTCATCGCCATATCCGAAACATGGCTACATGCTGCATCTGGTCCTTCACTATCCCTGGCCCTACCACCAGACTACAGCATCATACGATGTGACCGTACCAATCCAGAGGCGGTGATGTTCCCTTCATCCATAAAAACGCTCTTGACCTAGGAGTGGTACCTGAATCCAAACTCGAATCAGCCGAGTCATTGACAGTCAAACTATCACTAACACCCAACCAAACAGCCACCCTCCACGTTATCTATAGACCCACCTTTGTCAGTGAAATATCCACTCTCCTCCTTGACAACACTAAAAATAACTCACAAACCATCATCCTAGGTGACCTTAATTTAGGTCTTGGTGACCAAAAAGATCCTGTCGCATTAGATTTGGTAAATGTTCTAACTGACCTCAGCCTCACCCTGTACATTCAAGAACCCACCCATATCAAAGGCAGAACCCTTGACTGGTTAGCTGGCTCTAACTGCAATATTAAGGTTCTTGACAATACCCCCTGCTTATGGTCTGACCATCGCATCATAACTTTTAATATTGAATCCACCCCTCGAACTCCCACGCCAATAGCCCCAGCACTCCCTACTAGAAGTAAAAAGGACATAACTAAGTAAAAACTCCTCCCTCTTTTACTCCCTTCCCTTAATGCGGCCTCCAATACCTGCTCTGATCCCACTTCCTTAGCAGACACATATAACCAAACTATGCTTACGGCCATAGATTCTATAGCCCCTTTCAAACTCAGGAAGGCCAAACCACAAGCACATCTCAACTCGTGGTTCACTCCACAGTTGAGATTGCTCCGCAAAGCTAAACTCTGTGCTGAAAATCGATGGAAAAGCCACCCCTCTGATGAGCATAAAGACGGCTTCCTTCTTGCCTCGCTTACCTAAAAAGATGCTATCATCACGGCAAAAAAATAATCTTTTAACAATCGCATTCTGCAAGCTGATTCGAATACAAAGGAGCTCTTCAGAATCCTAAAAGAGCTAGAAATTCCAGCCCCCGCCCAGACACTTGCACGAAAGACAGTAAATGGTGTGCTAACATTCAAGCAGCCTTACTAAATAAAATCTCCGCATTACAAGCTAAAGTTAAAGACAAGCAGGACAGCCTGAAGCTCATCAACCGTTCACCCTCCCCGGCTAGAGCCCCCCTTCCAGACATTGCTAACACCAAACCATTTGCCTTCTCACCACTCGCTGTTACCGAGGTAGAAAATATCATCCTGAGAATTAAACCGTCCAACTGCTAAGGTGACCCTTGCCCAGCTCCTATCATTAAAGACTCTGCACATGAGTTGGCCCCATTCATTACGGCCTTTATCAACTCCTCCTTTAGTACAGGTATTGTCCCAGAAAACCTTAAGGACGCTTGGGTGATCCCTTTGCTCAAAAAACCATCCCTCGACCCAAACATACCTACTAACTTCCGACCCATCACCACCGTTCCGTTTCTGCTTAAGATTCTAGACCGCGCAGCATACCTTCAGATCCAAGACTACTTGGAATCTAAAACTTGCTAGGGCTACGTCAATCTGGATTTCGCCCCAGAAACGGGACGGAAACTCCTCTAATAGACCTAAAAACCCAAATTGAGGTACTGAAGGACCAGGGCAAACTAGCAATACTACTACTTCTCAACCTCTCAGCCGCATTTGATTTGGTCAACCACCAGATCCTATGCAAGCACCTCGACTCTGCTGCCAACATCTCGTCCTCTGCGGCGGCCTGGATCAAATCCTTTTCGAGTAATAGATCCATGAGGGTCTTTGCCTCGTCCGCAGCCGCGGACCCCTCCCCAATTCACTGTGGCGTACCTCAGGGTTCCTGCATGTCACCTACACTCTATAACATCTTCACAAAACCTCTCTTTGATGTGCTTGACTATCTGGGTGTCTCCTACACGAACTATGCGGATGATACTCATTCCCATCACAAGTGATTATCTAGCTGACACCAAGGCCCTTAACGATGTCTTCCTGGTCATCCAAGCCTGGATGGCCCAACACCAGTTATGCCTAAACGATTATAAGATGGGGCTCTTGATCTTGGGCACCGCACAACACCTGAGCAAACTAGTGCCATCCTATCAATCATTCACCATTGACGGTAACACCATTCGAGTCTCGAAAGACACTAAACTCGTTATCCCGATAAATAAATGCAGTCAGATCTGCCTCGGCATATACCTGCAAACTCATTGCAGCTTGCAGACCGTTTCCTACCACCCCTAACAGTGTCACACTAGCTAGAACCCTTATTATGGCTAAAATTGATTATTGTAGTGCTCTTTACTTAGGCACCAGCCAAGAGAACCTGAATAAACTCCAAACAACTCAGAATAATGCCATTCGTGCTGGCCTAAACATTCCCCGTAACCACCACATTTCAGAATCTAGAACCAACCTAAAGTGGCTACCCGTTAAGCAGAGAATTTCACTAAAAACACTCTCCCTTATGCACAAATGCCTGGCTAACAAGGCCCCTATCTACCTCTGCAGTCGGCTGTCACGCCACTCAACCTCCCGCTCACTAAGAACCGCCCAGTCCCACTGTCTTTCAATCCCTAGGTTTAAACTGCCAAAAGCGGGTGGCTCGAGCTTCCTTGTCCTAGCGTCTAAGCTATGGAATTCTCTCCCCGTTACAATCAGATCTGAAGACTCTTTCAACACATTCAAGGCCAAAACCAAATCTTGGCTATTCGACTAACTTTAAGACATGCAAAGTACCCCTGTCCTACCTCTGACCTGTCGACCTCCGCTACTATTCTTGCTGTACACCCTATGGGTATACCCACTGCTAAGCCTTAGCGGCACTGAAACTACTGTAATATTTGTAAATAGGTTCCTTGTTAATATTTCTGTTTATTGTTATTTCTGTAATTTCTTATGACTGTATATATGTACTCTTGTAACTTTGTACTAAATGCGCCCTGATGCCTCCGGGCCTGATGGTCTGCACGTTATAAATAAAACAAATACAAATAAATACTTGGAACTAGGCAGGTGGTGGAGAGAGAGGAGAATACCTGGTTCACTACAGACTTAGGCAAAACTTGACCACTCGAATTAAGTGTTTCTATGCATGGAGATCCTTCCAGGATGCCCATGATAGGGAGGCTTATAAGATGGCAGCCCCAAAGTTTAAAGAAGCCGTTATAATAGCTAAACCGCATTTCATGCTAGGATTGATGAAGCTCAATTTGAGTCCAAAGAACTCTTCAAGATTTTGAAAGTTAGAACACCCATGTTCAAATAAATCAGAGACTTATTAAAGACACTACCTGGTGTACGTCCATTGACGAAGTAATGCTTGGTAAACTTAATCGGATAAAACACAATATTGAGATGAGTAAGAAGATCAGTGGACTGGCAGGAGACCGCCTAGATGCGGTAGCATGTACGCCTTAAATTGCCAGAAAATCAGTTTAATTTTAAACCCATTGCAGAATCAGAATGTGCATTGATTGTTAATTATCTTAAACCGACTAGCTGTACAGGGGATGTCTGCCATGCATTGGTAATAAAAGCATGTACTCCTTCGTTGATGGGCATTCTTTGTACGTTTAGTGAAGTCTCCTTCATTGAAAACTGTTCCAACAGGCCTTAAGAATGCCTGGTTTGCTCCTTTACTAAAAAAGCCATGTTCGAGTCCAGAAACGCCAACAAATTATCGGCCTATCACTAATATGCAGTTTCTGCTGAAAATTTTGGACCGTGTAGCATATATACAAATCTCTGCACATTTGAATACGAATGGGATTTTGAATAAATGGCAGTCAGGATTCAGGCAGGGACATGGCACGGAAACTGTTTTGCTTGATCTGAAACCTAGTCTGCTTCAGATTATGGACAAGGTGCAAACCACAATGATCATGTTGCTGGACCTGTCTGCGGCTTTTGATCTGGTGGACCACACGTTATTGGTCACCAGACTAAAAGAAATAGCAGGCTTTTCAGATGGTGCCACCCTCTGGATTAGCTCATTTTTGAGCAATCGATGGTGCAGTCTGTAGTAAGGATGCGGGCGCTCAACCGACTCGCCTGACGTATGGTGTGCCTCTTGGGAGAAAACAATGTTGGCTTTGCTAATTATGCTGATGACACGCAATATGTTGTCCCACTGTCTGGAAATTATCAAGATGATGTAAAATCATTCCTAAAATATTTGGACTATTTGGTAAGAAATGGTCTGGCACTTAACAAAGAAAAGACCAAACTGATGGTGATGGGCACAGAGGCAAAAATTCGGACGTTGGTAACAGACTATACCAGTTTTCAAGTGGCAATATGCGATATTAAGACCAATGAGAAAGTTTAAACGTTGGTCGTGTATTTGGGACCAGAACGTGAATATGCAAGCCCATGTGAGTAGTTTGGTCTCTTCCACTGCATACTATTTGAAGCTGTTATCTCCAGAGTCAACTGTGAGACTGTAGCAAGAGCTATAATAGGGTCAAACATTGACTATTGTAACATTGACTATTGTAGCAGCCTGCTAGTTGGTATAACCAAGATTGCAAATCGTACAAAATAGTGTGGTGAGAGTTAATACAGTTCTCAATAGGAGAGATCATGTGTCGGATGCCAGACCGAACTTGCACTGGCTGCCGATAGAGACGAACATCGAATTCCGCCTCCTTTTGAATACCCATAAATGTTTGATGGGGCCTAGCCTGTTATATTTCAGTGAAGTAGTGGTGAATACATCTAGTATAAGGTCTATTAGATCAGACAATGCAAATCTGCTTTCAAATACCCTCTTGCAAACTGACTCGGGTCAAGAAATGCGCTTTCTTTCTGAATGCCATCCCTCCAGACCTGAGGGAAATGAGATCCACGGCACTGTTTACAAAAAAGCTGAAGACCCTGTTGTTTAGGTAATGCCTTTTGGCTCCACTGTATGGAGTACTGTTTCTTGGTTTCCATCACTGCTGGGCCCGTTATGCAGTTGTCTCTTCAGTATGATGGGCCTGATTAAGTTTTTGTTTAACTTTGTTTAACTTTGTTTAACTTTGTTATATGTTATGTCTGCACCGTTAAGCACCGCACCGTTAAGCCTCAGGGTCATTTGGTGCGCTTTATACATTTATTGAAGTACATGCTCCCGTTGCTCAGGAATGTCCCTGAGAAAGTTTGTTTAATGTCTAAAACATGACAGAAACTTTGTGCAGATTAATCTGGATTAGAGCAGAACAGAAGAAGAGTGATTGTAATAGGAAACTGGAGAAAAAAATACAGGAATGCCTCCTGATGATAACCTGACTAACATGGAGTTTTGTGTAAGGACCATGGGCTACTGTGAACGTACTTCACTCACTGTTTGGGGCCATGTAATGATCACTAGAGAACAACCTCTCCAGACAGGAGCCAAAAGTATGGCTTGTGCCCATTGATGCCCTGGCTAGTGAAGAGGGATTCTTTGGACAGAATCTCATGTAGGTTGCACATGTCTTAACCAGCTTTTAATTAATATGAAGGTAAGGAAGTACAGTCTATTAGCAAGTTGGGGAATGTCAGCCTTATTGCAAAAAATGCAAGTGGACTATGCCATTTGAAGGAGATTTTGAGGATGGAGCATTCATTCTATAGAGGCGTTTACAATCATATTTTCTAGAAACCATGCAGCTACTACCATCCACCATTGCTGACCTTGCCTCTACCTACCATGTTCCTCCCGCCCCTTGCAAACCGCCACAAGCACTACCAGCTCAGTCCGCAATGTGGCATGGCCCTAACTCCCACCACCCACTCCCTTTCTACCAGCTTTGTTGGAGATAAGCCCACACCCAAAGAAACCAGCATAGCCTCTGCTCCTACCAGCAGCTCTTACTATGCTCCACTCCGCCACCTTGAAAACTGGCACCACCTAGTATTCCTGCCAGCATGATCATGACAACCTCTAACATGCCACGCACAAGCATGACTCCCGTCTTGCCTACCATCGCTTCCATTGGCCAGTCCGCCTGCACAGAGACCACCCTCCCCCCGGGAATACCATGACAAATACACAGTATGTAAAACACTGAGGGGCCTTCTAACTCCGATCTACACCTAACTTGTATGTTGGCTATTTATCCCAAAGAAATAACCAACATACAAACTACCCACACCAAGCATGCTAATGGAGGCACCATTCCACTTATACTACAATCCTCTTCCCCAGCTTGGCACCAGCTACCTCCCAGCCATAGCCTTAGGCCTGCCCAGAAGTCACAACCAGTCTTACCACCCTGTAACTCACACCCACCTGTAATCAGAGTCCGGAATGCTAAGTTGAGATACAGAACCACTCCGCTCCACAAACCCTCTCCACATGCTGATTGGCCGTCATATACCATCCCCTCTGGCCCCATCACGTTGTTCGACGATGACCTCATTCAACATATCACCGCCAACCTCAAACCAACTACTCCACTCCTAGTATTAGGTGACATCAACATGGGCTTCAATGACGCCAGTGATACAGATGCCACTGCCATAGCCACCGCCCTGGCAGCCTTTGGATGTACCCAAATCATCACAGAACCAATGCATTCTCATGGCTGCACCCTTGATTGGTTGCTAGACCATAAGTGCAACATTACCATTTCACTAACCAACACTGCCCTTGGTCAGACCACCACACTATCACCTTAACCATTCCAGCCATAAGCAAAAGTTCCAAGCCAGTCATTGCCAACAGCATCACCATGGCTCATAGCTCCTGAAACCCGACTAGCACTAACCTCATTCCTCATCAACTCACTGCTCCCCTCTTCACAAGACCCCACAGTCTTAGTGGACCACTATAACGCCTTGCTCACCAATGTTATCAACCACCTTGCACCTCTCAAATCCAAGAACCCTACACATCATAACTTGTGGTTCACCCCAGAACTATGCTCTGCCAGGGCCGGTAAACGAACAGCAGAAACCACATGGCATAAACCCCCACCCCCCACCTCTCTTCACTCTCACACCAATACAAACCACTCATCCCCCCCTCCAAAGCCGGCACTTACAATGAAAGTTGCTAATGCATAGGCTTACTCCGCCTTAGTCCCTTGTTGGTTCATCCTTCCTCTCTCCTCCATATTGTCGGGAGAAATGGTGCAGCCATACCTCTGATGTTATGCAGCACTGAATCTCGATGTTCCTTCTCAACTCTGCACCCGACAACAGCTTCCAGAATGTAACATAGTCCCTCGAATCGAGTGCACAGTCCAGAGATTCACATTTGTTCCTACAGAAGAGGTCCCTTTTTTTGTTTATTTATTTTTTAATGCTTTTTATTGTTTAAGGTAATAATGATAATACATAATATATCATTTACAGACTTAGAGATGAGTTTGTGTTGCTTGACCATTGATTTGTATTCCAACCTTTTTATTTGAGGCAGGGCTTTATCTACAGTATTGGCCTTTGCCAGAGCATTTACCAACTCTTGCTTAGCTATTTCGCAGTCCTGATCATAACATTCAACCCTGGACCTGGCATTACGTTTTATTTTTCGGGTAGTACTTGTTACAAAAGGGTACATTCCTGTGACCATTTCTCCAAAGTTCCCCATAACCTCGAGCGCTTCTGCATCGTTTAGGCTAATCCTTTAAAGTTGGGTGATAATGTTGTCATAGAGACGCAGGCTAAAATCCCCTTGGTTCAATAGCACCCAGGTGACTGTGACCAGTGACTAAAATAGCCTGATTTTGCGCATCCTTGTCTGATGATGGTGGAACAGGGCACTCGCATTCGAGGATCAGTACTAAGGGTTTATGAACACACTCAAATTTTTCTGCAACTTCAGTTACTTATCCTGGACTGTACCACAATGGAAACAAATTTGTAGTCTGTCGTAGAGCCCTTTTGCCCCACATATGTTGTGCTTGCGGGGCAGTCATTGGTAAAGCACCCACTACAGACTCTAATATCCAGCTCCGATAATACCCTGATGGTATCAATAGCAAGGAGCTCTTATCGATGGGATATCCCACGCCTCATCGTGATCATGCCTTATGCCTTCCAGATCCACTAGCGGTTCCAGCTGCATGTTGAAATCCCCGCCACTATTTTGGGTCCACCCCTCCCCGTGCCCTGACTTCCTTTTTGGCATTGCCAATTCATGCAGTTCCTGGAGGATGGCCATGGAATTGGGCCTGTTATACACATCAAAAGTTCCTTTCCTAGCTGTGTCCTGGCAACCAGGAATTGTAGTTCCACTGAGTTGCAAATAGTGTGGTCTATCTTCCTGTTCAATTCCACATCCACCCAGATTAACAGTCCCCCACTGGGGCGGCCTCTCTGGCCTTTGGTAGCGGGGATGTGAAAGGTCTGGTAACAGCAGGGAGAAGACATGTTTTGCCAGTCCGGCGATATTCCATGATATCATTCTCCATGATCTGCTTTTATTTACTTCCCTGTTATTGGTTAATGGTCAAACGACATCTTCCAGTCCATCCTCCCCTTGGCTGGGTACAAACGCCTCCCCTCCCACATTTGCCCCCCCCCCCCCTGTCGGCCGGCTACTTCACTAGATCTGGCCTCCCTTGGTGTAGGTATGATCACATTGGTGGCTGCTGTGTGTGGGGTGGAGGGGATTTAAGATAACATAATTGCTGGAGAGTACCTGAATCCCTACACCCCTGGGGGTGGGGGATGTATTGCCCATAGGTCAATGCTTAAAATTCCATCTACAAGGGCCCATGTGTTCAGGTGGATCTTAATATAATCAAACCTAGAGTTCGATAGTGGGCCTTGCACACAATTGACGAAATCTTCCCTGATGACCGATGGACATCCCTTTGCCACCCTAAACCAATGTACACATTTATTTTTTAAACTCTCGACATCCTTGAATGCACCTGTTGGTAAACACGGCACATTTGTTAGGTAAATCATTGATGGGCCCGGCTTTACAGGCTCGTGTCTCCCAGTATGGACTTGGATTAATCTCCTCGGACCCCCCACAGGTTGTAAATTTGATCCTGATAATAGAACATCTGCGCTCCACCACCTCCGCGCGCCCCCCTCGACGTCTATCAGTAGGGCTCGTACATCGACCTGTGTGATGGGGACCTTGATGCTGGTTCTGTGGGCCATAAGCTTGTGAGCACCAGCTCTGTGTATACCCCTCAGCGGGTGTTCTACCTGCCCCACCATTTTCAGAGAGCCTTCGATAGGTGTGGCCACCATTACTCCCCCTTGCACCTCCTACTTTGCACTGATTGCCATATCCACCTTGATTATTCCCCTCCGAGGACTTTGGGGGGGCAGGCTGGAAGTTTAGGGGGCCCAACTTCGATTTCCATCTGCACAGTCTCTACTTTCTTATTGACCATTTCCATTATTCCTTGAGGGGACCCATATGCCCTTCAAAAATGGCCACAAATTCCTCTTTTAGGTGGGAGATTCTTTTCTTAACCGTACTCGCGAATTCACTCACTTGAGATTTAGTTGCCTCCAAGCTATTAGGGAGAATTCTCATTTTATGGCTAATTTCCCTCACCTAGTGAGTCCCCCAGCAGCTTTGCTGGACTTCTGGAGTTTATTTTTTCACTTAATAATTATTGAGTGTGAGCTTTTCCCCCACTCTTGCCCACGTTCCGCCATGTGTCTTTTACCTGTTTTTTCGGGATTGTGAACTCTGGAGCCACTTCAGTAGTCCCCTTCTTTTGTGTGTTACACAGCACCTTCAGTGCAGTGACACAGGGTTGTCTTTTAGACTTCCCACCGACTCCATTTCTGGGGCTGACTACAGTCCCCCAGAAAAGGGTAAAGTTGCCATTAACTTTACTTAGTCATTTAACCACAGATCCAGTTCACCCCATCTTACATGGAGTACTGGAAAGGGTTACTCCGTATCCCTTTTTATCTGTACATCCTAGAGCATTGTTTCACTCTTTTAACATTTAGACTTGGCTGGTGGCAATGCTATCAACCCTCACTTTTCTACCGCGATTATATTAGATGAACGTGGTATTGTTTTAGGCTATTATATTAGCCTCGAACTTAAACCTGCTTGACCAAATACTTTTTCTTTTGGCTCCGGTTGGGTTTATTCGCCATTTCTTTTTGTTAAAGTCCTTCTTGTGTTTTACTTTGCGCGGCAAACCAGGTTTGCCTTCTTTGTTCACTTTCTTTTGGCGGGCTTCTGCTCAGAAGCCCTCCTCCAGGCGCCTGGGTGTCTAGGTGGGCTGAATGTGAGGGAGGGGTGTAGTCACCCCCTGCACAGGGTATAATAGGAAACCGAAGTCGCACTTTGCCATGATTGGCTGAGGTGGTTGTACCAGCTGGACCATGGGGGAATGGGGGATTTTCGCATAAAAGGCAGGTCTCTTGAGCTAGAAGCCAGTCGCCACTGGAACTACAAGGAACCGAAGAGAAGCGGAGAAGAAGATGGCTTCTGCACTGCCCCATCCCAGTGGAGCCCTGCTACAGCCCTGAGCTATCTACCCTTCGACGATCGGAGAAGATCCAGTCCAAGTCTTCTTCCCTTGAGCTTGGTGGGGATAACCAGCTCATCTTCTACAGCCAGAGGATCCTCTTCTTGGTCGAAATCGTTGCACACTGCTGTAGTGGTCCGGATAGCCACCTGAAGAGCCTCTCCCGTTTTTAAGGAGCGCACCTTTTATTCACCGGCGCTGCTGCCGGCTTCATCCCTGTGTGGTGCAGACCCCTCCAGACGTCCTCCTTCGCACCGAAGGTCCAGGAACCGTGGGTCTGCAGGAAACCAACAGGAACAACTGCCAGTGCATCAGCTTCTCCATGTAATAAGGTACTGTGTTCTGCTTGAGGAATTAGGGTGGATCCCTTTTCTTCATCTCCAAGGCTTGCCCTTGTCTTCCCTCCTTCTTATAACTTTTGCTTCCTCTGTTGACAATATCTAAGTACTCCTGGCAACGTTGAATCTCGAACTGTCCGACTGTGTGATCCTCGACAACAGGAACCCGGTTCCACTTGACACTGGCTCCGGCCTATTAACTCTTGAATTTCTGTCAGCTAGTGTTCTCTGATTCTGTCTGCCTTGACAAAAGTATTGCCTATGATTTTTGCCCCCAACTCTCTCTGGTTAACCCAGGTGCCAAGTGTGGTTTTGCCCCGGTAACAATTCTTGCCGCGGATACGCGTTTCTTTAGTAAGACCAAACTGTCATTACTGTCAAAAAGTGATCACAAGCGCATTCCCGGTAACGTCTTTTGTTTCGCAACACCGGTCTGTTAAAATACAGGATACTTGAGTTAGAGTGTACCAAAGTGAATTTGTTGGTTGTAGTATATTTTTCGTGTGGTTTTGAATTAATAGAAGTGTTGTGTTTCTAACAAATGGTTTAAAAATAAATGTACTTATATTTTTTTTGAGTCAGTGTTTGCTTCAGTCACAGTAATTGTGGTCCCTTTGTGTAATCTCTGCTACTGCTCATATACTCTTGAGATAAGCCTGGCTGCTCCGCTACTGCTACCACTTTAACATAGTAGTACAGGCTTGTACCAAAGGTAAAACTGGTATTGCTACATGTGGTCTTAATTGTGTGCAGTGGTCCCTAAGGGCACTGCACAGGATTCTGCCTAGCACAAGCCGACTCCCCCCCCCGCGTCGCCACCCACGGTCTCTGTCTGTGAACCCATTTCCCAAGACACCAGAAGTTGGCCATCATTGGATTACTTCGGTGCTGCCATTCTACCATGAGAACCCCTTTTTGATCTGTCCTTTTTTTTCCCCACAAGAACCTAGCTTCCCCGGTGCCCACTTATCCCCTCCTTCACAAATTGGGTGGAGCTTCGTTGCAACACCTGCCCCACCACCTGCCAAGAGGGCCCAAAGTGTCGGACTGAATAGATGAAGGTATCGGGGCGATTCCCATGCCTTGATCCGGTGAGGCATGGGTCTAGATTATATTTGTCCCTGCCATTGGTTTATTAACCTGTAGAACAAGACTTTCCACTCTCTTGTCGTGGGTTGGGGGTGATCCTCTCTAGTAATAAAATCGGAAAAAGGGGGGAAAACCGAATTTTTCCAGGGCTTTCAGTTCCGCCATAATGTTTGAATAATTGACACTTCTTTGTCAGCCAGAAGAGGAAAGCTAATGGCGGTCTAACCCGATAACCCGTGCACCCGTCCATTTGGACCCATCATATAGTATGTGCTCATTCCTTTTCCCCAGAAATGTGCAGAATAAGACTTGTTTTGTTTTGGCATAAAAAAGGCTGCAGATTTATTTTCCACAACATCATAAAAACCATACTGCACACATTAGTGGAAATAACTCTGAAGATGCGGCGACTGCTCTGTGTCCAACAACCTGCTTCCCACTTTCCTTCCAAAAGTCCAGTGTAGACCCAACTCTCCCAACCCTTTGCGCCTGAGCCTCGTCTGCCCATGCAGGTGTTCCTGGGCGGGGAGAACGCTGTTTCCTTGGGGGAAGCTGAGCCCTTATTGTTACCCCCAGATGCCCCTGCCACTTAGGCTCCCAAAGGGAGCTGATCTGAGAAGAGCGAAGACCCTTCCGGCTTTCTCCTGGCTCATCCGGAGTCTGTCTTTTGTGCTTGGTCGCCCAAACACCGCCACGCCACAGGTGGGTTACAGCCCGCCGTGGCTCCCCCTTTTTCTTCTTTCACATTTCCAGGAGTTTAGTGCAGAAATTCCAATAGAAGAGATCCATCCCCAATGCCAACAGATGTACAAGTTAATCAGGCTGTGCATGATCGGTGCAAAACCTCTGCCCCTGCAGAATTTTGACATTGCACAATTCAGTTTTCTTCTACACTTTTCCACTGCTGCGTGGTTTTCTGCACCTCTCCACTCCTGTCTCGGGATTATTTCCGACCAGATGATTTCCGGCTCTCCCAATTGCCCCGCCAGCTCCTGTAACAAGAACAGCATTTCCCTCATCAAAGCCCCCCTGCCCAGGCTTGTCAAATCATTACCTCCCAGATGTATGACCAATACGTCCGGCTTTTGCTGCTTGCCCAGCAATTTGCGCACGTGCCCCTGCAGTTGTGCCCATTTAATCCCTGGCACCCTGTGCCACCAGATCCTGAACTCGCTGGCCGTTAACGGCTCCTGGTCCGCTGTCCAGCTTGCCCCTGCCCTAGATACAAATGAGTGTCCTATAACTCAGACGGATCTCCTTCTCCTCCGGGCTGGTGCTAATGGGATGAGAAGGCAGTATGTCAACCTTACAGTTTCTCGGGTCTGATGTATCTCTTAAAACACCCAGACCTCCATCTCCCATCTGCTTGATATTTTCCGCCCCCAGGCCCAAGGCTGCGGCAGACATGGCTGCCCCTGTCCTAAAGGAATGTGTCCCGAACACTCCTCTTTCGCCAATTTTCCCCAACGCCATGTCCATGACCCTTCTAAACTGGAAGCGGCTCAAGGCGGACCTATCCCTGTGAATGAGCCGCAGAGTCCACCCCCCCCCCCCGACTCCCCTTGACGGTGGCCTAGGCTTGAGAAAGGCCATCAGTGCCCTGACTGGACATACTATGCTCCCTGCAATGGGTTGGAGAGAGAGACACTGTACACCCTTTCCCTTCCTGGTCCGTTTTAGACTTTTTTTGTAACATGCTTAACCTCCCCTCTGTCATGCGTACATCACCCAATTGCAGAAACCCCGCTTCCTTGGCAACCCTGTTTTCCGGGACCAGTTCGCTCACCCTAAATTCCCCAAAGAAAGCTAGTGTGAAGCCCGCCCTGAACAGAACCACCTCATATTCATCGTGGCAAATTTCCCTTTAACAGCTGACCAATCTATGCAGTTTAATGATATCAATGGGCTGTCTTTCATCAGGTTTTTTTTCACCACCTGCTTTGCCCAGCCTTTCATGGCCATTACAATGTAATGTTCTTTCGTGGGGTCACCTTTACCCTCCAATTTAGAATGGGCGATTGCAGCCAAGTGATAGGCCATCCATGCTCTGGTCTTCCCAGCACCAGCCCGCAAAGGCCCTTACTGGCAGCTCCCTCTGCCCTTCCAACACTTCCTCCTCTTGGAAGGCCAAGAACCGTTCCCAGCATGCCTTGTATCTTCTTGCCGTGCCTGGTGCTAGCGCTGTGTAAATCGGGGAACTCTGATTGCCCTAGTCAGGTCCCACCACTGAGTTTTGAATGGGGTCATCACCTTGTTTACTCCTGGACAACTCCCTCTGAACTTTTCCCTTTTCCCCACTGCAAACGAGCGAGAGCCTCAGCGGCTATGTTTTTGACCCCAGGAATATGTCGTGCTCGGACCTCAATGTTTAGTGCAAGCATGCTTTTGTTCAGTTCTCTAAGTAGTTGCAACACCCTTGTATTGCTAGCTGACCCTTGATTTATGATCTGGACCACTGCCAGGATATCTGACAAGAGCATCACCTTTCTGTCCTTCAACTGCTCCCCCCACATTTTAAAGGCTGTCACAGTGGGGAAAAGTTCAAGCAACATGCTGTCCCTGGTGATACCCTGTTGGTACCACTCCGTGGGTCAAGCCATGCCGCACCAACTGTTGTCCAAGATTGCCCCAAAACCCAGGAAACCTGATGAATCCGTGAATAGCCTGAGCCTGTCGTTGCTGGCCCAGTCCTCCCACCATAGCAATACCCCATTGAAATTTTCCAAGAATTGTTCCCACATGCCATGGTCCTCCCGCACTTCGGCTCCCAACCTGACATGTTAACCAGCATGTTGCAAGCCCACTGTCTTGAGCTCAATACTTCTTGCAAACACTTAACCTGCTGGGATGACCTTCCCCGCAAAATTGAGATTACCTACCAGCGACTGGAGCTCATTCAGGGTCGCTTTACTCCTTCCCATCAAACCCTTGATAGTCTCCTTCAATTTCCTCACCTTATCCTGAGGGAGCCTGCCCTCCCCTTTGACTGAGAATTTCTATCCCTAGGAATGTCAAGCAGGTAACCGGACCCACCGTCTTCCCTTTGGCCAACGGAACCCCCATCTCCCTCATCAACCCCTGGAATGTACTCCTCAGGGAACCGCACTCCTTGATCCCGTGTTTGCCGATGAACATAAAATCATCAAGGTAATATAATATACCCCCATCCTGAAATTCTTGCTTTACTGCAAGCTCCAAGAAGGTGCTAAACGCCTCAAAAGAAGCACAGGAAATGGCACACCCCATAGGCAAACATTTATCATAGAAGTACTGGTCCTGGACCTTGAAACCAAACAAGTGTTGACTCTCTTTGTGAATAGGCAATAAGCGGAACGCCGACTTAATGTCGGCCTTTCCCATCAGGGCCCCCCTCCTGGCCGCCCTCACCATTTCCACCGCATCATCAAAAGAGGCATACTGCACTCGACACAACTCTAGGGCTTGCCGTCGTTCACTGATTCTCCTTCAGGAAAGGGGAGTTGGTGGGTTAAGCAATACTGCCACGTCGTTTATTGCCAAGTACTTGTCGGTGACTTAATTACGGGTGAACCTTAGCGCTCCTGGAACACGTGGAGGCGGTCACTGTTCAATATCGGCTCGGGACTACACGGGGCAGAGTTCAGTCTGCGGCAGTCCCTGGTGGAGTGTGGTGTGAGGAGCTGCAGCGACTGTGTCTTTCCGGGATCCAACCTATCCCTTTAAGGAAAAAGAAAGTCCAACTGACTATAAAAACCCATCTCGAGCGGCAGTCCGCGGCTGAACAGAGGCTGGCTGAGGTGGGTGGCTTGGCTGACGGCCACGAGACGGTAAGTGAAGCTAATTCACTAATCCCTTATTATTTTCTTGGATGGCTGAAACCGGCCCCCTGACGCGCGCAATGGTCAGGCAAACGCTTCTCCCCAGAGCAAGGTCCGAACACATAGCCACCGCTGTATCTGCCCCTGAGGCAGCTACCGAGAGCATTAACCACTGTGGTGAAGCCGTGCTTAACCTTGCATCGATGGACCCGGTGGTAACTGCCGGAAATACCTGCCATAGCACTACTTCACCGCCTGTGAGTTCACTAGCCGGATATGACTGGGGGATTCAGTGCAAGCAGAGCAGAGAGAGACAAATGACGTCCGACATGGAAAACGTGTTAACGGTGACCATTCCTTCCATCCTAGCCCCGTCACACGTGCCCTGCAGTAGTGCGATTGTCTCGCCTACCTTTGCATGCCCCAAGGTGATCAACTCCCCATGTAGAGGTCCTATAACGGACCATGGAAATTGTAGACCACAGACTACATTGGACCCAGGAACTTCGAGTCTAGAGCTTAGCCGGGTACAAGATGAGTGCCTCAGGAAAAGCATCCTTGAGGCACCGAGCAGCCTCAAGACAGGCGGCTCGACAGCCAAGCTCGCCCGCGCTGAACCAACCGCTGAGTCGGTGATTGAGATAAATACTGCGATGTTTCAATCGCCTTTTGACGTCACTGACTCCGAATTGATGGAACTTGAAGTGCCGTTAGAACAAAATGAGTCTAAAAAGCTTAGATTTTTGTATCCACCCGCGAAATCCGACGACTCACACACCATGGCAGAGCCGTCCAGTGAGGCAAATGATGAGGACAATTTGAAATCAGGCTATCATACAAATGCCGCGGTATCACATCAGCGGCCTCCGGTACCGGAAACTGAAGCAAATAAGATGAGATGGAGCAGCACGTCCCCATCACGAAGTGCGAATCAGAGTGCACCAAAGACGTGTACAGCAAATAGCGGACGCAAAGCTCCTGACTTCAGCAGCTCCAACTGCCAACAATCGAGGCCCAGTGAATCGGGTCATTTACTGGACCTAGCTGGACGCGAAGCAAGATTGGCTGAACGCCTGAGAGCTGACTTTGAGCAAATGAAGCAACGTCTGTCAGCCAGTTTTGCAAGACCTAACTCCGACCAGATCGACAAGTCGACCTCTAACCCAGATTCGATCGACCTGAGTGAGACGAGTATGGACCAGGAACAGGTCCATAAAAGATCAGGACTCGAGTCGAACAAAGTGGTGCCAAAGGACATTGTCGAAGCAAATCTGCCCTGTAGCGGCTCTCTATCGACAACGGTAGCTGGCAGGTCCCACTGGCCAGCGAAATCGCCCAAAGAAAAGTCGAGACCGCTGTCAACTCACTCAACTCCAATGCATCAGGCTTTATTGTCTCACACGACAAGTAAGATGTTCGATTCCATGAGTTTGGATGCAAATTCTAATAAGACGAGGGAAAATCAAAACCAACAGAACGACATGGAGTCAACAAAAGACATGGCGGCAGCCCTCAAGTCCAATCTATCGGCTGCAGCGGCCCTACAAATACACAACAATGTGTTAGCCGCAACATCAGTTGCCCTCATTCCCTTCACCAAATTATACGAAAATATACATGAAGCCATACAATCGAATGGAGGGATGCTCCAGCATATCATGGAAATACTAGCCAACCAGGATCAAACCATTGCCCAGCTTCAAAACAAACTCGACACTGACAAACTTGCCTTGCAGTCAATGCAATTGCAACTACATGAAATCAGGACCAAGGACACGTCAGATGTTAAAGCGTTAGTGGTAGCAGCTACGGCATGTCTAAAGCAAACCACCTCCTTGCAACAGCAATGCAGGCACAGCGATGGCCCGACTAGCAGTCCAATGAAGGTAAAAGAACCAGAGGAGGCGATCATGAGTGCAATGGCTAAGACAGGGCCCCCTGCCTCTGTACTTGCTATCCAAACAAACGAGGCCGAGATTGGCCGCTCCTTGTCAGTCGCTCCAGTCCTGCCCACAGCTGTGATTCCTGTTGACCCCACTGGAGGGTTATCGGCGAATCCAGCAGAGAAGCCGTCGACATCTTCAAGTGAGGTAGAACGTCCTTCTGTTGATAACAATCCAAAAAATCTCGACCCAGGTGTATGCAACAACAAAAAAGTGACCTTTGGCATTTTTGACGGGCCTGCCCTATATCTAAACAAGGCCAAAGGGATTCCGTCCAACGGACAAAAAACCCGATCGACAACGAATCACCCGAAAAAACAGACCGAAAAGCGAAAGCACTGTGCGGCTCGTCCTCAAACCAGCAGTTCAAAGAAATTCATACGCAATCTGACGACTCCACCAAAGCTGAACTTCTTCTCGAGGAACACAACGGGAACTTCCCCTCAGACCTCCAAAGGCACAAAAAGGACTGACAAGGCTGTGCCAGTAGCCGCAGAAGCAAAGGCAAACCCTAACAAACGTCAAAGACTCGACTCCGACGAACAGGCAACTACAACAGGATCAGTATCAATCGACCTATGTGATTTATCCACGTATTCATATGATGACGACACAGAGCAAACACAGAAAAGTGCCTTGAATAGCACCATGAGTAGCTCTGCCTCGAACGTGAATATTTCTGATGTGGACTCGCCGCTAACAAATCCATGGGTCGCAAAGAAGATTCCTGCTCAAAATGAGATGGCTCTGGCAAATAAGAAAACCCAGTTTTCCATACACGGTCACAAGACATCAAACACGAATGCCAAGCTCCTCCACAAATCCCTGAAGGATGAAAGGCCAAGTCTGGTACATCAGGGCCGTATAACCAAAATAAGGAGTCCAAATCCAAAACTAACAGCTGGGCAGCGAGCAAACGAACAAAAAAAGGACTATAATGAGACCAAAGAGACTCGAATGGATAAAAATGCCAAAATTGCTATCATCAACATCCTCAATGACGATTCTGAGGTAAACTTGAATCGAAGAAATGTCATGCGCCTCCTACACTCGGTGCCTGCTCTAAGAACAGTGTCCTCTGATGACATAGCAATCATTGAATACATATCGGAAGATCATGAGGACCGAGTTTACTTACATATAAAGTCCAACGCTGTCCGAAAAGTCATCTTGGCAGCAAAAGACGATCTACTGCAGCTCGGCTTTGACGTCAGTGAACCTAAGCCCAAACCTGAATGGGTTGCAAGCAAAAACGAGGGAAAGTCTAGCGGTAGGCATGAACTTAGATCGCTCACATTTGAAAAGAAAAAATTCGAATTAAGAAATCACTCAAACAGCCCCTAATTCAAATCATTATGGAAGTCAAATCAGGCATAACGTGTTAAATCATTAGCTATCGGCCATCAAGGAACAAACAGTGTCCTCCCTGATCTCATGGAACACAAGAGGATTTCGACATCTGTTTGATGAATTTCCGATTGAATTGGAAAATAATCTGATAATTTGCCTACTAGAAACGTGGCTAAGGACCCCCCCGGTGAAAGATGGCTACGTGACCCTGCTAAATCCAGCAGGGAAGAATGCATTAGGACGGCCTTTTTCAGGTCTAATAACTATGATCAAAATTGGCCACAACTGGGAGGTGAAAAAAAGTGATAACCCTAACCTATTCATCCAAAGCACGCTAATTGAACATAAAGTTCGCAGTCCACGGCAACACCAGAATATTCTAATAGTTAATGTATACTGGAACCCGGTGATGATCAAGACTAAAAACTTTATAGCTGCAATAACTGCAATCCTGAACAAAAATCTGCAGGAAATAAGCAACCTTATGGTCATCATATGCGGCGATATGAATTTGTCATGGTTTGATTTGAATGGTGGTCGGTTGAATCGAATTAGCACGCAATGCCAACAAAATCAAACTAGGCGATCTCAATGGGACAACATCATGGAGATTTACGACTGCGACATGATAAATGGACAAGTGGCGGGCGACATACCACAAAATAATACGTGGCATAACTTGGGTTTTGCAAAAACACTAGACTATATCTGGGTGTCCAAACATTCATGGGACCTAATAAAAGATATGCACGTAACACCAACAAAAAATAGCGATCACGAGATAATGGTGATGAATATGAATATAACCTCTGGATGCATGACGCAGCAATTAACTTCTACTCTTGAAGTAAACAACGGGAAAAACAGATTACGAATATCGTCCCGTCAGATCTCCATCATCACGAATGAATTGGAGGAAGCAAAGAATGCGTTGAGTAGCAACACAGACTATGTGTCACTTCTACCCTGCCGTCAAGATAGGGCGTTATGGAAGACAAACTCTGTTAAAACGCACACTCATACATGGAGCACAAAGCTAAATAATGAAAAAAAGAAGGCTAATAGTGAAATTCGCCAGTTGAAATCGCATGGCGGTCCGAATATGGGTAACCTGATACAAAAACGACGACAAGCTTACCGCAACTGGGTGAAAGCTTTCAAGTTCCAGCGGGACCAAGAACGCGGTGAAGCAATGTTGAGCCTGCTGAAATCACATAAATGTAGAGACATCGGGCAGATACTTAATAAATGTTCAACTAATCAAGCCATCAGGATGGCAAACGTGGTGACCGAAGTCGCCTGGAACCAACACTTCAACAAAGTCTTCTTAGGAGACGTTAAAATTGAACCAAATCACCTTGTATCACCGGCTGTAAAGTGGGACTGCTGTGAATCTGCAGATGACATAGCCACTGCAATTGAGAAGTTGAATAACTCGCGTGCTGCAGGACCGGACGGCATCACAAATGTGATGCTTAAAGAAAATAAACTGGCATGGTCGAAACTCATCGAGACACTATTCGCTAACATTGCAGTGACGAGAACAATTCCTGCAAATTGGACAACAGCAATAATTGTCCCAATCTTCAAGAAGGGTGATCGGGCCAATCCAGCTAATTATCGCCCCATCGCCTTGTTGGACACAATTGGCAAGGTGTTTGCAAACTTTCTTCAAAAAAAATTAACAAAGTGGTCAAATGCAACTGGAATCACAGACAACAGACAAACAGGTTTTACGAAAGGTGTGGGAACAGAAATGAATTTAACATTGCTTAACATCTTAAAAATAAATGCTCTGGCAAGAAATACGAATTTATTCCTTGCATTCATAGATCTTCAGCAGGCTTTTGACTGTATCGATCGAGAATTACTGTGGGAGAAACTAGACAACTGGAATTGTCCCCACGACATCCTGCAACCAATCATAGCACTCCATACGGCAACAACAATTCAAATAAGGCTGAACGAAGCTGGCCAGTTATCTGAAAGAATGAAAACTAAAAGAGGAGTAAAGCAGGGTTGCCCGATTGCTGCTTGTTTATTCAAGCTCTTCATTACCGACATTCCCACCGCCCTAGCCGATGTTAGATGCTTTCCTCCTAAAATAAATGGGACACAAATAAATTGCATGACATATGCAGACGATCTTGTTTTGGTCGATACTACGCAGATCGGATTGCAACGACTCCTTCAAAAGTTACATCAATATATGTCGACCAACAACCTGAAAATAAACACTGCAAAAACAAAAATCATGAGAGTCGGGTCTCACAAAGGAGAGAAGAAACACCCATTTAGCTGGAGAGTCGGAATACATCCAATCGAAGAAGTCACAGAAATCAGATATTTGGGCATCATGGTCAATACCTCGATATGTGAGAAGAGTTGGGTCCGTGATATGGAGCTCCGGATAAAGATCCTGGCAGTACAGGGCTTGCGAATTCACAACCTTTATGGAAAATTCTCTTTGATACCGATCCGGTTGTTTTACTTGCAAAAAGTCATTCCATCTATTACTTACGGAGCCGAATCTGGATGGAACCTTGATCATAAAATCTGGGCGAAAATGGAGGGCTACTTTTGGAAAAGAGTACTAAGGCTACCAAACTGCCTTTCAATTACCGTTATAAGACAAGAACTAGCCTTGGATGACCTCTATACAACCGTGTTATGGAAATCCCTGGCACTATTGAGAAAGACGCTATTAACAAATAAAGAACCCGCATATGAAATCTTAGCAGTCAAAGACATGAGACTTGCTGGAGACGCATACAGGAAATGGTATAAGAAGGCATTTGACATTATGATAGCCGCTAAGATATCTGAAGATATGCTGCTAAAGTGGCCACAAGTAGCCAAAAGAAAACTAAAAGAATGGTCATGGGCAGGTAACATAGCAAGACTGGAAAGCCAGACAGCTGCACCCAAACTTGGGCCGACTGCTAATAAAATGAACAAGATGCCAAAGTACCTGTCACAGTTTCCTTCGAGGCATCACCGTGATCGGTTTCTGAAAATGAGAATGAACGCGATAAGAACTAAGGAAATCCTACTAATAAGAAAAGACGCAGAGACCAGAGACAATCGGTGCCGATTCTGCAACGAGGACATCGAAACAGTAAAACACTTGTTAGTCGCCTGCCCCAAACTCCGATCCTTAAGATCTGTACACCTGATCAAATACGCCCCGAGAAATGAGAACATGGAGGATTGGTGGTACCGAATACTGAGTGGGAGCTCAATTCACCTAATATCCTCAGTGATAAACTTCCTCGATGCCATTCAACTGTAAAGATCATGTGAAGGGAGGGGTGGGCTTCTTGAGGCTGTAATGGAATTGTTTTGTAAATGATGATGTGTCAAAACAAAAAGTTTAATAAAAAACTATGTTTATATAAAAAAAAAAAAAAAAAAAAAAAACTGCCACTCCTCCTTCTTAGGGACCAAACCCAAAGGAGATACTACTAAATTATCCATTGGTGGATACGTGAACGGGCCAGCCACTCTCCCCAGCTTGATTTCTTTGTCTACATTAAGCGCCACCACCTCCTGGGATCCCGAATGCTGACCGCAAATTAAGTGCCTCTTTGCCCTTCTTAACCCCTGTGCGTGGAATTTTGAAACCCCACCTGAAACCTTCCCATAGCAGTTTTGCATCACTACTGTTGTGGTATGTATTTAGCCAGGGAGTCATTGCCTGGAGGCTAACCGGTGTGGGCCAACCATTTTTAATCGCAATCTGAGACACCCTCCGGTATGTACACTTTAATATGAGCCCTTTTACATCATTCCCTCTTTCCTTTCTCTTTTGCTTTGGGGCTGCTCCTCCGCTTCCCTTCACTGGCTGAGGAGTTACGGTCCCCTGTGCCCTTACCCCGCGCATGCCTGAATCGGCATGGTTTGCCAAAGGAGCAACCCCCTTCAGTATTAAACCTCCAGCATTCCGTTTTGTCCCCCTGGTAGCTGGCTCGGCTGTTCCAGGAGGAGTGCCCGCGAAAGGACACCCTCCCCCCGCTGGGAGTAATCTCCTCTGCCCCTCCAGACTTGTGTTTTATTTCCCCTTGGGCCTTATTCACCCCCCTCCCTTCACTTGCGGGCACCATTTTATCTATGAATCCCCCAATGTCCATCTCATCCTAAGACAAAGCTGGCCAGACTTGCATTTTTAAATGAAAACCCTGGTCATACTGTAACCAACCTTCACCCCCATGCTTCAAATACAGACTGTGGATATACTGTTCATAAGCAATCATTGACAATGCATCCTGAGGGTATCTCTCTATCATAATTGACATATACATTTTGAATGCCTTTAGCCAGTTGTGTATGGTTGGTTCCACCGTGGGTTTCTCCCTGTCCCTCTTCTCTTTTTCTGACAAATCCTTTATACCTTCCCCTAAGGGTTCCATTCCCACTAAGTCCAAGATTTCAATAAATTCCTTCCTCCACACCTTCTCCTTGGTAGTCCCTGGTATGTGCCACACCAAGGAGCTTACTGGCGACCGGACTGGCGCGAAGCCTGGCATTGGTCTCCCATATTGCATCATATTGGGGCCCCACATTCCCCCTTGCATGCCATTGGCGGCTACTAACAGAGTTCACCCCAGGTCCTGATGACCCTTGGCCCCACCAGGCTGGACCCTGTGGTGCCCCTGCTAGTGCTGCACCTTCCTGAGGCCTTGTATTACCCCCCCGCTCCCCAAGGAGTTTGAGTTATACAATGCTGTGACCTGATACCCTTGAGGCAACTGGACCACCCCCCTGGAAACCCAGTATTGAGAGGATTACCTGTCTGATAGCCCCCTGAGCCCAGCCCCCCTGGCCCCAGAGTCACCCCCCTGTTGGACTACTGCAGCCTCACTTGCAATTTGGTTGAAAGCTTCGCATTACCACTCAACTGACCATTGCCCCCATAGCCCCATGCCTTCATACATTGAATGATCCTACCTTTCACTGCCTCCAAGGATGTAGGCCCCTCTTCAGTCACAACCACCGGTCTGGCTACAGGTGTGCTGGGTGGGCCACGGTTCCCTGGATCCTCCACAGGTGTAGGTGTCGGTACAGCTTCAACCTCCTGTGTCTTTCCTTTTGCTTCTTGCCCCAACCGCCCTGGGCTTTTTTCCAGTCCTGGCTTGTTCCTTGCTCGCTCTGTCCTTCTGTGTCATGGTTCTTTTTCTTTTCGTGGCCAGCTCCTCTTCTTCCTCGCCATGTCCCTCTGCCTCTTCTTCACCATCCCATCCTTGCAATTCTCTCAATATTTCTTCGTTGTCAGGGAACATCAGGGGAGACTCTGACCTCTGGCTGGGCCCCGCTTGTTCCTCCCCTGGCTGCGGGATCATGGCCTCCATCCAGTTGGGCCCGTGTTTTGCGGCCGCCATCCTGGCCATTGCCATAAATGCTTCAAGATCCATTGTTTCATGAGTTACACCGCTCTCAACCCTACTCCTTGTAAAACTGCTTTCAAGTTTTTTGGCTGTGTGGGATTTTCTTAAAAGCTGTGCCCAGATGCTCTGTACCAAGAGGTTTTTGCAATGTCCACTCGCTCTGTGCACACTAGTCGGTTCAGTATGCTGGGTGCTGACAATCCCACCTGGCCACCTTTAGTTTAATGATGGATGCGCTCCCCTGCTTTCGACTGCTTTCCCTCTTATTTGGCAGGCTGTTTGCTCACTCATTCAGTACAATGTTACAATCCCAAATTATGCTTGTATTCGTATTGCTGGCAAGCGTGTTTAAAGTCACAAAAAGTTTCCCCCAACCTGCTTCAGTAGTGTGCGCTGCCTTCCTGGCCCGGGTCCGCTGGCTGCTGACGAGCGTGTTTTACGAATCCCCAAAAGTTCCACACTCGTGCACCTCCTTTCCCTCTTACCCGCTTCCTTCATTTTCCACGTTGCCTTCCTGACGGTGGCTCTGCGCTGCCGGTCGTGCCTTGCCTCCAGCTACACGGACCCTGGGCCGCCGCTTCGTCGCTCCTCCCGATTGGTGAGCCGCTTCATTTGTTGTCGGGCTCCGCTCCCGCGACGCGACTCCCTTCTCTTGCTCCAGCACTGTCGGACCCACGATTCCTCCTCGCTGCTCTGGCCTGGCTATCCTGCGCCGACTGTCCAGGAGAGGGTTCCCCCGCCTTGTTGCTGCTTCTCCTGTCCGTTGGCAGCACGTCCACGCAGCACCTCGCTTTGCCGAACGTTTCCACGAGATCCTTCCTCCAACAACGAAACGAAATCCTCCTCTGTGGTACGGGCGGGTGTCCTTCTGCAGGGGCTGGATGCTACCTGCTGTAAGGAGCCCGCCCGTTATAAAGGGGTATTCCGCCCCTTTTCTTTGTTGCCCTTGGCAGGCTTTTTCGTTTTTCTGCCGTGCTTCGGCCGGCCCCTCCCCCTTGTTCATTTCTTTTTCCATCGTCACTGGCAGTAGCTCTGCAGCCCCGAGCAGTTTAAGCAGCGCATGCAGTCTCCTAAGAATGAACCATGCTGCTGAATCGCTGGATTGGGGGTGGTTCTGAACTAGTGGGCCATTGGAATTGTGCATTTCCTGTGCCAGATCTCTGATAACTGCAGCCCCTTTTGGAGCAGCATGCTGTTGCGGCCTGTCCCGCTGCAAGAAGAAAATATGGCAACCGCCTCAGGCACCGCACCAGCTCCTACAGGGGCATTGGTGCCCTTGCGCCTCGGGCTGGATGTTGGTATCTTGAGTGGCAACAGCATTGAGGAGCGAGCTGCTACCTATAAGGTCGTGGCTTGGTGAAGGGCTCATCGGCCGACAAGGAGAGTCCTCGGGGATAGCGGAGGGGCGTGGCAGCCATACTGGAGTGAGCCAGGGTGGGTCCGGTCCTGTCCTGGGCTCCTGACACCCACAAGCCATACCGGAAGAGGAGCAGCTTATTCTCCGATAGTGGAGGCCGATGACAGCGGGGCCCCCCTTGGTGGATGATAGCTCCCGCGATGACATTGGCTTGGAGGCAGCTGGAGAGCCCTGATGTCTCTGCGCAATAAAGCAACCTGAAGGGGTGGAACAGCCTCCTGCTGTCACATTAAGTGGTGTGTCCCTGCAAGTGCTGCATCTACACCTTCCACTAGAGCACCGGGGACTCCATGCGCTATATAGCCCTGCTGTGTTGACTTGCCCTGGAACCTTGTGAGGAATGTGAATTCTGGCAGATCTGACACCCTTACCAACAGGATTGAACACAGTGCAGTGGGCATTTCCCTGGGCTAACATATGTGAGCCTACCCCCGGGAGTGACAGATACCCACACAGAGGCACATACCTGGCTATACGGCATCCTGGCAGAGTCTGTTCAACGGGGATAGGGGACCTACCTGCAGGAAAACAAACGCTGCCAGCACAGAATCGTGCCGTATATGCACCACTAAGACACTTCTGGGTCTGGTCCTCAGTTGACAGAACGGTCCTCCTTTATATATCCATTTGCCCATCGGGAAGCACTCAACAGTAAAGCGGAATGTCCTCACCTTGCTGAGCCTCAGCCCGAGCTTGGTAGTGGGGCTTTATATTGGTGGAGTTGGGGCAGACGATCTATGAAAGGTATGCCAGTGTCCAGTAGGTGCTAAAACGGGCTGAGTTAAAGGGACTGCTGAGGTCCCAGGAATCCTGAGGGGGAATTCGCAGTGTGCATCCCGTTGCAGCACTGTTGGTTTAGCTGTCGCGACCCTTATCAAACCCCCCCGCCCCTGGCCACCCCATGGGCCAGGAGGGGCCTTAGATCGGGTCTCAAACGAACTTGGGCATCCTTTGCTGAAGCCCTCTTGGGCCAGGCTCATACTTCGTGAGGACTTGTGTTTTGGGACTACTTTATTTCCAGTGCCAGCCAACATGGAGGCACCCACATAGCTTGGTTCCAAAGTGTTTTGGGTGTGGTAGCCTAGGAACTACTTTACCTGGACTACTTTTCTGAAGCTATTTAAACCACACCCGACTTGAAGAACACGCTTCGCATTACTTTGCAATCCTGCAACGTGACGCTTATCGTGTTCAGCTGCACCTGCGAACCTCGGAAGAAAAGCATCTGAAAAACAAAAGGACATCGTTAATAGCAGCAGCTTACCTGTGATTCTACCGCTAGCTGCCCTCCGCTCCTGCAAACAGCATCCAAGGAACAGCGAACCTCCCGGACCGACGGATCTGCAAAAAGGAGAGAAACAGGACATAAGACATTTTACAATTGTGCCGGCAGCTTATCTCAGGAGTTGCCCATCGACCAGCATCGCCTTGGGACTTCTTGCTCCGGGTGAGCACCGCAACCTACGGGAACAAAAGACAACAGGTTAGCAAAGGCAAGGCATCATAGCGCTGCGCATAGCGCCTGCTTACCGCATCAAGGCGCTCTCGAAGCACCATCACCTATCGGCGAGTCCCAACTCAGCCAACGTTCCACAGCGAACTTTCGCGCACCTAAGGAGAGAGAAAAGACATTACTTAAACCCAAGGAAGGCATACAAGTATAACAGTAATAAGACCTATCTGAAAGACTCTAAAGGGTCTGCATCAGTGAAGTAACTAGATCACACTCGCCCACCAGGACAACGCGCCCCTGCCAAGAAGGCAGGACGGAGAGCATGCCAAAACCAATAACAAGGTGAGGAAAGGTCCGGGGAGGGGCTGCGGGCATACAGAGTGTTGGGAGGCTCTTACCCCAGTTGCCCAGTCTTGAACATTGCCCACCTGTATTCCAGGCAGAACGTCTCAGCTGATTATACCTGGGAGCGGCTGAGAAGGATACCAGAGTCCCCACAGCTGGGTGGCGTCCCTGTGGATACCAAGTGAGCGTAACATTAGCAGGTGCTTTGGAGTAGTAAACTGAGAGGCCCCATCCATGCGCAAAATGAAGCGTGGAAAGACTGAAGAGAAGTCAATGGCTACCATCAAGGAACTGCTTCAGAAGCCCTACCGGCCACGAAAGGTGACATCATGCACTTGTTTCAATCTTTTCAGAGGGAAAGACAGTAATTTAAAAACAATTCGTTCAGGAGTTATCCCACGATGTACGACAGAATGAAACCAAGCTTTGGGGGCTAGAATCAGCCTTCTATGCTGACTCCCATGATCAGTTGGATTAGACGGTGGCGATGCTGGAAGCTTATAGGCACATAGCTGAGAAGCAACAAGATGCTGAAAACAGACCCCGTAGGAATAATGTCCAGATCAGGGGGATTTCGAGGGAGATCATGGACCAGGATGTAGAAGAATATGTCTGGGAATTGATTTGTGAAATACTTTGAGATGCATAATTTTACCTTACGCTTGATATAATGCACAGGGTGTTTTCCAACTTTCAAACAAGGCAGAACCTCCTTCTGGAGGTTTTGACAAGGATCAATTTCTTCAAGACCAAGGGCCTTATTTTTCAAATGTTCAGAGAGCTACAGGGCCTGGAATTTCAGGGATATTCCCTCCAACTGTTTCAAGACCTTCTTCAGGGAACGACCCAGAGACACAGACTGATGAGAAAAGGGGATCTGTTATATATGGGGCTAGCCGTTTCGAATCCCATTTCAGATAGAGGGTGTCCAACACCAATTCATGTCTCGCCGAGCGGCTGTGGAAACCCTGAAGATTCCGGAAGCGGATACACACTTGCCCAAAGACAGATCCTTATCTACCTCGTGGGCTCAGAGGCACTCCAGGAAGAGTAGGGGAAGGGATCAGAGAAGGCCCTAGATGGACAGAAGGGAAGGGAGCAGGGACTCTGAGGCTCCTGGGTGAAGGGTTTCTTGAAGTGTCTGAGCCAAAAGAGGATCTCGGAGGATTACCTAGTACATTGGAGTGGTTCACGGTTCTATGTTACCTATGGTTGACAACTACAGCTGTTGCTTGCTTAATGCCGCAAAGTTTGTTAATATGTGATTCTAGGGGCATGAGGAGTGCATGCTCTCTTTTGGGTGGTGTAAGCTGATGTTTACCCCAAACTGGGTCGAGTTGGTTCTAATTTTCCTTCAAATTTCTTTATTTTTTTTTCTATCCAAAATTGATGTGTGTGGTGCTATATAGGGTGGAGCTGATTCGTCAAGAGATGGCTTTGCATAAGCGGGAGTCTGAGTTAGGTTGGGATGGCAGCGGAGTGGCGGGTTGACGGTGGGCTTTGCGAGGGGTTTGATGGAAAAGCATATTCTCAAAATTGGTGGACCTCAAGGCGGATATCGCCCTGCTTCAGCAGACCCATCTCCTGCAGCTGGACTGGCCGCGGTTGCGGTTTCGCTGGTTTTCCCATCATTACTTTGCTTCCTCCCCGAAATCCGGGGTTGCAATCATGGCCATGGCAGATACATTGGGCAGAATTTGCATATAGATATGAGAGATCTTACCCTAGCGTCCGTATTTGGGCCTAATAGCAGCAAGATCAGTTTTATGCCCACTGTTCCCGCATATATCACATTTTCAATCGGGGAATGGGGGGGGGGGGACTGGTGTTGGATGGAGATTTTAATGTGGTGTTGGAGGGGGGAAATGATAGGTCTGGCCTGGTGATCCCATCTCACGCCTCCAAGGCAATCTGCCTTAAAGAAGCTATGGTGGACATGCAGTTGGTTGGTTGATGTTTGGAGACACCTCCAGCCCCACCACCACAACTGCCTGCACATGTTCACTGCACCTACTTCAGAATCCATTATTTCATGGTTTCCCAGTTCTTCCTCCTGATGATCACTTGAACTACCATAGAGGTTGCACTAGTCTTAGACAACTCTATAGTTATAAGGGTTTGGTCTTGTGGGGGGTAGGAAGGCCATGGGATAGAAATTGAACGGGCCATATCTGCTGCCATTTCAGACATGATCACCCAATATTTTCAAGAAAACCTCATGGGGGAGGTATCCGTATCAGGGGTGTGGGAAGCCCTTAAGCCTACATTGATGGGGGAAGTTGTTCAGTATAGCTTCAGCACGGAAAAGCCTTGTCATCCAGATGGCCAGGACACAGCCATTACTTTTGGATCCAGTTCCTGGAGGTGGACCAATGCAGTCTATGGCGAGTGGGGGTGAGACAACCAATGGTGAGACGCAGCATTCCCCCCTTTACCATACACCTAACCAATCATTTTTTATAGGATTCTCCGATGTCCTAAACCTCCCTCCCCCCTCGCACCCACCTTTCACACACTGGGCCGAGGAAGAGGGCACCTAAGACTAAAGAGGCTAACCCTTACATATCGCATAGGACGTGTCCCATTAATTGGGTCAGGCAAAGTCAGGCACTTGACTTTAAGCACATACATCTGATACCAACTCTCCTCACACGGATAAAAGGCGGAACATAGACACACTCTGAGCAAGGTGGAACACGACCCAGCATAGAATTTCCAGGGCGATGGCAAACCTACTGGAGCAGAGCAACGGACTGAGGGACAAGAACAGAGGGTGGAGAACCCCAGGAGTTACCTGCATGGGGCTGTTGCCTCCAAAGGGCTGCGAAAGACACGTGGAGAAGGCCAAATCCCAAACAAGGAGGCTGCATTGTGTTTTAAGGATGCCAGCAACCCTTCCGGGTGAACGACAGAGTTAGGGAGGCGAGGCCAAGCCTGTGGTACTAACCTTGACTCGTGAATTGAAAAAGAAAGAAACGCACACAGCCAGTGAGTTGGCAAACTATGAAAGACTGGTGTGTGCTAAGGAAAGACTGAAATTGCAACATTATATCGCATAATTGAAGGCTGTGTGCGTGTGGATGAGACGTGAAGAAAGGCAGACCTGTGAATGAACTTTGAAGTAACAATAGCTATGAAACCAGCGATACTGAGTAACAGAGAGGTTCGACTAAAGGAAGTAGCCCACTTGAAAGACTCAATGAAAGGGGTGAAATGTTGTCACGATAAAGTGAATGAAAATTAAAAGTGAAGTAGTCCAAAATTAACCCCAAGGGGAGAGTAAAAAGGTGAACGTGTAACTTTGGTGTTTCTGACATTGAACTACCCAGACCAGGAAACACTGGGGCAAATAGAACAATAGTGTGATCTGAAAGGAAGGCTTAAGTGGTCCTGCGAAGGTCTGTAAGTTAAAGCCACGCACATTTGAAAGTCTTCCACGTCAGAAAACGGTCTGAGCCCGACTGAGGGAGACAGGAAGTGTAATAAGTTAGGGGAAGGCAACCCCAAAAGGATGTGAATTAAGCTTGGGGAAGGGAACCCCTGCAGGTGTTTAGAACTTTTTCCTTTGAAAGATCTGATCCCAACAGAGGGGCACTGGCGTGAACTTTTCTTGAACTGTTTTGAAAGCCTGAAATAAAGACTTTAACATGGAAGGCTATCGAGCCTCGATCCACGTTTTGAACTGCCTTTGTGTTAAGAACTTGAGCCAGAGTGTGTCAGCCTGCCTATGGGCACCGCCTTACTCCATACTGTCTAACGTGGGGAGGAGAGCTGACTCAGCCACATTTATATATTTGAACACTGCCTTTCCTTTGCATACATATTCTCCTTTACACAATTTTTGTTCAGGATATAGGGCAGGCATTAGGTTTTGTTAGTATAGGCCATTTTGATTTGACAGACTCACCTAGAACTGTTGAATTATTCTTTGATGTTCGAGGCTACTCCCATCGTAGTTATAGGGCAAAGTAGGAGTTTTTCCAAACCCCGAAAATTGAATAAAGGTTTTACAAAAAATGTTAACTATTGTTTCAATGTCATACTTGTGATGCCATGCCTCCCTTACAAGGCCCAGAAGAACAGTTTCATAATAGAGGGTCAAAGATGAGCTGGGTCTCCTTCACGAAGACGAGTCTGAGAAAATGCATATATTGTCACAATCTTATACAGAACTTTTTGCAGCAGGAAGCATTTATATCGGCAGCCCATAGGCAATTGATGGACATGCCCATAAAAGCAGGGGAGGTTGCACAAGCCATTCGCTTTCTTCAGGGCAACAAGGCCCCAGGGTCGGACGTTTTCATGGCCCTTTTTTATAAACATTTTCCAGGGAGCTTTCTCCTCGAATGACAGAGTTGTTTAATTTTTTTGCAGAGACAGGGCTAATCGCGCCAACAATGGGAGAATCCACAATACCGCAAATTGCTAAGTGTAATAAAGGCCCCGCCTTATGCTCATCCTTCCTGCCATTTGCAGTCCTTAATTATGATTCCCGTATTTACTCCAAGATCTTAGCCACACGACTAGCTGCAATATTGCCTGAGTTGGTAACCACAGATCAGACTGGGTTTGTTCCCGAATGGGATACGTTTGATAACATACGACGCACAATAGATATCTTGACTTGGAGCACAGAAACACAAACGCACAATGGCTCTGCTATCAATCAACGCTGAGAAAGCCTTCCATCTGGTTGATTGAACATATTTGTCCAAGGTTTTAGAAGGGCTTGGTTTCAGCCCAAGGTTTCTTAGGTTGGCGCTCACTAATTTTGTGCTTCCCTCTACCAGGATTAAGGTGAATGGGCTTCTTTCGGACTCAGTGTGTTTGCATAGGGGATGTGTCAGGGATGCCCATTGTGCCCACTCCTGTTCGCTCTGTCTATGGAGCCCTTGTCTGGTGTACTCATCGGGAGATATTCGAAGACTAGATATAGCGGGCTACCAACATAAAGGTGTTATATGCAGAAGACCTCCTTTTTTTAATATGCGAGATTCGAGGGCCACGTTACCCCATATCGTGTTGCTACTAGAAAGATTCCATACTGTCTCGGTTTTTAAGATTATTTTCACCAAATCTACAATACTTAATATATCTGAAACACTGCAGGCGGTGGGACAGCTGAAGGAAATCTTCCCCTTCTCATGGGCTCTGCGGCCTCTGAAATATTTGAGGGTGCATTTACCAGCATGCTATACTGCTCTGGATGCTGCCAATATTCTGCCACTTTTTGCTAAGTCCAAGCAAGATTTGCCGCGATAGTGGAGACTCAGAACAGAGAACAGCAGCAGTCAAGATGACCCTGGGGAGAACAGCAGCAGTCAAGATGACCCTGATACCACGTCTACTTTATGCATTCCAGGCATTACCAATTTGGATTCCCAGGGCAGCGCAGGAAGATTTGCAGTTGCATGTATTTAGATGTATTTAGTCCATGAAATAACCATTGGTGGCTAGACACACAGTGATGGCAGTCCAGGGTGCGGGGGGATTGGCTGTGCCTGATATTGAGTTACCTATATGCAGCCCAATTGGCGGCCATCGTAGAAAGCCAAGCACATGCACACCCCCCCAAACACTGGATCACTATTGAACAGGATACCTTGGGAACCCCCTTACATCGTTGGTGTTGGCATTCCCCGGGACATGGAAACTATGTGGACCGGGGCTCCCGACATCGAGGGCTGCGTAGGAGTATTGGGATAAAGTGGCGCGTGAATATGCTGCAACCACCTCCCTGTCCCCCCCCCCCCCCGCCAATGACCGATATCTGGAACACCACAGAGTTTCCTCAGTGGATGGACACAGGCAGTTTACACGGTGGAAGGAGGGAGGACTATACAGACTGGGCCAGATGTATAGGGATCATCCCCTCACATTCGAGCTGTGCAGACTGGCCTACATGGTTTGACAAGTGTATAGATTTGAGTATTTGAAGCTTCAGCATTGGGTGACTCAGACGAGCATAGCAACTCTGGGGAGGAGGGAACACCCACTTTGAGGACCTATTTATAAGAGAACCCCTGGGGGGCCAAACTTGCATCCCTTTATAAGGTATTGAATGTGGACAGGTTCAAACCCTCCCTACCCCCCACCCCCCACCACGGGTATATGGTTAGATGGAAGAGGACATGGGGAGACCCATTGACGACCTGACTCGGTATAGCATCTGGATGAGGGCGACAAGACATCCCAAGCGGTGCAGCTTAGGGGAAAAAAGCTTTAAGCTACCTTGTCACTGGTACCTCACCCCAGAACGACTTCATAAAATGTACCCTGCGCTCTTCCTCCCCAGGGCTGGAGATGCAGGGCATCTCCGGGCTCTTTCTTTCATATGTGGTGGAGCTGCCCTCAGGTTCAGGGATTTTGGTAGGAAGTGATTGCCCAAATCTGCGTAATATGTGGGTTAGAACTGGACCCCTACTTTAGCGGTACGAAGATTTGCAGGGCCATTACAAGTTGGCTGCCAGAAGCTCTAGCTAGACTGGTCACTTATTTTCTAGTTGTGGCACGTTTAGTGATAGCTAAGCACTGGAAATCCCAGGAAGTTCCTGACATGAAAGAGTGATGGGCACGAGTGTGGGATGTTGCTGCCATGTCGAAGATTAATGGGGCATTGGTGGAGGAAATGGCATGCTAATCCCAACATTCACATAAACTGCATGAGATGTCATCCTTCTCTTTAATATAATCTGAATGGTGAGCGTGATGAACCGTATCAGGACAAGCCCCCCACACACTTTATTGTTCATCTGTTGCTGTACTTGATGTGAATGATTTTTGGATATATATTTACTTTTGATTTGGTTTTTGATAAAAATGAACAGTGGCTTAGTTACAGAGATAAGTACTGACAGTTGAAGCCACATGCACATAGTGACACATGCTGGCGTGGCTGTACATGTTTACTTCCTGCAGTTCATTGTATAAACTGTTTAAAAAGCGATCCGTCCCAGTTCTTTGCGAGATGAGAATGCGTTCATATGGAGTTAAAAACGAAACCAAACTTTGAGCACTGTGGTGGGTCAGACAAAGAACACCGACTTCGATTTTTCCATCTCACTGCTGATGTTTATTAATTGAAAGGTGAAAGCTCCTTTCTTTCCCTATGCTAAGTGTATTCCCTTCTTAACAAAATCTAAGGTGCTCGTCAATGAGAGTCCAAATCACGAAAGGTCCACTGTCCAAACTAACTTATCCTTACCCTACCACTATTGGAACAACAAAAGCACAGGAGAAAGACTCCCTTCTCCTGTGAGGTGGTTCTTCACCAAGTTCAGTTCAATAAAGTATTCTTAGGTAGTTCTTGGTAACTACTTTTATCAAACCTGCATCCAGTCTTCTGCCACGCCCATCTCGAGTCTGCAGCTCCTAGAAAAAGGGAGGAACAGAAGGAGAAAAGGTTAGAGTAAGAGCAAACCTTCGATCCTTACCTGAATTCCGGATCTACCGCACCTTTGAGCTGAAAGAAAGAAGCATTTACGAGTGCCGCCTCGCCTGCTGCAGTGCCGCGCTGAACTCGCCGGCCTTCGCACCATCCTCACGATCCACTGCATCTTTCTGCACGTTCCCGCCGCATTCTGACACCTAAGGGGAACACAAGAACAGCAAAGGTGAGCCAAGGAAATAAACAGAGGCAATAGTAACTACCCCCATAGACTTACCTGATTACCGCCGGGGGTACTATTCCTCTTCACGGGTCGGCGCAGTCTCCATTGCATCCTCGCCGCACCCCGGCCCCAAAGGGGAACAAAAGGACGACAAGGTGAGACAACAGGACAAAAAAGGGGAACTCTTCTCACCGTAATAGACTTACCTAATTTTACCGCCGGAGGCATAACTCCCCGAACTTCATATTTTCTCGCCACACCTGAATAAGGGAACAAGCAGCTTACGTTCTGGCCTTATTTTATTGAACTGTGTAGGATAAGCCAAATCCTTACCTGAACTTCGTCAGCTACCACGAGGAACTCTTCGCTGGGGTCAAGCTGCAAACTACAAGGAATTGGACAAGAGTGAAAGTCAGACATGTGAACTCTTACGAACTACATATTTTTCGGAGTCAATATTGTTCTGGAACTCACCAATTCCTTCGAGTCAGTGAAGCAACTGGTTATCAACGCGCCCCTGCGCTCAATGCAGGATGGAGAGCTCATCTTTTCAAACCATCAGGTGAGACTATAAGAGGGGACATCAAAGGTGATCTGTGGGGAGAACAGCGGGGGTGGGGGGAATTTACGCTCAACTCCACGGGTGGTTAATTTCCTTTCTCCATTTGCAGAAGAATATTCCTACGGGCCAAGCAAACAAAGCTAGGTGGGCCAGTCCAGTCCGTCATCTCGCCCCTACCATCACATTGGTGGAGAACGCAGCTGTCCAGTTCAGATCGACGCCTCTGTGGGAGCCAGGTGAGTGTAACATCAATGGTGTCGTTTTGACTTTTTTTGTTGCACAAGATCAGTAAGGAGGGTTCTTCTTGGATACAGGGTCAGGGTGTGTTCCAGAGAGTGGGAGTGATAACTGAAGCTTGTTCCTCCTGCTCTTTTTCTGTTGAATCTGGGGGTAATTAATGAGGTGAAGGAGGAACGCAGGTGCATAGGTTAGATTTAATTGAGATGCGATGGGTGAGGTATGGGGGGGATCGTTGTTTTAGAGGCAGTGATGGATAGGATTTTGAACTCCATGCGTGCCTTTATTGATAGTCAATGCACTTTGAGTCTCATTAGGGCGATGTTATCAGAGCGTTTCATGCCCACAATGCCCTGAGGGTGTGGTTTTGGATCAGTTGTAGTTTATTGAGGTTTTTGGTGGAGATTCCTAACTTGCTGCCAATAATGGCCCTTGCCAATGTGAGGCAGTTGGAGGGGGGGGGTAAAGGAATTTTCTGGGTCGGTTGATGAGTTTGGTGGAATAGGCAGTGGTCGCCGCAACAGCCTTGACATGTTTAGCTCTGAATTGAGATAGACTCCCAGCGTTTTTACGTGCGTCGATTCACAGGTGATGTTCCCGTCGATGCGAAAAGAGGAGAATGCAGGGTCAAGGTGTTTGAGATATGTCAAAAGCCGACAATGAGGAGCTCTGTCTTATCATTCAGGCAGAGATGGTGGTTAGCCATCCAGGCCGGATGATGCTGTAAATACAATTGATATTAGCAGGGGTCAAGCTCATGGTTACCGGTGAGTTTCAGGAGATCCTGCATATTGTCGGCAGTTTGTGTATAGGATGTTTAGGCTGTCCAGATGGTCGAATAGTGGCTTGGTGTACATATTATACAGTGTAGGTGAGAGACCAGACCCTTGTGGGACCCCATAGGAGACAGGGATGGGGTCGACTGCTTCAGCCCCAGCGAAGAACCGGGAGGATTTTTCACTCAGGAGGCACTTGATCTAGTTGGCCGCCTCAATGGAAAGGTTGAAAGTGACCGTGAGATGGTGACATAAGATATCGTGATCGACGAGATCGAAGGCTGCCGAAGGAGGATGGCAAGATCCCCAGCGTCACAGATGTGATCAAGGTGGATCTTTAAGTCAAGGAGGGCTGATTCTGTGCTGTGTCTAGGCCTGAACCTGGATTGGAGAGTGTCAAGTAGACTGTAGGCTTCTCAATGGGTTTGCCATTGGGAGTAGGTGGTGCAGTCGAGAATTTTCAAAAGGTAGGGCAACATCATGATTGGGAGGCAGTTGGTGGGGTCGAGAGAGGGTTATTTTCAGGAGCGTCATGACCCTGGCTTTGTTGATGGAATTGGGCACTGTGCAGGAATTGAAGGCTGTGTTGATGAATTTAGCAATGATGGGGTTGGTGGGGGGTCTGCGCACATCTTGATGAGGTTGGCTGGGCAGATGTCACCTGTGCAGTTGGACTTTGAGCCTTTAGATGGTGGTGAGCACATCTGCTGGAGAGATTGGGGAGGGAATGTGGAGGGGGGGTCTAGTGGGAGCTGGGCAGGCAGTGGAGATAGGGAGCTCTTAGTCTGAGGTGGGGAGCAGGGATTTCTTGTTAGCCAGGGCTGATAGTACAAGGGAGCACCATGCTTTGTCTTTCGGAAAGCTGGAGGTAGGTCGGGCATGGGCTGGGGCTTTAAGCTACTTGAGGATTTTAAAGATCTCTCTGGCTATATTAATTCTAGTATTAGCGATTTTCACCACCAAAGCCAGCATCTACGTTTTAGACGAATTGGAAATTATGTTAAAGGCCTCTTTACTGGTGGGGTCAGGTTTTTTTATTTTTTTATTTCATTTATTTATTTTTCTCCAGATATGTTCTTGGGCATGTTTGGAGTTTGCAGAGGGATGTTAGTTCTTCTGTGAACCAGCTATTGCAGTTTTCATGTGTCGTGGTTTTGTGGGGGGCGTGCTGGCCTAGTGCACTGAGGAGAGCAGAATTGTAGGCATTGAGAATGGATTCGGGGTCGGAGCTGTCGGGCCATGACTCGAGGGAGGCACGCATGGTAGGCTCTAATAGTTCCTTGGTCAATTTGCAGGTGTGTCACGCAGTGATAGGTGGGTGGTCTCCAGTTTTTTGTGTGGAGGTGGACGCGAGGCTCATAGTAAAGGGGGTGAAGGAGTGGTCTATCCAGGATCAATGGTTGTGACCTTGATGGGTAAGTTGAAATTTAAGATCCAGTTGAGGATCCAACCTTTAGAATGAGTGGAGGCGGAAACAGCTTGAGAGAAGTTCATCTCGTAGAGTGCAGTGGTGAGGGCAGTAGACTTCTGGTCAGTGGGGTCTTTGAACCCTAGGTTAAAGTCGCCCATGACCAGAATTTTGGTGTTTGACTTGAAGATCGTAGCAATGAAGAGGGGATGGCAGTGGTGCTGAGATTGTTTGGCTGATGGTAGAGGAGTAGGATGTTGATGGTGGTCTGAGAGTTGGGTTACATTTTCGTTAGCTAGAGTATGTATCTTGGCAGTGGTTGACCCTTCTAGTTATTGTTCTCACTGTCTTGATTTACTCTCAATACTTTGTCTTGACTGGGACGTATATGAGCGTTCCAGTAAACATCTTTGGTCTGCCTTCCGGGACTTCCGCTTTCCACGTTACCTGGATAGTTCAGGTATAATGTCACTGGGACTCCTAACAGGCTGGACCCCTCTCCTTTGCGTTCAGGTTGACTCTTTGTTTCTTTTGTAGTGTCACATACGATTTCTAATTTCTTTCTTCTGTCAGTTCTCTCTGACACCTCAATGGAAGTGGTATCTGCGTTGTGCATGGACCTCCATGTCCACCTCGACTTGCTTGCGGTCACGCCCCTACTTACCTATTGCTCAGGCTCTGGACGCCTTGTGTCTTCCTAGGTTGTTCACGTTCCTTCTCGTTTCCAATGATGTGCATCGGAAGCTGCACTTAGACTTCCCTCTCCCTCCTGTCACCCTCCTTTCTTTCACACACACTCTCTTTCACTCCCCTCCCCCGCTGTAATAAACTCACCTTCCACTATCTACCCGCTCACTGTACAATAACACTCTACTGTTCCTCACTTCATTTGTGTCTGACACGCACTCGGACTCGCCCAAAAGAGCCACTGCAATCTATCAACCGGAGTACGACCCTCACACTCAGTCTCACACTCTCACATCCAACGACTTCAGACTCATCAGCACTCTGCTCCACCTTCCACTCTCTGCCTGGTCTCCCAGTCCACCATCTATCCAACTGATCTTACCCGAACACCACTCACGATTTTGTGCGAGTACAGAATTCTTGTACCCAGTTCCTCCTGGTAATTTTCTCCTCCCCCTTCTCATTGGTCTCCCTGATCACCTGTCTCTGTGGGCTAATATTCCCTTGTGGTGTCCTCTGGGATGGTGCTTCCCTGACCAAATGTTTTAAATATTGTCTTTGGCTGCCTGCTTTCCATTCATTGGCTTGCTCTCCAGTTTGCTGGTTTGGTGATGCTGGTTTTCGCTGTGTTGATCCTCCTCTTTCGTTCCATCATCGCCTTTGTGGGTGCCCTAGCAGTTGCTGACAAAGCGGGATTCAGAGCTGACATTTCGGCTTTCTCCATCGGCACCAGTCACATTGGTTGGTGGAGGTTGTAGTTCTGAAACTGAGGAAAAAGAGCTTGTAACGAAAGCTGGCATGCAGGTACCATGAACAGTGGTACCAGTCTCAACACAGTACAAGGCATTCTCAAGGTTATGAACTGGGGCCTCCCAACTATCACCTTTGGGGAAATATTGGCTCTGGCATATGCACTTATTAGACTGCCTTCCTCAGGTTTAGAAAGCTCCCTGCTGCGCCTTGAGAGAGTCAAGCCCCTGACTGTCTCACAGCCCCTCAAATGCAAAAGTCTCAGTGACATCAAGCTCAAACTTTTCAGCATTTGACCAAAGATGCATATAACATTTCTTTGTATGCACTTTCCTTTTTGATCCAACTAGTAAACTATAGGGATAGAAGAGGGTTAACACTGGACAATTCAAACTACTGTTAAGGATTTCAATCGGGCGTCCCACACCCGACCAGGACTCTCACCCTTAGCCTTGTATGTAGTGCTCAATTGAGAGGCCTTCTCTTTATTTTCTGCAAATTCAAATTGAGCCGATACCCAACCTGTCTCACACCCCCTTTTACAAATACCCCGGGTCACAATGGACCATGAACCAGGCTGGTTGTTGGAATTGCAATATTTATTTATTTTTAATTTCAAAGAAAATCACATTTTTTATATTGGGCAGCAATCGCCAATGGGGTGATAATTACAATGAAACTACTGAAACACTTGGGTATCCTTCTACAAGAACATATCCAAAACACAATTTAATAGGAGCACTTTTAAAATTAGGATAGATAACACCAGAGTTAAGATTTCCCTCTGCAATGTTCCCTCAACCCACAATTAATCGAATTCTGAGTGGATAGAAAGAAGCAGCAAGGTGTCGGGATTTTAAACCCTTTGCAAAGGCCTAAAATGACACTCCGATTTTAACAAGTAATTAATTACATGTGTAATTAAATAATGATGTACATATGTTTTATCACAGTCTCAGGGCTGTCATATCACTAGCAACTATAATTAAGGTATCACAAAAGGCATACAGTTCACAAAGCAGGTTTAACTCAAACACAGTGCAGTCGAATCACATATGGAAAAGTTGCATTTTTTTCTAGTTTGCAGTTTTAAATGTCAAAAATGTTTTGTTTTAAAAACGGGTGAAAAAAGCAGAATCGGAATGCGGTTTTTGGGCTGGGAGATAGATGCACATTACAGGGATACCATGAATATGAAAGAGACTATAGCCAAAGAACTGGATGAGATTTTCAAGGTGGACTGAGGTTCCAGTTTAGGAAAATCAAGCAGTTAAAAACGAAAATTGGTTTGGAAAGAAAGGACAAGTTTTACCTACACTAGATTATTCAGACTAGATTGTTAAAGAAATACACGGTATGATCAAGGGTTAATTTGCAATGTAACACTTTCACCCGCGTTCAGATCTATGTGGGAATTAATTTAAATAGTTACAAGATGAGGTGAACGAAAGAATTGCGCTAACACTAGAAAAACAAGGACAAGTTACCAGGGTATGGATAGGATTACTTAGAGAGTAGAACAAAGACAAAGTATCAAGATGGGGTAGGCTATGGATTGCTATGGGAGGGGTAATACTCACAATCTGCTCTTGGATTTTGGATTAGGAACAGCCAACCGGGTTCTGGACACCAAGGCTTGGGTCACCAGATAGTGGGCTCTCCTGGCAAAAGACAGCTGGTGATGCCGCAGCGGGAAAGCAGGGGGCAATGGAGAATCCCAGAGCGGGCTCAGCCACCTTTCTCCCTGAAGTTAGTGGGATTCTGTTATGAGGTTTTAGTGGGAATTCTGGATCAAGGCCTTGCTGGGATATGATCATCTATGCTTTGGCCTTGCAGGGATAGGATCAGCCAGGCTTTGGCCTAGCAGTAGAGGCTGGAGTCTTGCAAAGGTGGTTCTGGAATGTCAGGATACGCAGGCGCTAGAAATACAGAAGAGTGTCTAGAGTTCAGGCAGCCACCCTTATTTATAAAGCATGGTGATGTCATAGAATTATATGGTGGGGGCAGACTTAAGCTAGGCATGCCTCTAACAACTGGATTGGTCAGGGGTGATTGTTACTGCCTTGCTGTCAGCTGGTTGGATTCTTAAGGACACGACATAAGCTATATGATCTGGGTTTACTATGTCCAGAACCTCCCCCAGTTACTTTAGCTAAAATGCAGTTTTGACCTAAATGGCACATTTTTACGGTTGTGGCATTTTAACAGATTACATATTTTACGCAGAGCATGCCAGTCCAATTCTACAGTTAGTAAGACTTTGTTTCGTCCGCTTAACCATTTGTCGTTGTTTTCAGTGAGAAATATTCAACCTAAAATGCTATAACTTTATGCATGGGTATAGATTATCATAAGGCATGAAAGTATTGAATTTCAAAGTGGCATCATGTACACTTTCCTCAGAATGCCCAATTCTCTGCCATTTCTGTTCCCAATATGACAGCGAAGGCTACAACGTCTTCAATTAAAGCCCCCAAAACTGCATTTAAACTGTTAACGTTTTACATTCCTGCAAAGACCTGTTGCAAAGATAAGTCTTAAAAGTTTAGTATTAAAATGGTCTTTTGAAACAAATGGTCTGCCTTTGTCCTCCAAATATGGTCATGTACTTCCAGGCTGCTCTTGAGTTGGCTTTGAAGCTCTCGGTAAAAGTTGCAAGGACGTGTGACTTTCAATTTCGCGCCTATGTGTCCCAGAATCTCTATTGTAAGAGGCCTCTGCCCAGACAAATGTGACGAGCGTGTGACATTTCTTTGTCTTGGTCTATTCAAAGTTTTCAAAGGTAGCGGTTAACAGGTAGGTGTCCTAGACTCTTGTCAGCCAAATGTCCCTTGAGCCATGGCAGAACCCTGTTTGGGCTGATTTCCCAGTACAGCCAAAAACATTTATTTCTTTGTTAGTTTATTTTGTTTTGAATCAGAAGCAAACCTGTTGAATAAAACATCCCATATATGTTTCCCAGCAAAACCCCTTTAGATTGCTAGGCCAGGACAGGTTTTTAATCAACATTGTACTTTTAAAACGGGCATTTTCTTTTTTGTTTTTTTTTAAAAAGCCCATTTTAAAGCAGTGATTTTTGATATTTTGTAGGTCAAAAGTCAAGCGTTTTTTTTTCTTGCAGCTGAAATAAAGCTTCTTTTGATTTCTCAGATATGGCTGAGACAGCCTGTCCTTCAGCAATAGTGCTCTTTACTGATGGAGCACAACATGAATATGGATGGGCATGGCAGTGCCTCACTAATAAAAGCAGAGTAATGTGTAGAACAGATGAAAAGAGCATCAGAGCAGCATCATTTTAAATGTAAAATATTTCCCTTTTCCAATGGGAAACTTTGGGCTTGCAGCAAAGCAGCGCTACCTTTTCACTCCGCTTCTTTTAAAAAAAAAACTATTTGTTCTTCATTCTATTATATCAATAACAGAACCTTTACAAAAAGCACAATATCACAAAAACATTACATTATATACTTATCAGAAAAGGGGGATAAGAACAGCATTTAGTAAACCACATTCGATAAAACATAGTAATTAAACCTAGTTTTATAAAAGAGGTTTTTAAAAGTCGAGCACAAGTAGTTCATATCAGTTGGTAGTTCATGTACTCGTGCATCATAGCCAATAAGACAAAATGGTACATAAATTCTTACATAAATAAACATCTGTTGGGCGAAGATTCATAAAATGCCCCATAGAACATACTCAGATAACTCATGATTTAGTAGCAATTAATAGTTCACAAGTTAGGTAATTCACAGAAAGGAAAACGGACATCAAAATTTCTTTAGTAGTCAGTGTTGGAAACATTGGTAATAGCATAGGTAGTTAATTCCTTTTCTATGAATTTACAAAACCTCCCTAAGGCGTAGATCAAAGGTTTGTGCGTACCTTGCATCATTCTAACCCATAGGAATGTTAGACAGTCGAAATGTTGGACATTCACAAATTCCATGAGTAGAACCACATGTATTTGCTTAAAATGAGGGCAGTATATAATTAGCTGCTTAAGAGATTCCATGGGTCCAGTGCAAGAGGGAAATCTACATTTGTTTCTAACTACTAGCAAGTTGTTCTTATGCCATTTTGAAATCCTGTCTTTGGTATAAAGCAGATTAAATTTGAATCGTAGGTAAACTTGTCGCGTGTGATTACAGGGAAATAAAGTTATATGATCATATCTTGGTAATCTATTTTTTGTAAATAGCTAATATTCCTTGTACAGTTTATATTTACCAATTTGTTCGATCGTTGTACGCCAATCAAGTTCAAATAGCTTTTTTTTAGCATGAGCAGGTCTGATATGAACATCATCCAAAGTTATGTGGGCCTCATTCAGAATGGTGTGTATTTTGGCCTGGTATAAAGTTAGAGGAATCGTAGGCTTAGTTTCCATTGTTTTCCTCATACCAATGAATAGTGAATTTGGCCGAGGATAAATAATTTTTGCATAGTTCGTGAGAGGCGCCATTTACAACGCGTGGATAGTGCTATCAGACCTACCTCATTTCTAAGGCCCGCATTGGAAGACGCATGGCAGTTTTCAGAGAAGTACCTTGCAGTTGGTCTAGGATCGGATCCATTTCCCCTAAGCAGATGTCTAGTGCGTATAGAATCACAGTTTCAATTTTTAGCGTTAGAAACTCGATTACCGGAGTTAGTGAGAACTTACGGTATTTTGCGTGGATAATTTTTAGCTGCGATGTTAGCGGTCTGATCTTATTTTTTAATATATCAGACCACATTCTGATGGAGTTCTTCTCTGAAAGATGATACCCTAGATAGATCGTCTCTGTGATGGAAGGAATAGTAGTATCCATGATCTTCCATTGAAAGTTGCCAGCTTTGTTTCGATGCCCAACTTTCATAACTGCAGTTTTCGCCGGATTGGGTGTTAAATTATGGGCAATCGCAAACTGTTCGAATAGACCTAATTTGAGTTGCAAGCCTGCAGGGGTGGGATCGAATAGAATGTCGTCCACAAAAGCGATCCATTTTAATTTCAGTAGGCCGATATTTACAGAAAACAAATTTCTGTTCTCCCAGTGTTTAAGGTCAGCGAGGTATAGATTGAAGAAAGTAGCGGCTAGGTTGCAGCCTTGTTTCAACCCCAATTCAGTGGTAATCGGTTTTGTTGTTCGACCGTCGGATGTGATTTTTATTTTATATGAGGTATTGGAATGTAATGCTATAAACCAGTATATTAGGTCTCCAGGGATTCCCATTGCGGTAAGTTTGATCCATAGTAAATTCCATACCATGTTATCGAAGGCTGAAGACATATCGATAAGAGCAATGTTAACGGGATTATCATGGCATTAAGCGAGGTGCTCATGCTTTTCCTAAATCCTGTTTGGTATTTTAAATATAGTTCATTCGTTTCAATGTGTTTTTCCAAATCGTGGAGCAAGAGAGATGCAAACAATTTTGCTTCAGTATCGATAAGGGCAATAGGCCGGTAGTTCTGGGGCAGTGCGGGGTCACCTTTTTTGTATATCGGTATAATGTTAGCCGATAGCCAGGAGGCCGGCACAAAGCCCTTATTTAAAATGGCCTGAAATTTAACTTTTAGAATCTTGGCCCATAAATCTGGATCGGTTTTGTACAGACAGGGCGGAAAGCCATCAGGACCAGCTGATTTAGAATAATTAAGTTTAGTAATGGCCCACTTCAGATATGCAGCTGTCCAGTTCAGACGCGGCAGGTCGTGATATGACAAAGAACTGGGAGATAGATTCCGGAATTTAAGAGGGATCTGAAATGTTTGTGAGATGTAAGTGATCCAAGTAGATTCTGCTGTAGAATTGGACGGTGATGATAATACTTGATTGCAATTGCTCTTGATTGTTCGCCAGATAGTCCGCATATCATGTTCAATTATCGCCCTAATGAGTTTACAATTCGACTCATTGTATCTTAATGTTCTTGTATGCTTTAAATTTTGTTTGTAAGTGAACGAGATGCGGTTCCGCTGTATAAGTTCTCTTTCATGAGACAGTTCTAGTTTGCTCAGATGTCTGAGTGCCTTGTTTTTTTCACGTTTCCGTGCCTTGCACAGGGGGTCAAAGGGATGGAAATGTGTAGAGGTAGGGGCTTTCTTGCCAAATGATCTTAAGGTGACACATATGACTTCAGCATATATTTTCTCAAGTTCACATGTGGACGTTCCCTTAATGATGTTTTAATTGGCAATGGCCTGCGTTACATGTTGTACGAAACGTTTACATAGGCCTTGACTCCATCTAAGAGAAATTGATGGACGATCAATTTCAGTTAAGGCAGTAGAGTAGTCAACTGCCAATAAGGGACAGTTGAGTTTCACCTTGCCCAATAGTTGGGCATAGTCGAATAGGCATAGGTAATCGTTTTGATTCTTAACAGGGATGATATTAGAAGCCAGTTTTGAGACGTAAATAAGAAGTCGATCGTTGATTTTGAATCTCTTGACCATGTGGTCCAAATAGATTTTTGATTTGGTGCAATAATAGCTAAGTCCCAAAGCCTTAGGAAATTCCTCCATGTTGCACCTCTGCGTTTACATAATAGATTGATTTTTGAGCCCCTTAATTCTTCATTTGTTCTGCAGTCACAGTTGAAGTCACTGCCTAGAATTATTTCAGCATCTTGGTATTCATGGGTAGTAAGTTCTAGGCAGGACTCGACTGTGTCAATCATCTCTTCGATTGGAGTATTCGCAGGTTTCCAATAAATCGTAATTACGATAAGGTGGCGATATTTATTAGTGATTGTAGTTAGTAATATTGCTAATACATTGTGTGTTTTCCAGATGATTTTGGAGCTAAACATTAGGGCGTTATCTACTGCTATCAAGACGCCTCCAGATGGTCGGCCAGACGAGGATCTTATGGCTGGTGTGGAGAAAGAGGCAACGTAAGAGAGGAGGTTTTCATTGTTTCTTGTATCAGCAATATTGCAGGACGATTGAGAGAATCCAGGGTTGAGAGCGATTTCATAAGATTGACATAGCCACAAGAGTTCCAAGACTGAAAGGTGAGATCGGTATTTGTGGACGGCTACGATATCGTGGCAGAATCCTTTGGTTTTAGGATCGCATTGAGCATGGGAGCTAGCCACGGAAGGCCTTGAGAAATGCCCACTTTATTTAATAGTTCATTGATGATTCCGTTTTCCTCATTGTTGAGATTCCTAATCAAGGTTGAATGCGATTGGAGAGTGACATCTTGCGGACATTTGTGCTGAATAAAATTCTTTGCTTCCTGTTCATTTAGAATAGAATTTAGGGAGAGACCTTCCTCTTTAATTCCTTCCCTATTGAATCATAAAAATTCCAAGGCAGCTTCGGAGGTCAAGTAACACACAGCGCGATAGTTGTTTTCAGTTGATAATGAAACTCTGAGAATGTCTTCTGTTTTGAACATTCGCAGTTGAGGAATTCGAGTAAAAAGTGTTAAGAGGAATGCACGATTGATGCGATTTTTTTCCCAAGAACTTCGCGATTTCCTTTGAATCCTAGTAGGTGGTGCTTTTCTACAATAGTTTCTTTATTCCTGTCAGTAACGTAATCCAAAGATTTTGTTTGAGTGTCCGAGGTATTAGAAGAGGAGGTCGCCGTTGTTTCAGAACAGGTCATGTTGGAGATTAATTTCTTATCTGATATAGCTTTCCAAGATCCCCCATGAAATTCTTTTCACAAAGTCTCGAGGATGTCATGGTAATTTAGCACCACAGTGTTATGTGCTTCTGGAAAAGATTTGCATAAAGCAGGGCCATTTACCGATATGCGATTGTGATCATCAAGTACATTGACGCTGGGCATTTCCTGAGAACTTGAAGGCGCAGAAATTGGTTCTGCGAAAGACAAAGCAGTTAAGGTGCATTCCTTGCCCCGTCCATTGGTTATTATCATCGGGCGGGGCCCGCTGGGGGGATCAGTTTTTTTTTTTTGAGTAACTGATGAGCGAGTTGGTTCATTTAAGCAAGCTTCGCTATATGTTTTTTCCGTTAGGGCAGCAGATGTATCTAGAGGTGATATGTCCTCGAGATGGGTAGTGCGGCTTCTGCCACATGTTTGCAAATAATTGGCTAGATTCGTTTTGGTTCCATTTGGTTGTGCCGTTGACTGCTTGTGTGGTGACTTTGAGAGTGGTGGCTGAATTTTTGTCATCGAAGTGATTTTTTTTTAATTTCCTGCTCTTGTTGGTATTATCTTTTCAATGTGGTCTGAGTGATCAATTTCCGATTGCCTGGTGTCCAGCTCAGCCAGGACAATGTGTTTAGCCGATTTCGACTTGTCATTCAGCTTAGGAGTTTGTTTGATGTTACTTACATTTTGAGGTAAGTTAGAGCTAGTGTTTATCGCCGGGATTAGAGCTTCTTGGCTTTCCTTTGTGAGTTGTTGTAAGTCGATATGGTCTTCATCAGATGTGGTTCCATTGTTGGTGGCCATAGAAGAGTCGGCTATCTTCTTTTGCCGATTCGGACATTTGACAGGGCTTCCTTACGCCTTTTGGCATACCTTTTAATAGCTCTTTGGTGCAATTATTTTGGCTCTCCGAGACATAAAACCAGTATTTTCTTTGATTGCCGGTTGATCGTTCGCATCCGTCTTCATTTGTTCGAGTGCTTTAATCAGTTCGGCCGGGCTATCAGGACAATTGTTAGAGTGACTAGGATTCGGCGCATAGATGGTATACATTTTTTCCATTGCTGATTTTAGGTCGTGTAACTCATTTTGGCAATCGCACACAAGGGGCTTCACGGTGCCCCTGAGATTGGAGGGGACATAGAAGTTGTTTCGAGGCAACATTGGATATTTTTGTTTTTAGAGTTTGGCTGAGGCGTAGGTTTGTGTTCTGAACCCAGATCTTCTCTAAGATTATTTAATGTTTCAGCAGCCATAATGAACCCTTCAATACGGTCCATTTTTGAAGACGTATGTGAGAGCATTGCTTTAGTCTCCTTTAACTCAAGATGGGTCAGATCGTGGCCTTTGTCCAAGAATTCTAGGATTCGAATGATCACCGGGAAGGTGTTTGTAGAATGAGGCATCGGGTCTTCTGTTTGGCTGACATCAGCAGGGGGTTGTGATTGGAAGGTTTTAGCATGCATATCTTTGTAATCCGGAGAGTAGGAGATTTGAGATGGAGGGCGTTCTTTATTGATATCATCGACAAATTCAATGCTCACGTCCATGAGACTTTTGGAAGGCTTGGGTAGATGTGAATGGAAAGACATGCGCTTCTTTACTGAATTAAATACAACTGGGGTTAGCGTGCCAATGGAACGACATACCGCTTGGTCTAGAGCTTCCATTTTCTCCATAGTTATCTCAAATTGCCTTTTGTCAGTTTCAAGCGCCAAGGGTGACTCCGAGCAGCTTCTGAAGTCATCAATAGCTTTGTGTATTTCGGGGCTCATCGAACCAGTTGGTGCAAGAGAGTCTGAGGATGCAAGAGCTGGGATGTGAGTTGGAATGTGAGGACTACTTTGAGCGTGGACTTGCGCGGCGTGGGAAGCATTGAGGAAAGCCGGCATATCTTCTTTAGGCAGACATGACACCTGAGCTTCTACGGGGGATGGCTCGATATGAGGTTTTCCCATGGCATATTAGGGAGTCAATAATCGTTGCAGAAAACACTTGTTGCAGAAAACAAGTGGGAAGTATCCAACTTAGGTTTCATGCTTCTCAGACCACTAGCCATAATTGCTGATGTGAAGAAGCAACGTTACTGTTTTTTTGTGAAGATGATTAGTATAACCTAGTTGGAGATGTGAGGTTTATAATAGGTCCTTCTCAGACAAAAAGCCCTTGTATATGAATCAGATTAAATGCGACAGGAGATAGCATGTAAATTGAACAATAACAGTGCAGGAAAAAAGGGATTAAGGATTGGAGCAGAATAATAACCAAACAGAGCAGTGAGTTATGCAAAATAAACAAAAAAAAATAGAGGGTTACGTCCCCGTTACCTGGTGTAAAGAAGTTAGGAGCTACGAGCTAACAGCAAACAGCGCTACTTCTAGCGCGTACCTAATGCATGTGCGCAGATGCGCGCAGGAAGCAGATTATGTACACTTCCGGGTTCGGGGGCGGGGCCAACTATATAATAAGAAAAAGACAAGATATATAAGTAATATATACTTATAAGTGAGTAAATGTCAATGGTGGAGGTATAGTGAAATGTATACCAAAGTCAGGCAATCCAAGCGTCTTGCAGGGCAGGCCATCAAACAGCACTACTTATAGCGCGTACTTAATGCGCGCGCACAAATGCGCGCAGGAAGCAGATTGTGTACACTTCCAGGTTCGGGGGGCGGGGCCAACAAAGTCAGGCAATCCAATCGTCTTGAGCACGTAGGGCAGCAGGTGTAACGCTCACCTGACTCCCACGGAGGCGCTAGTCTAGTCTGGGTTGCTGTGGCCTCTTCGAGCGTGATGCGCAGAACTCGGAATACCGACTGAACAGGACCCTCAAATCTTGCTTGTCTGGCCCGTAGGAATATCCTTCTGCAGATGAGAAAGGGGATTAACAGTCTGCAGAATAGTGTGCTTGCTCCCCCCCTTCCCCCCTTCGTTCTTCTCTAACTTCCTCCGAAATCCCCGGTTGAAGCTCACCTTATGATTTGAAAGGATGAACTCTCCATCCTGCTTCTGGTGCAGGGGCGCGTGTTTGTCCAGTTACTTCACTGGTTTTCAGAATGGCGTTGGCAAAATCCACTTGACTTTTCCGAGCGGAACGCCGTAAGTATGAAGATTACAAAAGTTCAAGTGTAGAGCCTCCTTTTCTGTTGCCTTCCTAACCTGTGATCTGTCCTTTATTTCAGGTGCAGAATGAAGGCGATGCGTTGAGGGATTGAATTGCTGATGTTAAACTCTTAATGTCTTTATATTCCTCCAGTAATGTCTTTTGTCCTTTCCCCTTAGGGGCCGGGGTGCGGTACCTGCCAACAAAGATGTGCCGACCCGAAATGAGGAATGCTCCACCAACAGAAGACCGGTAAGTGTTATGGCGGAAAATTAGGCTTTCCTCATATGTTCCTTCTGCTCACCTTTTGTCTCTTCTTCTCTCCCCTAGGCGCAGAGATGTGGCGACCGGTGCAGACAGTCGCGGTGGAGCCAGAAGAACTCCCGAGGACAGGTGAGTGAAGCGCGGCGCTGCAGCGAGCAACGCAGTGCTTTTAAATGAGTCTTTTCTCAGGAACGCTGGCGTGAAGGTTCCGGATGCAGGTAAGAAGTTTGATAAAATTCTTGGTTTTCACCTTTCTCTTCTCGTCTTTCCTTACAGGTGTTCTAGGATCGAGGCGGGCGTGGCTGGAGACCAGATGCAGGAGCAGACACGGTGAGCGTTCAGCTGCTTGGATGCAGAACAACGCGAAGCGTGAGCTACTGTCTGGGCGTGGCTTAAATAGCCCCCAAAGTAGTTCCCGGTAAGTCTCCTTCCCTGGCCACGCCCGAGTGGCAAAATAGTCCCAATGAAAAAATAGTCCCTTTCAGGTCTCAGGGAGGCCTGAATCTTGCATCAGGTAAGTGCACAAAACACCTTCCTTTATGAGCCTGGCGCCTATGGCGCCAGGACTGATGTCCAACATGAGCCTGGTGCCAACGGCGCCAGGACAGAGTCCAAAGAGCCCCTATAAGGGGCCGCTGGGCTTTTACCCGGTGGCATGATGCCTGCTCCCGGGGGTGCTGGGCCTGGCCTGGTGCTCCGGGGGTAGGCATCATGACAGCAGGGCAGGCCATCAAACAGCGCTACTTATAGCGCATACTTTAATACACACCAGAACACATCCTGGCGGCCTTTCTCAGGGTGCTCCCTTTTCCATCTTGCCCAATGGTGTTTGGCACAAGAGTGCAGCCATCCTTTTGTAGCTGCAAAATGCAGTTTTGATGCGAGGCAGAGGTGCTCAAAGGAGCCAGCGCAGCCATTTCGTTGTTTCTGCTGAAATGTAGCTTGGTTATGGATGGGAGTACTGAGTGGGTACATATATCCCACACTACCACATTGCAGTGTAATAAACTTTGTTTCATATCACAGGATATCTCCCTCCTAATTGTGCCTGCCACTGACCCTCCCTGCCAGGCTTTACTATCGTCCAATCGCCATCACTCCCTTCCTGGGCAAACTCGTGGAAAAGCTGGGCATCTCCTAGCTTAATCTTCACACAGAATCTGTTGGTTGTTTCCATGACCATCAGTCTGGCTTCAGAGCTGCCAGAAGCACGGAAACTGCTCTCCTGAACATCCGTGAAGACCTGCTCTCCAACCTCGATTCCAACACCCCCTGTGTCCTCATCTTACTTGAGCTCTCTTCTGCCTTTGACATGGTCAACCATGCCATCCTGCTCAACCGCCTCTGTGATAACCTGGGTATCACCGATCAGGACCTGGCCTGACTGACCTCCTTCCTCTCCGAACAATCCTCCCAGGTCCAACTTGGGTACTTCCTCACCTCTATCTCACGCTGTACCCGTGGTGTTCCCCAGGGGTCTAACCTCTCTCCCTGGTCGTTCAACCAATACCTGGCACTTCTTGCCCACTGCATTGCCGCTCTCTGCCCCAACTTTCAGTGCTATGCGGACGACACCAACTCATTTTCAGGCTCCCTGCCGCCACCTCCTCTCCTTCTTTTATCTCTGACTGTCTGTCTGCCATCCAGGAGTGGTGTGCCGCCAATGATCTCTGCCTTAATGCCAGTAAGACCGAGATTCTCCTCATCGGCACACCTGCTCCCTCCTTTCCTGTCACTCTCTGGCCGTCCTCTCTTGTCCCTCTTCCTGCTCCCTCCTGTGAGGGTAAAAACCTTGGTCATCTTCAACTCTACTCTTTCCTTCTCTCCTCAAATCGCTGACGTCTCTAAGAAGTCACACTACCAACTGCACCTCCTCCGAGGTATTCTTCCTTTCCTCTCGAGGTATTCTTCCTTTCCTCTCCTTCCAGCAGAAGCTCATTGTCACCAGAGCTCTAGGTCTCTCAAGGCTGGATTACTGCAACAGCCTCTTTCTTAATCTGCCTGCCTCTACTCTCCACCCCCTGCAACTCATTCAAAACAGGACTGCGAGACTTGTCCTTGGCCTCAAGCCCAGGGATCGTATCTCTCCAGGACTGATATCTCTGCACTGGCTACCAGCGGCGGCGAGGATTAAGTTCAAAACCCTCTGCATTGTCCTCAAGGCCTTCTGGGGCTTGGGACTTCAATACCTTCAACTCTCTCTTCCTAAGTATCTTCCTTCTCAAGCTCTTCACTCATCCACCTCTAACTCCCTCAGGGTCAGTCGATTCTCTAAGCAGCGAGTTGGTGGTAGATCTTTCTTCTGCGGGGGCCTGTCTCTGGAACAGCCTCCCTGCCTCTCTAAACTTGAGGAGAACCATCTCCGGTTCTGGAAGTACCTCAAGATCTTCCTCTTTGCTTCTGCTTTCTCTCCTCCTCTCCCCTGCTGATCTCCTGGCTGAATCTGAAACTGCACTGGTCACCTGGCTACCCTCTCATGTCAAACCAAGGTGCCCTCCCCTGCCTGTTGCACACCTGTACTGGCCCCTGGCAACCCATGCACTCAGGGGCTGTAGGGATACAGAAATAGTCCCTATTTGCACTTCACTCCTGAAGTCTGCACTTACCCTTTTACTTGCCACCAGCTGGCCACACTTTTATTTATTGTCTAACTATTTATTTTTACTGTTATCATATGTACACCTTTCCCCTTGCACTTTTTCCTTCCCCCTCCTTCCCTGCACTTGCGCAATCTCAATTTCACCTGGCCTAGTAGGATCGCTGTCTTTGTCTTCCCTCCCTTGTCTCGTCGCGCCTTGAAACACTTGTGTATAGGCGCGTTATAATTGCCATATCATATCGCCATCCTCGTGGTTCCTTAGTGTGGAAATGATCTCAATATATAGCAATAGTGCTACTCTACTCCTTGTTGGATCTTGGACATCCTCTACTGTTACTGGAATCGGTGTCCTCCAATAGAAGGAAATCGCCTAGAAAAGACACCTAAAAAGCCCATTGTGTTAAACTCGTTAGATCTAAAAAATCTGTGATTAACTCCAATTCTTTCTGCTATTGTGAAGATTGACAATTTTGTTCTTAAATGATTTTCATTAGTCTACTCCAGTCGATTCTGGGAAGCCAATTGTTTGTTTTAACACAAATAAAGTCAGAAAGACAAAAGAAACTGCTAAAAACGCACTGAGTAACCTGGCACAATTGGGAGGAAGGCATCTCAGCAAGCATTGTGTACCTGCAATTGATTATAACACATTAAATACATTGCAGTTTCTCCCCCAGCAACATTACTGTCCTGGTTCATTTGTGGTTGCATGCTTAAATTGTATGTAAAATGATTCCAGGCGCCCTTATTAGATCAGGTACATTGTTTCTGGAACACATTTGAAATGTTATTAAATTTACCAATTCCATTAATGAAGCTCTTTCAAGAACATTTCTAAACATTGGGAGTGAATTAACAATGTTTTCCCTTTTCTTGACTGACCATTAAATAATGTTTACAATGTAGCCATGTGGAGGGAACTATACAGGATGTTAATTACCCACCTTTGGCGTACTGGTCCGAGCCATAGGAAAGGGGCAATAACAAGTGTGACACTTTGCAATGTGTCGTCACTTCTCCCCAAGGGCCCCTTCTCATGAGGCTAGGGAAGTGAGGCGGCTACCAAATAGTCACCCTGGTGGGTGATGTAATACGGGAGGACCTCATTGGGAGAAACTTCCCCCGCTGGGGAGAAGGGAAACCACCTCGGGTGCAGCCCTAGAAGGCCCATCAACCACACACATTCCCTTGTCCTACGTTTCATCTCTAATCCTTCCTTAGAGATTAAACATGTGTATTATTGTCCTAGTGATGAAACCAGCCAAGTAGGAAGTACTAAGACGAGGATGAAGATTACAGCCTCAAGTACTGCGACAAGGTGGTTCACAGGAATCTTGAAGGAGTCTGCCCCACGATCATGGACTGCAGGTGTTGATGATGGGCAGAGGTGGGACCAGTCCTACATAAAGAAAACTGAAGATGGAGTTTGGGTTGTCTTCGAGGAGGGTGGAACCCAGGAGATTTCGAATCCTGACGGAAGCAGGCAGAGCAGCGGACGCCGGCAAGATGCTGCAAGGGTCAACCAAGGACTCTGCAGGAACAGACCCCTCTACCTGACGTGGAGAGAAGAGCAGTGACGTAACTTTGGACAGGTGGACTGACGGGTCCCACAGAGACAGCAAATTGTGAGAAAGCCGTGCAGCCTGCCTGCCGACCGAAGGAGAAGGCGCCTGGACGAAGCAGAGTGGAAAGCCCCTCCTTGGAGGAACCAGAGCAGTGCCTGACCCCGCATGAAGGTAATGGGTGGGAGGGGAGACGGGGACAAGGGAGGCCCAGCGGGGACACAAAGGGAACGGCTGATGCAGAAAGCATCTGGGGGAACGCTTCCTCGTCCCAGTGGTGTGCATAAGCACACTGGACACCAGAAAAGGGTTTGGCTCTAAACAGAGGAAATATTCCTTGTTAGAGTAGGAGAAAGGAAAATAAACGCTGACCCCCAGAGAAGGGTCTGGGACCGTGACAAGATTTGGGACTTGTTGAGAACAAGTCAAAGTTGAAAAGTGTGCGTGAAGTTGAAAGCATTCAGAAAGAAATGCATCAAGCCATACCAGGAGGAGAAGCCATTCTATTGGTACCACATCAGGAGTTCTGATAAAGACACCAGGGGAAGAGTCATTCCTCCTGGCCTTGTGGTGAACTATGCCAAAGCATACCAATGGAAGGGAGGCATTCTCTTGGTCCTGAGCTGAGTCCTAAACTCAAAGTGTCAGGGGACGGGAGTCATTCCCCCTGGTTCTATTGAAGAAAATAAGAAACCACCCCAGGGGAATGGAGCATGTGGTGATCTAGTGATGTCACCACTCCCTCTCTTCCCATATGGCCAGGGAAATGCAGCCGCTACCTGATCCTGACCCTGGTGGGGGGGAGGGTTGCCATGGGAGTACCATATGTGGGGAGATGACCTTCATTGGAGGGAATGAGACTCACTGGCAGGGACCTGGTATCCCCCTTTCCACTCACCCTACGACACACGCTCTTTAAATTCGCCGAACCTGTATTGCATATTGCGACATAGAACGTGTTCCCCCACTCATTACTGACTATGTGGCTTTTTTTGATTCTCCTTATGCAAAGACTGAGAGGATAAAGATTGCAGGAGTAATGCAGAGCACTGAACTAGAGATATGCTCTAGCCGTTGGAAGTATTTGATAGGTGCCGGGACATTCAAAAGACTGGCGCTGCTAAGAAGATGGAGATCAAGGTAAGCAGTTCCCATTTACCTGACGCGGGTCAGGGAATGAAGCAGATGACAGCTGGAGAAGGGAGCAGACTGCCAGAGGCTGTTGCCGCCATTGCAAGAGACTGGAAGGCAGGTACAATGTCCGAGAGCCTGCAGCAGGACAGGCTACGAGTAGGCCACAGTGAAGCAGGTACCAAAGAGCTGACATGATGGCGTCAGCAAGACAAGGCTCCCTGGCAAAGGAAGCGAGGACCGCAGAGAATGTCGAAGCCGCCTCAAGAGACCAGTCAGCCCAAGCAGGGAAAGCGGGACGCTACATAGCGTAGACCGCATTACACAGAAGCAGTTTGAAAACAAACCCAAGCAAGGGAATGGGAATGCTGAAGTATTAAGAAAGGCAACCAGTGAAGAGGGTTGAAGACCCCATGGATAATTGAGCAATAATTGAGCGAAACTCACACATGTTGAAGTCCTGGCAGGCGAGTATACCAGGCAACGTGTGGCGAGTCTGGGACTTGTACCCAAATAGAGACAACATTGTAAAGGAACAAGGGAAGACTCATACTCCTTTGGTACAGCTATACAAAGAAGCCCAGGCAGCAAAGTCTACCGGGCATAGGAGAAAAGTGAACAGGCAAAGTAAGAGTTGTGAAAGCTTGGTAGGAGAGTACACCAGGCAATGTGAAATGTACTGTGAGAAAAGGGAGAGTGACCTCTTAAGATTGTACATACTCTAAGTCACGGGTGCACAACATACGGCCCGCGGGCTAGTGCGGCCCGGCATGTTGCTGGATGTGGCCCGGCAGGGTTAAAGACTTTCCTAATGGAATGCGGCCTGCAAGCAGCAACGGTCGCCTTCCATTAAAGCCTTTGTTTCCCTTGCCAGGCCGGGGGAAAAAGACTGCCCCTCATTGTCTCAGTGCACACACACTACGTGACTCTTGCGAGTCACGCAGTGCGTGTGTGTGCTGCACCAAGGGGGGGGGGCAGCAGTGCGGATGATGTGGCCAATGAGGCTTGATGCTGGAAGGCATTTCAGCCTTGCCTCGCCAGCCGCACTAGAAGTCCGCCATGCCAGCAGCAGCTCATCCGCCCGGTAAGTCCAAATACAAATTAACATTAATTTTGGCTGACAGCCGGGTGTGGGGGTAGCCACATGGCAGCTTGCCCTCACTGGTCCGAGATCTGGCCAGACATCTTATGCCGGATTTCACCCCAGGCAAGAAACAGGCCCATGGACCAGCATTTGGACTTGGGGGCGAGCTAGAGGGCGGACGAGCTGCTGCTGGCAGGGCAGACGACTTCTAGTGCGGCTGGCGAGGTAAGGCTGAAATGCCTTGCAGCATCTGGCATAAGATGTCTAGCCGGATCTTAGACCCGACCTGCCTCAGCCCTGACCTTGCTTTATTGAGCCCCCAGATTCGCTGAGGGAAGTTGGGAGCTCGGTGACCTAATCAGTGCTTTGCTCCTTTCCCCAGCAATCCCTTACGTGTTTCCTGGCTCTGTTAGCTCGGCCCACTTTCCTTATGTCCTGAAAGGGACACCACTTGAGTCAATGGGCCATGAATATCTCTGAGACGGGGTCCATCACTGCTGAAAGCACACATTCTACATGCTGGGCAAATTAATGTTTTCCAAATGTGCATTTTACACTTTCATAACAAAAAGTCATTTCCAAACTCAAAAATGCTGCTTGCATTCACTAGTTTTCTTTGAAATGTGTTTCTTTGTTTTCTTTTGGACTACCACACACATACTCTGTAATTTGCATGCCCCCTGCTTTGTGTTTTATCCCAGGTTATATTTATAAAGATGTTATATGCTTATCAAACTGGTTAATCACAAATAAATGCTTCTGTTGTGCTGTCAGCTGTTATTAGGAAATGAAACTGTGGGTTCATGGGTGGCAACTTTTGATTTTCACTACAGGGGCATGCATACCTCCACCTCTGCCAGAATATAAGCAAGCTACCAGCCAAACCTATTTTATAGCACTTTCTATTTATAAGGAATGCAAAAAGTCATACGAGTAAAAGAACATTTGGAATATATAACATCTTAGCAACGCTCTATCAACCTGCTGAGCTACCCTGATAGTCTTCTACTGTAGAGCAGGACTATGGATCCCTAAATGTATAACAAATCATTGCATTAACAGTACTATTATTTTGAACATTTCCTTTGTGCAGAGTCCAACTGCCCGCTCTGCCTCCTCTGAGCTGCACCCGCTCCACCCCACCCAAGCCCTTGTGGGGTCCCTCTTTAAATTTTGTCCATGTCCACCGCTGGATTTTATTGGATTTATTTGGTGATTTATAGGTGTTTGAACATCTATTAAGCAGCCATGGAGATCATTGCAGTTGATTTTCCTTTGTAGCTGGTTACTGGTGTCTAATTGTTTCTGGGAGAACTAGGGATCCCTTGGCTAGGGCCGACCCAGGAGCTGTGGCCTGGCATTTAGGACCAAATCCATGCTAAGCAAGATAAATGGACATTTGGTACCAGAGTTCTCTGTGTCGGGGGCTGGGTAGTGTAGAAAAGAAGCTGGGGTGAAGCAAAGCGATATTGATGGGGCATCACTGGCAATACAGGGACATGGAGCCCAATAGTGACTGAGTAATCGGTGTCCCTCAGTGTGCTTTGAAGAGCAGTGTCCTTATTTCTTTCTGTATGGGTAACCAGTGCAATACATGCAGGGCGTGCAGTGATGTGGTTGAAAGCTTGGACCACTCAGTTATCATGGGGTTAAGCTTCAGGCAGGCGTTGGACATCCAGCATGGGATAATGGCATGGTATGATCTCAAACAATGGCTGTCATTGACATATTTGACATTCTGGCAGAGCTCTTTGCTATCTGTCTATTTATGGATACTTTTTTTTGGGCCGCATCTTATTTATTTTTAAAAGAACGTTTATTGTGGAAGAGGAACATCACATGTAAATGGTGACTTGCACTTAAAAGCAGTTGCTAAACATAAACAAAGCAAGCATTTGCAATGCCAACAGTTTGGGCTTTTGTGAAGGCATGGTAAATGCACTTGCCACACACTGCCGTAGTGGTATTAACAGGCCATTGATGGTAGATTTTGCAAAATGGTGTGCAAAGGGAAACCTGGTAAAGACATTTGTATTACACCAGTAGCGGGTTTAGTGCTGCAAGTAAATTATTAACTCGCTGATGACTGCTTTAACAAAAAAAAAAAGAAAACACTGTCAGGTACTTTGCGTGCACAGTTTGGTTATGCTTGATTAAAGCAAGCTGAAAGAGTTCACATGAGGTGTTTCGGGTAGGGAGGGGTAGAAACTAGGTGGGAACGGCCATAGAGTTGTATGGCCATGGGCAGTCAATGGGTGGGCAAATAACCAAACCCCTACAAGCTGTGTGTCCCTCTTTACATGCCCTTTCTCCCTAGCTGTACTCTTATGCAGCAGGTGCCAAGAGGTGTTAAGAGGGCGATCGAGGCCAGTAGTCTCCGTAATCCATTTCTGTATACTGGACAACCATGGTTTCCCTTGGGTGTGTGACAGATCGCTCTTGTTCCTTCCAGCTGAAGATTACATTCCATCCTGCAAACTCCAAGTGGCACCCAGATCTCTGAAGCAGACGCTCACTGTCTGGGTAAGTTTGCCGCATTAACACAGAATGGTGCTACTAGTGCTGCTCCACAATCCCCGCCTCTGCCCTCCCATATTGAGCACTCATTTTCCAGGGCATGTACATTTTATGGCAGTTGTAATTTTGCAAAAGAATACTTGTCACGCGTTCCCGTCCTTGGAGGCTATGGAACAGATGGTGTCGTAGCCGCCATTGAAGCGTCCGTCATGCTTCCCCGGAACGTCCTCCAGCGGTCTAGTCTTTTCTATCATGGCCGCCGCCACTGTTACTTAGCCCAGACTGTCCAGGCGCGCGGCGCGTTTCAACATACGTGAGTTTTCTCTTTGGTTTCAACGCTCCCAGGTTTTCCCCTTGGCTCCGCTGAGCCCTTCTTTTCTCTCTTCCCCTTTCCCCCATTTGCCTCCAGCCCCTTCTCTTCTTTCTGGTCTCTTTCTCCTTTCTCCTGCTTCCTCCGCTTCTCTCGCTTCGCCTGGCTTTCTCTTCCTCAGCTCCTGTTTTTCCTCTGTGCCTTCGCACACCGGATTGCGTCTTTCCTGCTGGGCTTCCCGTCTCTGTTTGGATCTTCCTGCTCGACATCCCGCCTCTGTTTGGATCTTACCTGCTGGGCATCCCGTCTCTGTCTGGGTCTTACTTGTGGTCCACGCCTTGGATTGCCTTGGAGAATCCTACCCGCCGCTACCATCTAGGGTTTTTTTTCTGCCGTTACGGCTTTTTCCACTTTCGGCGTTCCTGGGAGTCCTTTCACTGGACTGCTTGTTACGTGAGGGGGTCACAGTGGCGGCCTCCCGTGATCGACCATGCTTGCACCACAAAAAGAACTTCAGAAGGAAGAATACCCCGTCCTTCAGTTCACCGAAATCAGGTGAAGAGTGGGAGGATCTGTTATCGGAAGACAATTTAGTTTGGACCACGATACCAGAAGGGAATCCTGACAATACTTCACTCAAAAGTAGGAGCTTTCAACAATGCACATGAACAGGTTTCTACATTTTGTGATCTGGAACAATATTTGTTTCAAAGGTGACATTTCTACGGCAGAGCTCTGCCACTGCAAAATTGCAAATGGCTACTGTAGTAGGGCCAGGCACTCCCTGCATTCACAACCCTATTCTGTTACATAGACGTTTGTTATGCTATGCAGCCCACTATTCTTGAAGTGCGTATCTAATTAATAAGTGCATGTAAAGGTATGACCGAGAGCTTGATCTGATCTTGTCTCTTGTCGCTTCTATGTTTGTCTAAAAAGTATATGTACTCTAGACTTGGACCGTCGTAGTGGGCACATAGCAGTGGAGTTCCTATCTTCTCGAAGTACCATTGAACCTACCATTTACCGTTGGTACTCCATCTCGGTACACAGGGTGCATTGAATCACTGTTTGTGCTCCAAAGATGTCCTTGCCAATGTCCAGTGCTGTTAAAAAAAGAATAATTGACCAGGAGCACCGTCAGTTTAAGGTTCAGTGGACTGAAGTTTTTTCCATTGAGTCAATCCTAATATGTACTCATGCTTTATTTGCTTCGAGCGAATTGCAGTCCCCAAGGAATAGAATATCCACCGGCATCGTGAAACAAAACATTCACAAGAATGAAAGTGCAGGAGCTAAAAACACAACTGAGCAATCAACAAGGTTAACAGAAAAGAATCTAAAAGTGCCACCTTAGCTAGTTCAGCTTATTGCTTGGTCTGCACAGCCTTTCACAGATGGGGATTTTGTAAAAGGCTGCCTTATGGAGATTTGCGAGGCAGTGTGTTACGGAAAAAAGAGACTTCCGCAGTGTTTTGTAGATATGGCGGACCATTGTTGGAGCCAACTGAAAATGGAATGCAAGGACATAAAATTCTTTTCAGAGGCACTTGATTAGAGCCCACAGTCGAGTGACACCGCCCAGCTCTTAATTTTCATTTGTGGGGGCAATAACCAATTCCAAGTATTTCAAGAACTTGCTTCCCTGGTATCTTTGCATGGCAGACCTACTGGTGTTCACCTTTTTAATGCCTTTTGAAAAGTCATCAATTTAAATTTGCCATAGGATAATCTGGTAGGCGTGACCACTGATGAGGCGCCAGTCATGGTTGGGGAACGAAATGGTTTTATTGGCTGCTTGAAAAGACATTTGGGTGAGAATGCTGTGCATTTAAAAAAATTATCATTGCATCATACATTAGGAAGCATTATGTTCAAAACATTGGAAATTCACAAACGTCAAGGACTTCATTGTGAAAACAGTTGATTTTATCCGTGCACGCTTTTTAAATCGCATATTGTTACAGGCGTTTTTAGAAGAGGCAAAGGTGGATTATGGTGTTGTCCTATATCACACTGATGTTCGCTTGTTTAGTCGTGGCAATATTCTGAAGAGATGCTTTGCTTTACGACCGGAAATCAAAGCATACATTGATGAAAAGGGAATGGTCACTCCTGTAATGCAAGATATTGACTGGGTAGCAGACTTTGCTTTTCTGACTGACCTGATGAGCCATTTGAATGATTTAAATTTAAAGTTGCAAGGAAGCCAAAATCTAATCTGATCTGTTTGAGACAGCTTGTGCCTTTGAAATACAGGTTTAAGACTTCTGACAGCTGAACTGGAGCAAGGGTTGCTGGTACACTTCCCCCACATGTGCAGAGGCTTTCCCCCATGAGAAGCATGTAGGATGTCATTGGCGTGTGAAGGTCCTGAATGAAATGCAAATTGTTTTTGAGAATCGTTTCACACAATTTAAATTACAGAGCTCCTCTTTTAAACTTTTTGCAGACCTGTTCTCTGCTGTGATGTTGACAATGTGCCACTTGAACTTCAACTGGAAGTGATGGAACTTCAGTGCTGTAGTGTCCTCAACAATAAGCGGATAGAGATGCCTTTATTAGCCTTTTACCACTCTCTGAACACTACTCAATTATCCAATCTGTCCCGGGAAGCATTAAAGATGGTGTCCATGTTTGACAGTACTTACTTTTGTGAGCACGTTCTTTCGCAATTGAAATTACAAAAATCCAGTCTAAGGAGAAGACTCGCTGACCCACATCTCCATGCTATCCTGAGAGTAGGAACAACATCACCGGAGCCAGAGATCCAGAAACTGACAGCCGAGAAACATTACAATGTTTCTCACTGATCAAGTATGTCTGGTTCACTTAATTTCCCACTTAAAAAGAAACTGCACTTCTCCATACTCGTGGTTCATTTCTCACTTGCAGCTGTGCCAGATGCTGTGCAAAATGGTAGAGCTTGTGCCTTGCAAATCTAAAGCAACATAACTTGTGAAATGTTTCAGAGCAGTCTTTCGTCCTGTATGATTTGCATATGTTTTCTAGTGCCAACATGTCCTTTGCAAAGAAATGATAAAAGTGGAATAGAAAATGTGTACTACAAATTTTAAGTTTGAAATACAAATAAAGACTGTTACACTTCAAAAATGTATTCTTTTCCATGTGTTTAATAAAAATTGGGGCTTGAAAAAGCCTACCGACCCCCCCACCCCCCTCCACATTTACTTTTCGGCCCACTATATACAGCATGTAAGGTATATGCAGCCCTCTGGCAAAATCAGTTGTGCACTCCTGCTCTAGGTGAAGCAAGCTATACCCCCTGAGCGAGAAACTTAAATAAATTGGACAATAACAGAGAAACAGAAAATCCCTTGAGGTTGGGAAATATCAAGGGGAGGGAAACCTACTCCTGTGATTAGAGATCTAGAATCCTAAGGAAAGGAATTGTTTGTAAATTCTAAGGAGCTGAGGAAGCCCCAGGGGAAGGAAAGGATATCCCTGAATTGGAAATTTGTGGACATTGGAAAATAACCAAGGGAAACACCTCCTCTGGATTATTATTTTGAAGATATAAAATGCCAAAGAACCTCCGCAAAAAGTGGAACTCCTCATGAGTATGTTGAGTAGTACATCATCCTGATAAACCTCTGGGGAAGGGAGCCCCCTCATGAGACTTGTAGAACTTTTTCTTTTTGGCACCATTTTGGAACTTTGTGTTGTACTTTGGAAGAAACCACCTTCTACCGGTTGAGAGACTATACCCCTTTTTCACATTATTTTAGGATTGGAATGTAAGGGTCCGGTTCGGACTTCAGACACAGGATGGAGAACCGTTTTGCTTTTGGACATTTTGACATTGAAATGTTTGTTTTGTTGAGCCAGGGAAATCTCTCATAGTGATAGGGCGAGATAGGTCTTTCTCGAACCCTCTTTTCTGTTAATAAAACTATATAGTAATCAACAAAATGCTTTTGTGTCTGTGTCTTACCCCTGACTCCTAGAGAGCCATTCCCCTGGAGCCAACGTTGTCCAAGGACTGGTTGAAACCCGCAAGCTAGGGGAAGGGAGTCATTCCCCTGGCAACTTGGATTCAAAAGGACAATCTTTTGAACATTTCCCTAGATGAAAGGAGCTGTTCTCCTAAAAGAAGGAACTTTTTGTTAGTTTCTCTTTTAGTTTTATAGTGTGAGGGATAGAGGTAGGTTTCGACACAGGATGGTGGAATTTACATTGACGGACATTCTGATAGACCCCTTCGGTATTAGTTTTGAGACAGAGAAAACCCTCTTAGGACTAAGGAATAGTAAGGACTTTTTTCCACACAATTAAAAAAACCATCCAACCTTTGTATCCTCTTCCTTATTTGACCCCCTTATAAAGGTAGAGGGTGAATAACTGCTGGTGTATTCCAATCCAAGGCTATCAGAATATTGAACTTTTGAGGGCTTCATAACCAACCACTTCTCTTGGAAATGTATGACAATTTCGGTGGAGTTATTCTTACAAGCATCGCCACTGCCCTACTGCAACTGGCCACTAGCGAATTGAGTGGACTAGGCAGGATATGAAGCATTTGAAAGGCTGGGCAGTAAGAGTTTTTTCTGTTTTATAATGCAGCACCTCTGTCTCTTCAAGGGACTGGATGAGGAACGTAACAAGGGCAGAAGATGTGTACTTCCTTAACACTGATGAATGGGTGGAGGAGCTTCTAACTGTCTCGATGTATGAAAAAGCCATTTATAAATGCAAGGATGAAATTGGACAATTCTGTGATATTTGGAGATGTTTTCTTGATGTTTATGGATGGTCTTGAACTTTCATTTGGGATTATTGTGTCCCTGAATCTGTAGACTACTGTCATCTGTCATTGTTCATGGTTATATACATTGTACTTATGATAATCTTGTATTTGCGGTATGAATTTCTGCCCTTTTTTTGTTTTCTTGTTTCCTTTTCTTCCTCTTTTCTTTCCTTTGTATATCTCTATTCTTTCTCTTTAATGAGTTGTTTAATAGTAGTTTATGATTTGTTGCTTTTTATGCTGCTTAATGTTTACCTTAGTTGTTGATTACTGTTGTGAAAATAAAAGGTTTTGAACGCGCAACACTGTACAGCTTCTCATCCCATGCTCTCAAGCAAGGTAACAAGCTGATGTTGGGGGTGAGGGGAAAGGAGCTCTCCCACTCCAGAGACAGTAGCTCAGCCTCTGATTGTATCTACCCTGTGCATTTCATCAGCAAAACATCTCTGAGCATGAGAGGCGTTGGATGAGGAGCAGTGGAGGGAAGTTACATTTTAACTTTTTGCAACAAGCACATAGCAGTTAATTGCGCTCTTTCGTTGTCCATGAAGCACTAACATTGTAATGATTGAATCGCAGTAATGCCATCAATATCTTCCATTATAATCCAACATTACTCTTTGTTTGGATTATACATGCAATTGAGGACAACACTGTTGAAATGTGTGTGTGTCTGTGTATATATTTACAAGTGTCTTGTAGCACCAAGTCGGATGGGAGGTGCTCAGTAAATTGCTCAATCACAATTACAGAAAGTTTTCTGATCCTTGTTATATGTATTTTCTTTTTATATTGCTTTTTGTCCATGTCCATCCATTGTAAATGCCCCTTTTGGTAAGTATTTGGTGTAATAGTGTGTGCAACAAGTAGCCTGCTGGGTTGGTTGTGATTTATTTTTTAATGTTGTCCCATTTCACTGATCTTACTACTACAACTGAAATGACGGATGTTGCATCCGTAACCAGATGTATTTTTCTTCATACATAAAGAAAAAAATAACAACCATACCTATCTCAAACATATGTCAACTTGTTTTAAGTCCGGACCGTTCTTGTGGATTTCAGAAGGAACACAAACCTCTTCCTCTTGCATGTGGAATACTAGGCATGGGCACATAGTATATTGGCAAGTGTTGCTGATCCATTGCCAGTATTTCTTACGGATATTGTCTGTCAATTTTCCCTCTGTGTTAAATTTCGACTAAAGGTTTTCCAATGCATTTCAGACAACTTGCTCGTATTATATTACACAATATAACATTTAAGAAAATACAGGCTGGGGGAACAAAAAATGTGGTGTGTATATACACTGTACAGGGCTATAGAGACATTTTGAATACACAACTTGACATGCCTGTATAATAATGGTATACAGGGGTATTGATACTGATGAATCATAGCTAAAAGGTTAGTGTTATTGGCCATAGTGCAGGACAATAACAAAGCCTATTGATCTTCACATGAATTAATGATTCCAACCGCAAGCAAAGGTGTGTAAGGAGGAGAAAAAGGACAATAATTACTTTTTTTTCCATCACCATGTACCTTACACTGACTGGAAGCCTATTTCTGTTCTGACATATTAGCAGATCATTTGACCCAAAATATGTTCAAGGACGTTTCTTGCACAGGTCTGGATGGGATAACTCGGATCTGTAGCCGAGACTAAGGAAGGGACACGCTGAGATTGGATTTGTCCCTCCGTCTCCAGGTTTAGTCTGCCAGTATGATAGTCTTGTGATCCTACTCTTCAGGACTCCATTCACACCACACATCTGTTCACTGTAGCACACAAAGAGGTCCTGGAAGTTGTCAATGGTACAGGTTCTCCCCATAATATTTGCGGGTGGGGTGGGCGATAAACTTGGAGGGTGTGGAGTTGGATCCGGACCTGGAGATTGTCCATTCCACCTTGAGAAGCTTGCTGCACTGTCTGCGAACCATGGTCAGAAGGCTTGCCAGTTCAACAGGAACCCCAAGTTGGCCTTCAACCATGACGGCTCGTCCATTGTGCCAGTCTATAATTCATCTGCAATAATCTGCCTATATATCAGCCTAGATGAAACAGGATAGTGCTACTTATTTTTTTGCATCCTGATTTTGAAGGAAGAGTAGTCTGTTTCATGGCACATTTTTCTTGCCTCCAGTTCTGCACCAAAGAGGGGAAAGAAAATCACTGGGAAGTGTTTATTTTCAGTAAAAAAATGTGTTAAAGGGATGTTCTGGTTAAGTTGCGCTGCTAAAAACCTATAAAATTCAGTGAAAAAACTTTAAAGGGACGTTATGGTTCTAAGTAAAACCGAAAACCCCCTGAAATTCGCCAGTTATGGTAAGCTAAGCAACCATAACTCGCGCCGCCACTGTGCACTGCTAAGACTAACACCCAGGACATCAAAGATGACATCACAAATGTCATTGATGACATCACATGTCTGGCTCACTCTTTTTTCCTTTACTGATATATCTCGGCCAGTAACAGTCTGAAACTAAAAATTCCCTATACTATACTGGCATCTATCTATCTATTCTTGCTGCTCCAGCTGGTGCTACATCTGCACCACTCCCACCCCCACCACCTCCCCAAGGGCCTGAAAAGGGGAACAGGCGTGAGGATGAAGAGGATGAGGTAGTGGAAGTCCCTACTACCAGCACTCGCCTTGAGTCTTCGGTGTGGCGGTTGTTTACCATTCAGGGTGGAGTGCCAAAAGTGCGTGTGAACAAGGTCACATGCAATCAGTGCCACATGGCGTGGAGTTGTGGGAGGCCTGGTTCGTACAGATTTGGTACGACATCTATGAAGCGACACCTAAGGTCGGGGCCGTTCGCAAGGTTGTACCTTGTGATGAGCGTAGTAGGTTGAGTTTGTCTACCACATCCTCTGTTCCCGCTCCTGTCACCACAAGAGACACTTCTGTGGGACAGCACATCCCTCCAGCTGCCTCACAGGCCATTCACAATGCTGTTGACCCTTACCTTTCGAGGATCACAATATTGTGTATGTACTGTGACGCAGTACTCTGCAGGTGGGAGTCTCTTCGGAATGCTTTCGAGACTACCGTCAAGGAGCATGAGAAGGTCTGCCCACTACCTAAATAAGCCCCACCCTACCTCTTTCCATCTGCCCTTTCTTATCCCCGTGGTTGGTGTCCCTTCCTTACCCTCCTTTCCCATCCTCTCCTGGTGTGTCGTGTGTAAATATAAAACGGCAAAAAAATGAAACAAAAATAAAGCTCGGAGCCGCCTTTCATAGTCCAACAATAAAAGTGACAAATAAATAGTGCAGGGCCCTGTGCATTTTTAGAAGTCCGCAGACAGTTCACGGACATCTAAAATTTTGGGGTGCTGCCCTATCATAACCATTGCACTTTTCTCTGGGAGGAAGTGGTGGCTCTGAAAAGAGCCGTTTGGTGGTGGTTGTGTTTGAAAAACTTCAAATGGTCAACACCTATTGCAAAATGGATGGCTGCAATTCCAAAAAAGGTCGTAATTTTTTTTTTTTTTTTTTTTTTTTTTAGATGTTTTAGTTTAATAATAAACTTTTACATCATTGCGATTTTTATAAAGAGGCAGGAATAAAAAGTGTCGTCATGTTTAAGTTTTTCTTCGATTGAGGTCGAGGATAGACGTTAGAAAGAGAACAATTGTGAATGTGTATTTATTATTATTTCCACTAAGTATGGCATTCCATCTTTCGGATGTGGTCATTTGTTTCGTGTCTAAGTCAAAGTAAGAACCAAAGTTTTTCCGTTGAGCTGCCAGCGCCGTGCATTCCATGACTAGGTGGAAGATAGTCTCTGGGATTGTTTCTATTTCACAGAATCGGCAGTGATTGTTTGTTTTAGAGATTTGATTTGTGATGGCAAGATAACAGTTTGTCGGCAGTATGTTCAATCTAATTTTCAGGAATGTTGATCTGATCACTGGGTCAGGGAATAGTTGCAGGTACGGTTGTGGTTCATTTAGTTTTCTGTTGTCCTTATTGCAATATAATGTCCTTTTATACGAGTTTGTCTGTTTCATAGTTTGGATCCAATCGTTTTGTAAAAGTTTCACTTTGGCGTATTGAGGTCGTAATGCATTTTGTACATTCTCAGAAAAATCTGATTGGCAGCATAAGTAAGATGAACTCCATCTCTGCAAAAAGTGTATGTGCTACGAAACATAATATTTTCATTGTGAAAATAGGACATGCCAACATCTCTTAGAAAGACACAAACAGCCTTATTTACATTGCGCCTCGTTTTCTCAATTTGTGGACCAAATGAAGTATAACACAGCCACATTTGTCTTTGTGCAGTACGAGAAAAAATGATTTGGGAATTTGGAAACCTGTCCATGACCTTCCCAAGTCCTTCTTTAATTGCAAATTGCAAAGAAATTCCAGACACACATCCTAAACTGTTTCCTCCACCATGAATTATAATTATGTCTGGATGATGATCTGTCTTCAACCTAGCACAGAGAGGTACCAAGTCCAGCCTGAGGGAATCCAAGATCTGAAGCTATTCCACAGCGTTCTGCATGCACCTCCAACCAATGTATCCATGAGTCTCCCAAAATCCATATAATCTGTTTTCTGAAACACACAGCCGTAGCTAACTGTTCTTCTCTCGGAAAAAAAGACTTTGACGAATTATCTTATTACACAACACACCCAGTAAACTTTACTGACCAATCTCTTGCTTTTCTCATTCTCATTTGCATGCCTCTCCACCCCAAAATCCCCGTATGTAATACGCGATGTCCGCGTACTACCGCCATGTCCGTGGACATATCGAAATATCTGAGCGTGGTGTATTTAAATTTAAATAGTGCGCCCCATTTCCCCTTTGGGGTTGGCTCTGAAAAGAGCAGTTTTTTTGTTTTTTTTCAAGTGCTTAACAGACACCAGTTATTTTGTATTTTTCTTTTCTTTTTTCTTACTTTACTCCTAAAATCTTCACATTACCTTCTCCAAAGCAACCCTTACATTCCAAAACAGCATGGCATTTCCCATAAAAGATAAAGAAATGCCATCTTCTTTAAAATAAACAGCATTACTGGAATCAATATTATTTTTATAACAGAAGGACATACCAGTTCTAAGCATGAAAGCACACATGCCTCGGTTGATTTCACACCTAAAAATATTTTGCTAGGTACTAATCCAGAAAAAATAAGTTTGGCATTTGGAAGGATGTTCATTACTGCTTGAACCAAGTGTTCCAAATCTACCAACAAAGTAGGGGCACTGATATAGCCCAAATGGAAAGCACCATAGTGCAAAACTACCACATGGGGACTGTTCATCCTGCCCATATCTTCACGAACGTGTACAATTCCCTGTACATGGCAGTCAGGCACAGTGCTCCACAAGACCTCCACTCCTTTAACATCAAAATTGTTTGCCACATGCCTACATTGAGCATACTGCTGTAAACCATGCACAAACATATCCTCCCAAAGAACCAACACCCTGGCTTTCTCCACCTCTGCCATCTTAACTACACACAATCTCTCTCAACACAAATCCACAACCTCAACAACTGATTGGCTGATCCCTACAGTCCCCTTTCCATGATGGATTTGCAGGAAAACCCCGGATGTGGCATGCCATGTCCGTGGACAGCCGCGGTGTCCGCAGACAGCGTAACTTGTGGACAGCCCTTCTAGCCTTTCCACTTCACTCTCTGTGCCATTCCCTCATTGGATACAGCTAAGCAGTCACACAACCATCCACCAATCACATCCAAGACCTCTACATCTAACTCCATCATCAGAGTGCATCACTTCAAATGTACTGTTGATCACTCTGAGTACAAGTCTCATATCATTGGAAAGCACCTACTACAAAAACTACTGTACAAGTCTCCAGATTTCTACTTGCAGCTACAGGCATATCCACAAACAAGAATACAAACTACAGGTATGCATATTTTCTATACAATACATGAACAACTCTTATGAATGCATATAAACAGAGTAACTACCACTTAACCTGTATAACTTATAAAAAAAACTTACTGTCATTTTTCCGATCTGCTATAATCAACTCACTTCCAAACCTATGTACTATCTATTTTTTTTTTACACACACAGCTATCTAAGAAAATATAATATTAAAAGATGGCAGAAAGAACAGTATAATTATAGAAAAACACTTAGTGTATTATAAAATGACACACAGTCAGGATAAGATTATGCATCTTCATACACTCACACAGATAGTATCATTGAAAAGCTCCCAGCTGAAATAACACCTCTGCCTATAAATCACATTCTTCTACTTTATTACCCATACCTTCACAAATACATACATTCAATGCTTTTCTATACAATTTCTGCCATTTACATTATACACATTTCAAAATAAGTATATCATTATTTCTTCTATCTCCTAACATTCAATAACACAGCCTTAAAAAACCAAGTGAGTTTCATACACTTAGTATTCTACTCATTTGCAAAGCATATTGAACTAACATATTGTAAGTAAAATATAAAACCTACACATAGTCAAAGGAAACTGCATCCACACACTGTGTTCACTTATCAAATAAGAATACTGCTACAAAAACATAAAAAGAAACGTCTAAATTAACATCAGTGCTATAAACACACAAAATTACTAACTTCTTTCTTTTACAATTGCAGTGAAGACCACTCTCCTGAAAAGCAGCAACATCTGAAGTACAAACAACTCAGAAGAAACCTGCTCATTCCAAACATAAAAAGGAAGTACAATACTACCATAATATTCTTACTGTTACTCAACCTCGCTGTGCAGTTGATTCATGGAATTTGTTCACCAAAACAGACATTTGTACACCATTCTGCCCACAAATCCCCATTTGTTAAAGAGGGATTAACAGGCAGAATAGCACACAAATACCTGTTTTAGATGCACAAATGACATAACTCAACCCCTAGAATGTTAGCATTACAGAACAAAGAACTGTTTTAATTCTATACCATTAGATTTAGCATTAGTACTTCTCCTCACCACTTGCTTACTTTGTACTGTCATCTGAACCCAAGTATAGTAACACACAAATACTAGAATATCCCTCCCAACTAGTTGGAGCTGCCCAATGTACAATCACACACCACCACATACATCCTTACCATCATACTCACACACTCATGCACACAGCACATGTACATTGCACAACAGCCCAACCCATACCCTCTTTTCTTTTTTCAACAGACCCCAAAGAATGCCTACCAAGAACCAAGTCCGTAGAAAGCAACGCAAAAGTAGAGCAAATGAAAATAAAACTGTCCAAAATAAGCATCCATCTCTAGCAGAATTTGTAAACAATTTTTCAAACAAAAGATCTAATAGTTATTAAGCAGAAAAAACAACTTCCAGTACACAAACGTTCCCTCTTTCAAAATGTAAAACGAAACAAAAAGTGATTAACAACAATTCAGCTACCACTCCTGCTAACACTGCTCCTATAAATCTTGATTTAGTGGCAAGTAACCATACCAAAAAAGGTATATTAGAAAAAATGTTCCGCCACAGAGTCCTTCAAAATCTTATTAAAACAGGAGCGAAATCATGCACAACCCTTAAAATCTACCATAGAAAATTAATTTTAAAAGCTTTGATAGACAGTGCAATCCTTCTCAAAAGCAAGTTATTTATTTTACTGTTAAACAGAATGAAACCACTAACAAAACTAACTACTAAATTACAAAAAATACTACTAAATAAATGGAATGTCAACAAAAATAACTTCTTAAATATCTGTGCAGGTGAATGGAGTCACACCACCAGCACAGAACCATATTTCAATGAAGAAGCATACAAACAAAAGCAAACATAATTTTCATACATAGAAGTGGAAGAGGCTTTGTAAAACTTAATAATACCACTATGGAACAAAAAATACTGCTTACAAAAATGTCCCCAGAAAATTCAGTATCACCTCTCCATTCAACTGAACCAGAACGTCCAGTATACAAATGGCCATGCACGTCAATGTGTTTACGCCAGTTCCTCAATCAGTATGTGAAAGGCAAAGAAAAAATCAAAATGAAACTACTACAAAATATGGATACCTGTCCAGTGCACAAACACACAGGACTAAAAGGACATTAATTAGCCTGCATTTCAGGACCTATTTGCAGAAGCACCTTCCATCATATCAAAATGATATCAACACATCATTCAACTATAAGAAATCTAGTCTATAAACTGTACTCTGCTAAAAGTCCTGCTTTAGCACTAGCCAATTTAAATAACAATCTACTACATGGTAAAGCCAAAGATCTACTTAAAGAAGTAGAGCATATCCAGAGAAAATATTTTGGAAGTGAAAGGCACTTACAAAATGCAATACCTTTACAACAGACTAGCAACAATTGTACAGATGTCAACCTTCTACTACACACATACAAGAAAGAAATACTAAAATTTAAACGTACATCCGCTGAAGTACCAAACCATGTGTGTGTGTGTGTTGCCGCAGAACTTTTTATAAAAGTAACACAAACTATAGACGTAACATACAAAATGGAAGACAATGAACATTCCAAATGGTTTGAATTAGCTCTGTACCTTATAGCAGAAAACAAATATGAAATAAATTACCCCTTAATACTTTGCACTTACTGCACTACAAAACTTGACAACAACCAAACTCCTTCACGTGCTATCACAAATAACTTGTCATTATTCCCACTACCAAAATCCCTGCAACAACTCAATTTATATGAGAGCATCACAATTCAAACAGTGCACCCATTTCAAGCAATAATACACCTTCAACCAAAAACAGCAAAATTACCTCCCTCTGAATTAGTGAAAGACATTTGTGGCAAAGTTCTTTATTTACCATTAAATCTGAAAGAAAATGTGAACACTCTGGGACTACAACGTCCAATAGAGCAATCTTTAATTGTCTTAGTAAATGGTGTACCTACAAAAGACAAAAATGTTTAGCAACAACTCGTAGACTTACATAAAGTTATACAAGCCTTGCAATATCTAAAAGACAATAATGAATACTACAAAGAAATGAATATTGAAGAAAACTTGAAGAAAACCACTAAAATAATTCAAGAGTCACCAGAAACTGGTCAATTTGAACTTCTAGATCCTGCGACGCTATCCAATATTTTAGACCATTATACAATTCTTCCGTTCCACTCTAGTGACACCATAGATGATGCACTAGAAACGTACCAAATGCAACAAACCAAAGGATCACCAATCCGCATATGGGAAAAAAAATATAGAAGCACGTGCTTTTCCTCTACTCTTTCCTACTGGAAAAGGAGGAAGGTACGATGATGGACCATTCAGATAACAGCATCAGAATACCGCTTGTTATGAATGTATTCTGAGGATCCCAGATTTAGACAAAATGTGTAATACATATTCCACCTACTCTTTGAAAGTGAACTAGCAACTCTATGCTACGGAGTTGCGCACGCATTAAAATCAGGTACCCAATTTCAAAATATGTCAGCTACGCAATTACTACAAAAAGTGCAAGGAAAAGATGAGGTTCTACAATCAAGCATAACAAATCTGTTAGCAAACATGCGTGGTACTAAAGAGTACTGGTTCAGACATCACAGAGATGTACGTTGTATGATAAGAAACCTTGGCCCGCCCACTTGGTTTGTTACATTAAGTTGTGCAGAATATGCATGGGAAGATTTACATGAGTTCCTACGCATAGCAAACAAAACCTAGATATACTAACACCTGGAGAACTTTGCGCTCTAGATCCTGTTAATGTTTTTAGATATTTCCATCATCGTTTCATTGCTATGCTACATTTTGTTAGTTATAAAACTATTCCTCCCCTCTGAGAAGTGCAACACTTCTTTTGGAAAAAAGAATACCAAACCAGAAGAGCACCACATATCCACATGCTTTTATGGATTAAAGATGCTCCTAAATTTGGTTAAGACAGTGATTCCACTGTTTTACAGTTTATAGAAAAATGTCACTTGTGAAATTCCATCAGAAGCAACAAATAGTGATCTTCATGCACAAATTGTACAATTTCAAAGACACAAATGTGGGAAATATTGTCGTCACAAATACAAAAACAAAGGGAAATACTACACCAAAAGCCGCTTTGGTTTCCCTAGACCAGTTACAGAAACAGGTGAAGTGAACAACTTCATGTCTTCAGTTAGACATAGTGTTAAAGGTAAATCACCTAGGAACACAGATTACATAAAAAGAACAGAAGAAGCAAAATATATCAATGATTACAATGCAATCATTGCCCTCTTATGAAATGCAAACATAGATGTGCAGTACATTTCAGACAATTCCACTGCAGTTTCACGGTATGTTACAGCCTACTTAACCAAAGCAGAAAAAACAGACCTGCAAGACCTCTGGAATGACCTATCATTGGACAAAACATGGTCTCAGAAATTGTACAGCTTAGGCATAAAAATGCTCTCCCATGGAGAATGTGGCTGCTATGAAGCTGCAGATCGTTTAACCGGTGCTGCTTTATATGGAAAATCTGAAAATATTGTATGGCTAAGTCTTGGTCCTGCTAAATCTAGAAAACGAGTTCTCAAATCATACGACGACATAGAAACAATGGCCAAAAATGATCCCAACAGCCAAGACATTTTGAAAAATAATTTACTAGACACTTACTACCCAAACAGAAGTACCACTTTGGAAACCATGTGTCTATACCACATAGCCCAAAACTTCACATACAAAAATAATATAAAACCTGATGAAAACAAAGGTAGATACAGAGTGACAAATTGTGAAGGCAGCTTAGTAAAACTTACCAAAAGAAACTTCATTATTCATCTAAAATTGTCATTAAAAACTCCTCAACATAAAGAACTATATTACATGTCCCGCTACAACTTTTTAAACCATGGAGAAAAGAAGAGATGCTAGGTATCTATGACTCTTATGAAGACGCTTTCAAAACAAATGAAAGCACTATAACCGATGTAAACTTTACACAGTACTAAACAATGTTGCACAATGAACAGCAACGTGAAGAAGAACTCCAGGCTCAACTAGATAAAGACACTCCCGACAGTAGTCCACCTTCTGAAACAGGAAGCCAAGAACCACTGGGACAGCCACTAATAGCAAATGAGGCAGAATTAGCTATGACGGAAGTAGAAAACACCATGTGTCACTATGAAGAAGATACAGGAGACTTAACTGTACTACAGTCAAAACTAAACAAAGAGCAGCATATAATTTTTCAAGAAGTAACAAAAGAAATTGCACATGGTGTACAACATGAAAATAAAGAATGTACCTGCCAAAATTACAAACCTATACTACTATATGTCAGTGGTGAAGCTGGTTCAGGCAAAACATTCTTAATCAAAATCATCAGCAGGTTCCTTCAACAATTGGCAAACAACAAACTGTCAGCTGTTGTAACTGCTCCCACAGGTTTAGCTGCGTACAGCATAGGCGGTGTCACTTTATACCGATTACTACTCCTTCCAGTAGAACACCAAAACAATATAGAATATTATAAACTTTCTACAGAAGCTGCAATGGAATTACGCAGAGTGTTAAAACAAATGAAAATGCTGCTAATAGATGAGGTGAGCATGGTGTCCAACCTAATGTTGGCTTTGATTCACCTCAGATTACAAGAAGTACTCAAAACAATTTACAAAGAGCTCTTTGGAGGAAAACACATCATTGTTTTTGGAGATCTTCTTCAATTGACACTAGTGAAAGGTGAACCTATTTTTAAAACCTTAGGACACAAACTCTGCCGTAAAACTGTTGGCAGGATAGGAAATGTTAACCTTTGGCAACATTTTCAATACAGAGAATTAACAGAAAACATGTGCCAGTCTGCAAACCTCACCTACGCCAACATTTTAAAAAGTATTAGAGTTGGTGTACTATCTCAAGAAGCACAAGCAATATAAAAAACCCGGCACATCCATGCACTTTCTGGCCATAACTCATGTGCTACTGATGTCATGGAACAATGAGCATACAAAAATGTCACTTGTATGTCCTTGATGCCAACTCTTGCAAGCTGTTCCAAGTTCAATGAAACCATGCTGAAAAAAGAAATGCAACCAATAATTGAAATTTCCTCTACAGACAAACTGGACGTACATGGTATGACACTACTCCTGTGTCAGCAAGCCACAGCAAGATTAAATAACTTAGAAAACTCTATCTCCAACACAGCTGGTTTGAAGAAAATATTAAAATTATCCTTAAAATGTTGAGTAATGCTTAAACATAACCTTGACGTGGAGCAAGGACTAGTTAATGGAGCACTTGGTACAGTTGTTGGCTTTCAAACATACCCACGTGACAACAACATTCAGTTTGTCAATATTCACTTTGAAAAACTATCAGAAGTAAAAAGAATAGGACATTGAACAGCTCGATTCCTTCTTTTCAAAGATCTATGTACGCAGAGAGCAATTTTCTCTAACTCTAGCATACGCAGTCACCATTCACAAAAATCACAAGGTCTTAACCTAGATAAAGCATTGATAGATATTGGGAACAGTCTTTAAAGAAGGCATGAGCTACGTAGCACTATCACACTTACGTACACTTGACGGTCTGTTTCTAATCAACTTTGATGCAAGTAAAGTAAATGCAGATATTCCTTGAATTTTAGAATACAATGGACTACGTTCACTGTACACCCCACATCTAAAAACCTATCCTGTTCCACAAAAAGCAAAACGTAAAAGAAAACTACTTCAAACAGAAATGCAACAGGATCTCCCTGCAAATCCTCCAAAGAGAGTAAAAGAAGCTAATACTACAACCAAAGAAGAATGTACTACTCAAAGTAATTCAGATACTTATTCAAAGAAGCAACACACACTCTGAAGAAATCACTCGGACACAGAATTATCTGGCCCATTCAAATTTTCAAATGTAACTGGTGTTGCTAAGCTAATGTAGTAATAAATATTCTATTTCAATTGCTACCAATTATTGACAACGTTTACTTACACAATACAGACAAATTGTGTTTTCAAATGTTAGCCCTTCATAGAAATACAACCAACAATCCTGACAACACAGTGTTCATGGAATAAGACAAGAATTGGACTACTGTGCTGGAATGGTGAAATTCACTGTAAACTCACAAGAAGATCCACAAGAATGTCTAATGTACTTACTACAAGTACTGGAAAAAAATATACCTATAAATGAAATCTTCCAGATAATCTATCATGCAGGAGCCACAACCAATGCAGGTCACTACACTGCATATATAAAAAAGAATTGTGGATTGTTTGAATGTAATGATAATACCATTACTCTAAAGCAAAGATTACCAGCAAATCTTATAAACGCTTATTTAATATTCTTATAACCAAAAATGAATAACTAACCTGTGCATAAACATTAATACAACTTCAATTAGAAAACTATAAACAGTTACAATACGCCAACAGGAATCTAACTGCCCCAAGAATTTGCAACAACCCAACAGGTATATTGGCAAACTTAATAATATAAATAAAAAACTATAATCAGTTACAATTCGACTTTACGTATCTAACAATCTGCAACAACCAACAGATAGAACATTATCCAGAAACAACAAGTAAACGCTAGCAACAAAGAAAAAAATGTACTATACCATAACAAGAAAAGTTTTTTTTTTTTATTTTATGCAACATGGATTTTTTTTTTCCCCCACAGACCCAATGATTTAAGCAACAAACACAAACTGTGTATGAGGGTCGAAATAAAGCAGAAATGTCTATTATGCAATGTAATAAGTCTTTATAAACTACCTACACTAACATGATCTTTTCTTTTATCACACCCATAGAATCAAACATTGTAACTCTGCTATATGGGCTACTTATATAGAATCAAACATTTTAACTGTGCTATATGGGCTACATATGCAGGATATTAATTACAATTAACACTGTACTAACAACCCAAAACCAATATCATACTAAAGTAAAATGGCCAGAAGTGCATTTTCTATGTCTGTGGAAAGCTATGATGTCTGTGGACATGACAAACACACCAGGGGTGCCTGCCACCTAAACAAATAAAACATTTGACCCATCTCTTACTCCCCCACCCTCCTCAAGCACTCCTTTACACCAATACACTTGCCAAAGGTGTATTTCTCCCCGTTCGTCGCTGCGCTGCCTGCGAATCCAAGATGGCGGACGCATCAAGACAATACGACGCACCTCACGCCTCATTCTAGCCAATTGGCGAACACGTCGCATGTCCGCAGACATGACGCAAGCCGTTTAGCCAATCGGTGTCCTGTCCGCAGAGCGAACAGGAAAATGTGTCCGCGGAGCGGACATAGATATCGCTCATTTTTGGTGACTACTTTTTGGTCTTTTAAAAAACTACTGGACGGCTTTTCACCAAATTTACAAAAGCACACTTTCGGGACCAAGCTGCTGCTCCTGCCGCAAATTTGGTGAAAATCCATCCAGCGGTTTGGGCTGTGGGCTGTGGGCTGTGGGCGTGGGCAAAGTTTTTTCCCATTTCAGTCTATGGGAAGAAAATACATTTTGGGACCCCCCTTATAACTTTGCCCCCCTGAACCAAACCTCACCAAACTTTGCAATATACTTTTTTTGCAAAGTTTGGTGAGGATTCGTCCAGGGGGAGCGAAGTTATAAACTGCTCAAAAAGTGCTCTTCCTATGGGATTAGCAACTTAACCATAACAACACGGCCACTACCTTTAATATATATTATTCTGAGGCTTGTGGAATCTGCTTAGATCACATGCTGTGCATAGGCCGACATCTAGTGGAAGCGGCAGAGTATTACATTTGTTGTTTTCAAAACTTGAAAAGAGACGTCGACAGGGCGTGCAAGTAATATCACTAGTGTGGCGTCCACTGTACCCATGATCCTTCACGCATCGAGGTTCCTCAGATTGTTTTTTTCCACCATGCTAGACGGACGCTTATAGCAGAGTTCCTCTTTTGGCTGATAGCCATTTATGTTTACCTAATTACCGATAGTTCCTTCTTTCTATCCTTTTTATCACTGACTATCGATGAACATGCCTGTGAAGGACGAGAAAAACGACAGTCGAGGGACATCAGCGACCGATCCGTTTCGGCCTTGGAAGGCCGCTAAGGGCTTCGGCCCAAACAGTAGGGAGAGATGTGGGAGGTCATATATAGAATGTATATGCCTCATTTCTTGCACTACATCCGCCTAGCTGCTGTTTCAATCCGTGACCCCTTTAAAATGTTGCCCCTAGTGCAATAGGAAATTTCCCTGGGTCAATAAGCACTTTGTGTGTAACTTGTGTCTCCCACGAGACCACGTCGAGGGTTCTTGTCGAGCGTGCAGGCTCTTCAAGCCAAAGACTTTGAAGGCCCAATCTACCAAATGCTGGGCCCACTACGCCAGGCAGATCGAGGCCATGGAAGTAGAGGGTGCCTTCAGCAATGGCAGAAACGCCGCGTTATCCGAAGGCGACGGGGCAGCTCAGACTACACAAGTGCAGGCCCCCGACCCCGGATGACAGTTGTTATGGGGACAACACCCGGCAGCGGAAGCGCTATCACTCCATCCACCACTAAGCACACAACCCAAGGCTGAGACTCGACACGTGTCGAGCAGATGGCAACGCCTGATGTCCAGGGAAAGGTTAGTGGATTCTCTGCCCTTTGGGCACTCCTATTCGAGTTCACAACAGGCCCCAACCGTCAAAGGACAGTACGGAAGTCGCATGAAAAACTCCCACCTGGGGCCGATCATCCGCGTACTAGGCTCCGGTTCAACCCGCACCCGAAATTCGACGTTCTGCGTCAATCCATGTACCAGGCCCCAAACGGCCAGTTGTCCAAGTAAGGGTACACTGGGACAGGCCCCAAACAGTCAGGGAAACACGCCTCAGGGGACCAGGGAAGGTAGAAGGAGCCCAAGAAGTCCTCTAAAACACCTTATTGGGAGAAATCTCAGGAGGCTAGGCCCACCCCTCATAAGGAAAGACCTCAAGAGACTAGGCCCAAAAAAACCTTATTACTTCCTCCAACAAATGAAGATTTAGGGTTTCCTTCCCAACCATTAGTCATCCCTAGTTCGGCACAATGGTCGGCTGAGGATATAGACGGGATCATGACGAGGATGTCCTTCATGGCCAACTTCTATGAAAAGGACCTGGCCTATTTTCATAGTTTCCACTCCACTCCCCACAGCACCCTCTGGGTTGCAGACCCCTGTTCCACCTCCTCAACCCCCTACTAAGAGGTCTTGCCCCAAGAATCCAGTGCAAGGCATAGTCATTGATCTCTATGACCCGGACTCCGACCATGAAGACCTCTCTATTCAATGCAGCAGACCCTTATTACGGGGACGATGAGGACCCTGAGGTTGAACCCGGGGCAAATATGTATCCCATAGACTCACCTGTTGATCAGGATCCCCGGTCATGGACTCGCCCATTGACAACCAACCCCTTCTAAATGAAGTGCTCGTCAAGGCAGCAGAGCATTTTCAAATAGAAACTCGGGAGGTACAACAAGATAAGGATTTTGTAGAAGAAATCTTTGGGGATAAGAAAGCTGTTTCGCAGTTTATCCCTCTCCTCAAGTCCATTCAGCGAATGATACAACCATCGCTGGAGACCTCTAATCTTACGTGGGCAGTGAACCCCCGCATAGAGAAACTGTTTTGGCATGCCCCATCTGACCCGCTGTATATCAGAGAGCAACTGAAGCCCGATTCATTAGTTGTAACTACAACAAGGAAGAGGGCTGTAGTTACAACAAATGAATCGCCTGACTAGGAAAGCAAGAGACTTTACACAATGAGCAGAAAGGTTGCTTCCTCTGCCGCATTCTAAACTAAGATTGCTAACAATTCTACTCAGTTGGCCAGTTACAACTGCCACAACTGGGATGAGGTCTCGGCCTTACTATCATCGGCTCCGGAACCACTTAAGTCTCAGCTTGCCCAGGTGGCCGCAGAATGCAGAGCAGTGTCCAGCTGCTTATTAAAGACCAATCTTGACAAAGCGGACAACGCAGGCAGGATAATAGCGGAAGGAACTATTATCAAGCATCACGCTTGGTTGCGCCAATCGGGGTTCAAACCAGAGGCGCAAGCTACCCTGATCAACATGCCCGTTTGAGCCCAATGTGCTCTTTGTATGCCTTAAAGATGGCCAAAGAGTAATACGAGACTCTCGGGTCATTGGGCCAACTCACCAATAAACCTACTGGGCAAAGGGGAAACAGGAATTTTCGTCACTCACGCAGGCAAAATTCTCAAAGGGGTTCCACTTCTAGTCAAAGCCAAGGTACTGCCTGGGGAAACAGTCCGTATCAGTCCTCCCAGATGTACCCAAGAGAAGTGCGCAGATCCCATGGACCCGGTAGAGGCAACTCCTCCCGAGGTGGCACTCCACCTCAAAAGCAGTGACTATCCTCTCCAGCTACCTTCCCATGCCTCTTCAGTAGCAGGGCGCATATTCAACTTCACCCATGCATTGGGAGGGAATCACCACAGACAGATGGGTGCTGTTCACTGTAACAGGCGGATATTGCATAGAGCTCCTCGAGCAACCCCCCACCACGACAAAACACTCATTCCAAGGAACATCAGCGCATCATCCTCGAGGAGATCACCCTGTTTCTTCTAAAGGACGCCATCGAGGTTGGCCCAGCCAATCTGGTAAACAAGGGTATTTATTCAACCTACTTCCTTGTGCCAAACAAAGATCTAACATTGCACCCAGTATTGGATTTGCGCCCTGCAAACAAATGTCAAGCCACAAAAGTTCTGCATGACTACGCTATAAGAGGTAATCCCCCCTACTAAAAAAGGGGGATTACATGGAAACACTAGATATGAAAGATGCCAGATGCATCTGCGCCAAGGGTATTCACAAAGGTACTGGTGGTGGTGGCAGCACACCTGTGATGGGAGGCAATCCCAGTACACCCTTACTTGGACAACTGGCTGATTACAGGGAAGTCGCCCCTAATTTGCAGAAAAAACATTCAAACAACTATCAACCTTCTCTTTCAATTGGGCTTCTCCATCAACGAGAAAAAATCAAACCTATTTCCAAGCACGACCAAACAGTTCCTAGGAGCTGAGGGGTTGGTCTTTCAGTCAGAGGAAAGAGTCCAAAACATGTTAACTGCAAATACCACATTATCAGACCGGCTGCCAGATAAGGGTGCACAAAGCTGTGCGTTTGCTAGGAATGATGGCATCTTGCATTTACCTGGGACCTCATGCGTGCCTGCGCATGCGACTCATGCAGGAGTGGTTGACGAAACAGTGGTCTCAGGCAAGTTGTCAGTGGGACGATCTAGTAGAAAGGGGAAACTCTTCTATTTATTTTATTTATTTTTACATTTGTATAGTGCACAATCAGCCCTTGGACATCGAGGGGATGTTATATGTGGGGTACTTAGTTACAGGGTAAGTACAGCTGGAAAATGCATTTACATGTAGTACATTGATACATTAGGATACATTGTCAATTTATAAATACATTTTGAAGTTTGACAAGTGAAGCAGGTGATTGTGGGGTGCGTCAGACGAAGAGCGTAGTTTTCATGGCTTTGCGGAATGCCATGAGAGATGCCTTGCCTCGAAGGGTACGAGATATGGCATTCCAGTGTGAAGGTTGAAGGTAGGGGAAGCTGGCGCCACCTGCTCTGCCTCTTTACCATGGGCACAAAAAGTATGTTGGTGTAGGGTGTCCTAGTTGGCCTTGTTGAGGTGGCGGGGTGGATCCTTTGTGAAAGGTAGTCAGGTGCGGAGAGGTGGATGTACTTGTGGGTCAATGTCAAAGCTTTGAATATGATCCTCTTTTATTGGGAGCCAGTGGGCTGATTTTCTACGATCCGGAAGTACAAGTGATTGTCACAACTGACGCATCACTCGCTGGGTGGGGGGGGGCTCACTACCTTCACCACACAGCTCAGGGTCTGTGAGCTCATGCAACAGCACAGAACCACATCAATCTACTAGAACTTCTGGCAGTATTCAAAGCCCTGCAGGCGTTCGAGTCTCACCTAGCGAACCAATCTGTGCAAGTCCTCACAGACGGCGCTACAGAGATGTTTTACATCAACAAACAGGGGGACACTCTCTCTCCAAATCTGTCCAGGCCTGCGCAACAAATTTGGAAATGGGCACTCAAACTGAAAATATTCCTATCGTCACAGCACGTTCGAGGGGAACACAACTCTCTTGCAGACTCATTGAGCAGGGATCCCTTAGCAGAAGAACACGAGTGGTAACTTCACGCAGGAGTCATAGAACACCTCTTCTCTCAATGGTGTTTCCCCACAATATACTTGTTTGCTACAAACGAAAACCAGCAATGCCCAGACTTCGCGTCCAGGTTCCCCCAGCCAGGCTCCAAGGGGAACGCCCTATGGATGAACTGGTCAGGGAAATTTGCTTACGCTCCCCTCCCCCTTAACACCTCTAATGAGGAAGGTGGTGAACAAGATCCACAAGGAATAGGTGACGCTCATCCTAGTTGCTCCCATGTGGGCAAGATAACCCTGGTATCCACATCTGCGCAAGCTGGTGATATGTGATCCCATCAAACTCCCGTGCCCATAAAATCTGCTCACTCAGCACGGAGGGGACTAACATTGCACCCTCAACCTCACCCCATGAACTTGGCAGCATGGCTCCTGAGGTCATAGAGTTTGGACATCTTAATCTGCTACAGAGATGTATGGAAATCTTAAAGGAATCGAGAAAGAGATTTGTAATCTAGTGCCCGTCTAAACAAATGAACCCCATAGAATGTACCCCTTCACACATTCTAACCTACGTGCTCCACTTGCTAGTTGCGGGGTTAGTATTCACCTCCTTAAAAGTTCACCTGGTTGCTTTGTCAGCTTATACTACTTCCCACAATAAGGTCTCATGGTGGAAGGTACCTGTCATCAAAGCATTCATGGAAGGATTAAAGAGACTCCACCCTCCAATTTCAAACCCGCCGCCAGAATGTTGTACTTGCTAAGCTCATGCAAACCCCACCCCCCCCTTTCGAGCCGATGCATAAGTCTAGTCTCAAACACCCGACTTACTAGACTGCCTTGTTAGTGGTTATCCCTTCCATAAGAAGAGTTAGTGAAATACAAGCATTGTCAGTGCAGGACCCTTTCTTTGTTGTACACAAGGACAAGCTGGTATTACATACTCGCCCTAGATTTTCCCCTAAATTCACCTCAAAATGTAATGTAATCCAGTCTGTTGAGCTACCGGCTTTCTTTCAGGAACCCACCAGCTCAGCTGAGGTAAAACTCCACACACTAGATGTGAGGAGGGTGGTCCTCTACTATGTTGACAAGACCAGACCGCTAAAGACAAATCAACTGTTTGTCTCCATAGCGCCAGGCAGAGAAGGTGACCGCATTTCAAAGAATGCCATCTCTAGGTGGATAGTCAGATGTATAAAATTGTGCTATTTCTTATCAAACAAGACACTGCCTTATACGCCCAGAGCTCACTCCACAAGGAGCACAGGGAACACTGTGGCTTTCGTTGCAAATGTCCCTCTAGACAGCATTTGCAAAGCAGCTACATGGGGTTCAATACACACTTTCACTCAGCACTACTGCATTGACACTCATTGCAAGACAGATACACAAGTGGGACAAGCGGTTCTAAGACATCTGTTCGCCCATGAACCTTCTTGCATCCCACCACCTTCTTATAACAATGCTCACTAATCTATGCACAGCATGTGATCTAAGCAAATTCCACAAGCCTCAGAAGGGATACATTACTCACCGTAATCTTATTTCTGATGCTTGTATCTGCTTAGATTCACATGTGACCCACCCTTCCTCCCCTCGGAGAGAAGGTGCATGGATGCTTACAAGCTTGTCTAACACGTATCTGCTTGGATACGACTGTACTCGCGCTACACTTTATGCTATCTCATGTCAGAAAAATTACGTGAGGGATCATGCGTACAGTGGATGTCACACTAGGGATAGTATAACTAGCACGCCCTGTTGACGTCCCTTTTCGAGTTTTGAAAACAACTGTAATACTCTGCAGCTTCCACTAGATGTCGGCCTATGCACAGCATGTCAATCTAAGTAGATACAAGTATCAGAAATACGATTACGGTGAGTAATGTATCCCATATATAGTTAAGTGTCTACCAGGTTAGTAACTTGTCTTGGTAAAGTGTAAATGCAAAATTCTATAAACTACCCGAGTTGTTGTGTGCTTTCTCAGGTAAAAACGGATTTAATTGCAGATGAACAAATATTCTCTCCTGGGTTAAACTCCTGATGCAATAGGTCCGGATAGCCCCTTCAGTAGTCCTAACAGTGTCCAGGTTTCGTTAGAAAGTTTAGAAGGTCTAAGGTACTTCCCCATCACTCACATTCTCAAGGGCACTGTCTCTGGGGGTCTTCATGCTTGGCGGGATACGACTACCTATGATGACATTGCACTTCCTAAACATGTTGCTGTGTCCCTGGCATGAGCTGTCGGTTGTAGTCAGTTGTAGTAGAGTTCCTCTTGAAGGTTGGTTCAGAACCAGTTAGGTTTGTCTTGCTGTGAAGGCATTGCGAAGTAAACCCAGACCACAGAAAGGAAGTTTGGGATACAAAATTGTATTAAACGTAAAAAGGGTTGGAAAAAGGCGATCTTGCCTTAAGCTAAGGTGGGATTTCCCTACCTACTGAACTGAAACTAAGGATAGTCTGTGTCAGCAAGTCCAAAGTAGATGTCTGTCTGTGTCCAAAACCTATACTTGCCCTCACATCTATTTGTACATAAAGTGGAGGAATGTCAGCGTCAAACTAATAAGTGTTCCCCTTCAACTTTAGATCTTCGTCCAGCTCCTGGCTTGCAATGGTGTTCCCTTCCCCGAGTTTAATGACAGTTCACAATGCAAAAAGGGGTCCCTTCCCCAAGCTTTCAAGTCTTTCTTCATATCACAGTTCACAATTATATGATCCAGTTCCTCTGATTGCCATTCATATGGTTTGCACACAAAGTTATTTTCACTTGAAACCTAAAACTTCCAATATCTTCGCCGTTTTTTTTGTAGCCCAAAACTTCCTTTATATTAAATATACATATGTCCCCGGTCTAGGCGCAGTTGTTGGACCACCCATCACAGGTCCCGCAACCGATGCACAATGTTTGATGCTTCTCATAAGTTCCTTTAAACACATGATGCCACTGTTTGCATCGTTAAGAAAGATTTCTCATTACTGTACCTTCCCTTCCATTTTTATGGACCCCCAAACCTTTTGCTTTTATTTTTGATCCTGACCTGTACATTTTACAGTGCAATGAAGCTTAAGGCTTCACTACACTGCCTTTTGCTCATCAGTTATGAGAAAACTGACATGTCTTTCACACTGTCAATACTGGGAAACATTGTTTCCCTTAGTCTTGTTACTTAGTTTTAGCAACTTGTTATCACTTGTGGTAACATTTATCATTGTACAATGCATTTTACCATGCAGTACAATGGGGAACCCTTTTGTCTTTGCCCTAGACTAACACTCACATTATTTATGGTTACTCTAGGTGTGCTAAATGGACAAGCTTGTGACAGCAGTGACATTTTACCATATTGTTGATGCTTTTTGTTTTAGCCTTACCACGTTTACTGCGTTTGGCCATCTTGTCTTTTAGCCTGCTTCGTGGCCTCTGAGGCCAGGAAAATCCTTATATGGACTTCCAGTGCTCGGGAAAGCAGAGGCTTTTGGAGAGCTACTGGTGGGCTATGTGTGTTTGCTGGCATGATGTGGGCTGGGACCGTCTGGTCCCAATCCACAAACTGGTTTTAGTATATCTAAGTGTTATGCATGAGGGTTCCCGCCAGTGGTCCTGATTGGACCACTGCTGGGGTGCGTTTGCAGCTAGTTCTGCTATTGGGTAGTGGGAGTTTCTGCTCTTACCTGGCTTTTGAGATAAGAGGACCCCAGCACCCACTCTGGAGAGATCCTGGAGAAATCTGAAGGAGCAGAGACTCCTGTCCAGCTGTGAGACCCGTGATGAGGTAAGGAGACCGGTAACTCGTCTGAAGGAGGCCTTGCGACCAACTTCTGCTGCTGTCCTGGAAGAGCCCTGTCTTGCTATCTAGCTTCATCAGCCCTGTGAGGGAGCTGCGACCCGTGGAGTGGAGGGAACAGCCATTCCTGACGTCTGCTCATTACCCTGCGAAGAAGAGCCTTCGGAAAGTGCCCCAGGACCGCCCTGTGGCTGACCAGCTGTGAGTTTGGGCTACCGTGCTGTCGACGTCACCATTCCATGTTGAGGCCTGGCACTTGGGGAATCCTCAGCTTGTCCTACACGACTTACCTCAGCGAAAACTCGGAGTCCTAGCATTCATGGGACCCCAGATAAGAGGGAAAGTCCAATCGCGACAAGCGAGTCCCTTTGCGTTGCCGTGCTGCGGTGGCCACTATCCGGAACAGCTTACCCGAGTCCAGTCCATCGTGTTTTGCCGCATTCTGCCTCCGAGAGTCCTTGCACTAGCCATAGACACTGACCAGAGATCTGCTCAAACCTGCAAACCCTGCAAACCAAGGACAGCAGCTGACGGTGCGAAAAACGACCTAGAACCCTCTTCCATTGACCTGCCAAGTCAGTACAGGGGTGGGGGGGTGAGTTACAGTGGTTCTTACCTGCCCCTAAACTCTCTTTAAAAGTTTTGCTAATTTTTCTAAAACTTTTGCAACACTTTGGCTTTGTCATTGCTTGCTCGTGCAAGCCTTCCAAAAGTTGAGGATGCTTTTTTTAGAATAACTCTAACCCTTGGAATCGTTCACTGGACCCCAGAGACCCTACCTTCCTTTTTTCCACTGTTAAAAACTGTGTCTGAACTTTTCCTGTGCTTTTGGGCATAAGGCCCCAGACAACTTAGGGAAGGACTTTTGAAGTCAAGGCTAATTCTCTTTGGACATGTAGTGCATAATCTAATCTGCACTTTCCTTTACAGGGGTTTGCCTTACTTTAGTGACTGTATACATGTATTCTATTATTAGTGTTATGTGATACTTCTACATACCTGTTAATAGTCATTTTTCATAGTGATGTTTGGCCATAATTAACTGTATTTTTATACACACTGTCGATGTGTAATTTGTGACTCCCATTGTGTGTTCTCATTGTGGACCCTTTACAAGCTCAGAAACACCTAGGGCTCATTCGTAAATGGGCTTGCGGTCCAAAGAACTTTTCCAACCATTACAAATGAACGTGGTAACGCTATAGAACAGTGACCGGAAATTATCTTAACAAAGGGTATCACATCTCAGCTGTATCTCTAAGCGATAACACACACATACGGGATGTCCCTTTAAGAAGAACACCCTGTCCCTGTCTATGCACAAGGTCTCTCCCTAGTCTGCGAATGGTGTACCACCTATGTAACAGGGATAGCAGAGAAACTCTCCCTATATAGTCCTCTTTCATACAACCATAAATTCCAATAAAAAACAATGAATTAGGTCTTGACCATGTTGTTTCTATGACAGCGTGTAAGCCACTTCTTTTTTTTTTTTGTTTTTTGATAAAGCATTTTTATTGTTTTACATCACAATCAAAACAACATCATCATGTAGGGACTAGCATGTCTTTTTGAAGGTCAACATTAGCAGATTCGTTACCAATCACCGAAAACATTTCCCCAAGCCTTTAATACGATTAAACCGCATCACCCCTGCAGCGTCTTGTGGGATCTAGGGTCCTTCCTCTTCCCACCTCCCCCATATTTTGTCAGCTTTTACAGAGCAGCCTCTTGCATTGTATAGTCTGTGCTCTATCATTGACATATGTCCGCTGCTCATTGCTCCATCGCTGGGGGCTCTGGGGCTCCCCACTTTTGCGCTATGTTACGCTTCATCAGCCCTGCTGCTGTGTTCAAGAGCAGCCTTTCCCATTTATTAAGAGCAATCTCATCCGGAACACCCAGGATGAGAATCTTTGGGTCCAGTGGTATGACAGGTAAGGATCTTAAATTCAGTACAGCCATCGTTCCAGAAGGTGTGGATTCGGGGGCATGCTCATAGAATATGAAAGAAGGTCCCCTCTTACTCTCCATATCGGAGACAGTTCGGGTTCGAGGCTCTCTTCCACCTATATAATATCGTTCTGGGGTAATAGACTCTAGGCTTCGGCTGGTCCAATTAAAAATCTTGCATAGAGGAGATGGCAACCTCCCTTGGATGCATTAGTGCTTGGATCCAGTCCCACATCCACCTCCCATTTAGCCTTTCGTCTCGTCAGTTCAGGTGTGGCAAAGGATGTAATAGTGTTATATAGGATGGAAGTGCATTTGGTGGGGATGAAAGCTGGTAACATGTTGCGTTCTATTGGTGTGTAGTCTGGGATACTGGCATTTACAGGTATATGGTTTCTTAGGGAATGGGCCAGTTGTACATATTGGTATCGCACGGTACCCGGGAGTTGGAATTTTTGCTGGATGGCTTCAAACGAGGCTAGTTCCCCTCCATCAAGAATATCTTCAACTCCCAGAATCCCGGCTCCAACCCATCGAGGCCATGGGTCAAGCTTCTTTATCTCGGAGAGATTGCTATTTCCCCACAGGGGTTGTGCCGTGGTTATTTTATTTTTCCACCCTATGAATCTGTGCGCTTGTTTCCAAACAGTAATAATGTGAGTCGTGGTCGTTGGTGGGGGGGGGGGGGTCTCGGGAGGGTTTGGTATAGTATGTGCAGTGGGTCGGTGTCATGCATAGCAGCGATTTCAGCCCTGATGTGGGGGAGTTCCCTGTCTCTGTGAAGCAGGTCATTGGCCACTGCAAGTTGTGAGGCCCAATAGTAGGTTTGGAAGCGGGGCACCCCTATCCCGCCCTCCCAGATCGATCTTTGGAGCGTGGTTAGCGCTATCCTTGGTTGTCCTCCACCCCATATGAGTTCCTGGAGGAGGGTTTCGACCCGATCAAAGTCGGAGTCTGGGACCTTTAGTGGGGCATTCTGTAAGACCTAAAGAAACCTTGGGAGAGTCATCATCTTAGAGTGCGGCTCTGCTCATGGGTGTGAGGGGGAGAAGCTTCCAGTGGTGAACGTCGGTGACAAAGCGGTCAAGTACCGGTTGAATATTGTGTGTTGCATAGGTAGTGAGGTCTGACACCCAGATCCCTAAATATCGAAAGCCTTGTTCTTCCATTCGGTACGGGCATTCCTGGGGGTTGACCAGCGCACCACCTTTCACCAGGAAGAGAACAGATTTCCCCCAATTAATTTTAAGCCCGCTAAATTCACCGAAACGAATAAGCATTTGTGTCACTATAGGGCAGGACCGGGCTGGGTCCCCCAGATATATCAGGAGGTCATCTGCGTACAAGGAAATTCAGTCCTCATGCCCTTCAGGCCAGGCTGCATTTTGGCGGAGCCAAAGGGCGAGAGGCTCAAGTGCAAGGGCAAAGAGAAGGGGAGAGAGGGGGCAACCCTGTCTCGTGCCCTTTCCCAGAGGGAAGGAACGGGAGGGCCAACCATTCACCCTGACCTCTGCTTGGATGTTCGTATAGAGGAGTTTTACCCATCCCAAGAAGCCGTCGCCAAACCCCATGCGTCTTATGATTTCCCAAATGCTGTCCCACCTGACCGAGTCGAAGGCCTTTTCGAAATCAATTGCTATTTTGTTCCCTCCAAACTTTTGCCAAGCTTCTGTAAGCGATATTCAATCAACACTACAGCCAAGTCAATGCCGAGTCTGGGATGCTGAGGGAAGCCCTTATTAATGTATTTTTATGTCTAGTTCAGTACTCTGGATGACCACCCTTGTATAACACCCCCCTCTTAGAATCCCCCTGACCCCACTGAGCCAAGAAGTAGGTTTGTTTTGCAAATTAAAAGGTTTATTTGAGAATTTAAACTATATATATATATATATATATATATATATCACATTTTATAATAAATTAATATCTGATAGTACACTTAGACATATGATGTTGATCAACAATGGGTAATCTGGCACTAGCACACTTCTGGCACTAGTATAGGATGGATAAAGCAAAAATACTTTTATGATTTCAAGGGAAAAGCAATGAGGAATAAAATGCAGTACAGAAATACTTGATATGATTTTAGAAAAAGATAAGATAATCACTTTTTCTCTGGCAATTCACCCCCTCCCCTATGCAATGTAAGAAATGGAAGGAGATGGAAAGAGGAGCACACAGTTCTCAGGAATGCAATCAAATACAATACGAAATTCAGTCCCCCCCACCCAGCAAGCTTAGAGTAAACAGGTAGGAGTTTGAAACACAGGCCCAAAATGCTTTTTAAATGTGATGGCAATGGATGTGAAAATGTGCCAATGATTTTAATTCCCTCTAGAGATTCAGGGTGAGTGGGAGATGCGTGTTGGTATTAGTTCAGGCTCACTTTAGCAATGCTCAATGAGTTATTACCAAGTTGCAAACGGATTTTAACAAAGGAAAGAATGGAGCTGCTATTTTGACAAGTGGAGAAATTGAGCCAAAATCGCAAATCGCGGTAAATTCACAAGTGCCTGAATCGTGATTGCGGCAAAAGTATAAGGAGTAGCAAATTTTGTTCCTAGCCCAAACGGTTCCAGAGATACGGACGATTAAATAAAGGTAGTTTTTCGGATTTAACGTAAACTCAAAATGACAGGTGACAGCTTGCAGCTTCAGAATTGACAGGTGACAGTTGTGCAGCTTTACTGCTGACAGATGACACGATTTCTAGGAGGCTGTTCTACTTAGGTTAAAATAGTTTGGGTTAGATTATTTTAACTAAGAGATTGGTTCTGCACAGTTCTGCTAGGTACTCACAATATAAATTTGAACTAGGCCTCGTCACGGATCTGGTCAACCCGTCCGGCTGCGGTTCTGTCTGCTCGGCGGGTCAATCAGGCACCGGTTCTGCTCACAGCGATCTGGGTCAGCTCTGCTCTGCTGGTCTAGCCTCTCTGGATTCAGCGGCCTCTGGTTCTGGATACTGCTCTGCTTTCCGGTCCGGATCAAGTGGATTCTGGATGTAACACTGCTTTCTGGGTACTGGCAAGAGTTCTTGGCAAAAGAATTCAGACAGCTCGCCCGGCTGTGGAATAGTTTTCAAATGATTTTGAGGCCTGCTGACAAATACTTTTGCTTGCAGTGGGCCTTCTTGGTTCAAAGTTCTGTAGTCTCTGTTTAGCTTGGAAGTCTAAGTGTTGGATCTCTGGATGTGAAGTCGTTGGTCAGCATGCTCCGCAGCAAATGGAATTGAATCCCTCTACCTGTCCCAGCAGTCTCTTTTTATGTGTTTTGGAAAGTAGGTGTGTGCGTTGGTCATAACTAAACCTGCCCCTCTCACTTATCATTGGCCAATTCCTCCTCTCTCCCTTGATTGGGGGAACTGAGTTGTGAGTCAGAGTGATGAGGTAGATTTTATGGCCAGAGGGCCCTCCCCTGTCATCTTTACACACAAATCTATATCTGACTCAAATACATATTTATCTATGTACCATTTTTCTAATATTATAGGTCCAGTTAACATATTTTCTGTAGCACCAAACCATCCGATCCCTGTCTTTGTACGATGTCGTGTCCACTGATGACAGAATTCTCTCCTTTTCATCCAGATAACGACCTCTAAACCCTTCCAGATTTTACACAAATGTGCACCAGGGATATGGGTTACAGATGATAAAGTGTCAGATTTTTAACATGCATACATTTGGAGTGAGACCCTATTTTCCGCTAGCAACCCCCCAGAATACACCACAGGGTCCTAACGCCTCTTAAACTTAAAATGTTCACAGAAAAATCACAAAAATAATGATAATACTTATATAATTCTGACAAGTCCGCACTATGAGTTATCTATCTTTTTAAAATTATGCTCTGGTCAAAAAGGGGTGTGACTTCCCACATCACAGGGTGGAATAACTGGTTTATCCACTTCCCCCAAGCTCAGCTGGCTTGCAGAGGCACTGCCCCTCCCAGTTTCCCCAAAGAGGAAGCTATTTTACGACACCCCCAATATAACATTTGCCTGAGTCCAGGACAGGTCTTTGTTCAACTCCCTGTAGTCCCCAGCTGCTCCACCCCTAATCTAATCAGAGAGGTGTTAACTCCTTTTGGCCAGGGGCAGAGTGGCTGAGCATCCAGTTTCAACTCCTGTCGGGGGTAGTTGTCAGGCAGAATTCAGTTTCATTAAGCCAGGTTTCAGCTAAATGTCACTTTTTGTTCCCAGTTTTCTATATTCAAATCAAACTGACAATTTTTACATATACATTAAATAATTACTTCCTTCAAGTCATTTCAGAATATAGTTTTACATTGTATCCACCTCTTAGCAAGTCTTTCCTTGGCCTGGTTTTGTTTCGTTTGTTCAGTTTTACACAAAAGTCTGGTGGTTTTAAAACGCTGGCTTTCTGATAGTGGTGAGTACTGGTATTGCAACCATTTTTGGGATTAAGAAAATGAATTCCCCATCAGCATTGCCATTCCCAATGGTTTCAGGCTACTGTGTGTGTGTAGCCCAATGGTGGTTTTAGGCAGTGCCCTCCTGTGCTCACAACATAGGCAAAAATGGGTGGCAGCCTATTCTTCATGTTTTCCCTGTGCACTCTCTGGGGAGTTCTGGCCATCATGATGTTTTCCATGCCAGTACTGCACAGTTTTATGGTAGGGCTTGTATGCATTGGTAAAAACATCCCACACTTCAGCCGGGAATTCATTAGGGCCTGGTGTTTTCCCTGTTTGGAGTTGCGCTAGGGCTTCGGCTATTTCGGATTCAGAGAGATCAGAGTCTAGTTCCGCTCGCTGTTGTGCTGTCAATGATGGGAGTGCTATATCGTCTAGCAGGGTCGGGTCATGTGGTGATGTCGGGGGTCGAAATAATTCTGCATAGAATTGGGCGAAGGCCTCTGCTATTTCGGCATCCGCCCGGTACCTTTCATTGCATGGAGTAACGATTTCCTGGACGTAGCGTCGCCCCTCATCCCTCCTTTCAAGCCAGGCCAGCATTTTGCCTGCTTTGTCCCCCAGCTCGTATATTCTCGCTCTGGAATCCCAGTGGGCTTGTTTGGCGTTATCCAGTATGGTATTTTTAAGACATTCTGTGGCTAGTTTAAGGGACCTTTGGGTCTGCGGGGTAGGGTCAAGAATGTGCGTATTTTCGGACTGGATCATTTCCCTCTCTGCCTTTTTTGGAGTCTCTCTCTCTTTTTATTCGCTGTCCAGGAGATTATTTCTCATCGCAGCACGGTTTTGTAAGCCTCCCATACTATTACTGGGTTGTCCACTGCCGGTTCATTTATATCAAAATATTCATCTGACACTTCCGTGAGGCGATCAATCAATTCAGGGAACCCGAGGTGGTAATTATTCAGTCTCCATGTTCTAGGAGGGGTCGTGCCTTGCCTTTGCATTTCTATGATTAGGGGCGAGTGGTCCGAGATTCCACGAGGGAGGAACTCTGCGGATATTGCCCTATGTAGGTCTGTGTTCGGGAGGAAGAGATAGTCGAGTCTGGAGAGGGAGCTGTGGGCTCCCGAATGGAACGAGTAGCCCTTGTTTCGGGGGTGGAGTTCCCGCCACACATCACCAAGGCCCAGTGCGGATACAAAGTTAGACAGCCTCGTGGGGGTATCTGGGTTGCGCCCTCTAAGGTGAGTACGATCTGTGGTATTGCACATAACATCGTTAAAATCTCCCCCAAATATCCACCAATCTGGCTGGTCTTTCCCCATAAGAGTGGTTAGGTCATCCAGTAAGTCCCTGCCCAATCCAGGTGAGGAATATATCGACACAATGGCCAATGTCTTCCCCCCAGAGCGATCCCAGGATGGATACATAGCGTCCTCGAGGGTCCTGTTCTACGACCTGTAGGGAGAACGGGAGTCTTTTGTGTATGAGGATAAGGGTACCCCTGGATCCCATTGTGTACCCTGCATGGAATGCTGCCCGGTAGTTGGTTCTCTGGAAGAGGGTGCAGTGTGTTCCCGCTAGGTGTGTCTCAGATAGCAGGGCCACATCAAGAGTGTCTATTCAACAGTTGCCTAATCAGGCGTCTCTTAATTCCAGAGCCCATTCCATTCACATTCCAGGTGAGCAGTGTGAGGGACCTGGGGCGGTCAGCCGGTGGCGACTGGATTTGTGCATGTGCCATCTAAAACTCGTGTTGGAGGGCTTGAAGGATGTCTTAGTCTGGAGAGCTGCCTCCTGTTGGTGTGTCTTGCGGGAGTAGGGTCCCGATAAATGGTGCTGTAGGGTATAATATGCACAGGATTACGATTGAGTAGTTGTTTGAACATGCTATAGTCCCGAACTAACAAAATATCATAAACACATTTCCTTCCTCCCCCCTCCCTATACTCCACCCCAACTTGAAGTACCTGTCGCCCGAACATCGCTGATCCTCCAAACCTTAGAGGGTCAGCTCACACTTTAACTACTGTTAGGAACAAATGGGGAGAAGAAACAGTCTGCTCCATTTCCTGTGCCGTGTGGTCGAGTTTCTCGTGTTGGAGCAAGCCACACAGCAATGCGCCAAGTTCAAGGAATAGCGTGTCGTTGTGCCGCTGTGATCCATGATGCTCCTTTGGTGTAGGATCATCGCCTGCTCATCTTTCATTCTGGTTTGCTTCCTGTTCCGGGGCTTCCGGTTCCAACCTTCCAGGATCTCTTACGGGGGAGAGGCGGTCCCGTCCGGGCCGGGGTCTCCCTCTGTGTCTTGTCGGTCTCTGTGGGTTTCCGCCCATTTCCAGGCCTCCTGTGGGTCGGTAAAGTGTACTGTGGATCCCTTATAATAGATTTTAAGCAGTGCTGGAAAAAGCAGCCTGTATTTAACGTTCATGAGGGCTAGCTGTCTTTTAAGTGGTTCAAATGATTGCCGTGCCCGTTGAACCTCTCGGGTGTAGTCGGGGAAAGAATGTGATTCGGGATCCGTTGTGGGTAATTGTCTCTTTTGAGCACGACATCCGGAGGAGGGCGTCCCTGTCCCGGTAATAGAGCAGTTTAGCGATCACTGTACGGGGTGGCGCGCCCGGGATTGGTCTACCTGAGGGCATCCGATGGGCTCTCTCAACCAAAAAGAATTTGGAGAAGGAATGGGGTGCATAGATATCTGCAAGCCACCATTCCAAGAATAGCTCCATGATGTGCCCCTCTTCTCCTTCTGGCACTCCAAGAATGCGCACATTGTTGCGGCGAGATCTTCCCTCTCCCTCATCGACTCTGGATTCCAGGGTTTTCAGGCGGGTCATGGCTTGCGATAATTGTTGGGTGACTCCTCTGATGTTGTCTTCTGCTTCACAAATGCGGTGTTCCGCCTCTCCTGTCCGAGAGGTGAGTTTTTGAAGATCGTGGCGTAAAAAGGAGACGTCTGCCGCGATGCTATCCATTTTGATCTCCATGGAGGAGCGCGAGCTAGCAATAACGGCCATCACGTCCCTTAGTGAAAGATTATCCTCGCCTGTGGGGGAGGTCGGCCGTGTTGTTTGGCCCATCGGTGCCGGAGTGGTGGCGACCGCGTATTGATCCATGCTACTCTGCGTGGACATTTTCTTTTGCCTATCTTTGCCCATGGTGCCGGCCGCGTGGGTTCTGTGTCTCGCTATTGTAGGAGTGTTCCTTGTTATCGTTGCGGAGCTGGTAAGTGGTGCGTTGGTCCAGAGTGGCCAGCCGTTCGTCAACCAGTCCCGAGTCTGCCTGGTAAGTGCAGTAGCAACTGTGGTTTCGGGCACCAGAGCTCTCCCTCACCCCTTGATTTCAATCTTGTTCTAGTCTTCAGTACCAATATTCCCGTCTTGGTCGTCCCCTTCCTTCAGATAGGACTCTCAGAGTTAGTGGGACGTTCCACAGGCGTAGGGTGGATCCCCCGTTTAGCAGCAAGTAGTGTAAGCCACTTCTGTCTAAATCTTAGTGGTACTGAGCTGTCCTCTCATCTGGATTTCCATATATGTTTTAATCACCATTAAACAGAGGCAGTCCCCACCACTATAGACCTGTATTGTTAGAGGCATAAAATACTGCTCTCAACGGAGAGCGAAAACTGACTAGAGGCTAGTATATCTGTCTATTATAAAACACATTTTGTGGACATGTCCAGAAATTTTGTGATGAACATTGTCTTCTGCATGAGCGTGCTCATGCCTTTGAGGGTCAGCCGGTTTCAATGATCTTTGTAGATGTGATCATCATCTTCAGGACCTATACTTTGATTAGGAATGCTTCCTTCTTCAGATCGCTGTGTTGATCTGTGTAGCACTTCTGCTTCCTAAGGGGAAACCTAAGGCAGAGAAAGCCGGGGATGAAAATCACCCCTGGTAGTACCCGTAAGTAAGCTTACTCCGGGTAAACAGTGTGTCATCAACTAACATATTGATTCTTTAAATGGAGATAGCTAGTAGCTACAGAATATGAGGATGTCAATTATTGGCTCCATATTCGTGCTCTCGTATCTAGGGAGTGAGGAGGGGGGGGGGTAGGGGAAGAGTTTGTATCAATGTCATGCCCAAGTGCCCCTAATGTGGTGATATGGGCATGCATGGGAACGGGGTGTACTCAAATGACACCTAAGGTCTATATCACCACCCAGGGTGTACCAGTCCGCACGCTGGACGTGGTGTCGTCCATGTCTGGGTATAAAAATACCTATGTGCTACGTATCATACCCTTCATCCGTGCTGTGTGCTACTACACGGTCAGGGGTTGATGGATGCATCCAACTTGGCTGCCACTGGACCAATCATCATAAGGTCTAAGTTACTGGAAAGGAGAACCATGCGTTACAGTCTGCACATATAAACCGTCCCTTTATATATCAAAGATTTGTGTCAAACATGGTACACGTCCCGCAATGGCTTACCTAAATAGTCCCTGCAGCGGTCTGGGAGGAGATATGTTTCTAAACCTCTCTTCCGCGGCGTGCAGGATGCAAAAAAAGGCAGCTTGCTATGTCTGCTGTCTATTTTCGTCCCTGGGGAAACGGGTGCTGCTACTGTGTGTGCGATGGGAAATGCAGGAATAGAAATACTTAGGTAACTGCTTCTGGTGTGCTTTGTAATCAGGGCGTATACTAATATGGGATGATTATGTTGCTGTGCTGTTGGACAAAGCCCCGCTTAACTGCAGCTGTCTTGGATGGTAAAACTCTGCTGAATTCAAGGCGGCTCGCTCCAATGCCGTCATTCAGTTAGTGAATGCTAGCTGATGGAGGGCGTTGCTGTTGTACTGCCGCGTAACGCACGTCTTCTCGAGTAAGGCTGGTGTTTGAAATGTCTATAGATTGAAGCCTATACTTACTTAAAGGGAGGCTTGCTGCGGCGTCATGTTGGTAGTGCCGAAATCACGGGACTCCCAGCAAGCCGGTGGTTTTTATGGACTAGCTGCCTGGAAGCGTAGTCAATCGCCTGAGTACGCCGTGCCTCAGTTGCATCATTCCATAGACACATGGCATCTCGAGGCCATGAATAATAAGTGGTATATTAAAGTTTATTCCATGGATAGTTGTGTCTATGGACCTTATCAGGGTGCCTCATTCTGTCAAAGGACTTCTGTAGTAAAAATATGGAGCTTAGCTCCATCTTCATTGCCACCACATACCTGAAGGGAGGGTGGCAACCAGTAGTAAGGCTGCATGTGTAGTATACTAGTGGTTGAATCTGTTTGTAAATTGGGGTAATGTCATGTGGAATGTGACTGCTCCCCATCTATGGTGGGATGCTCTCTTCATCTAACCATCACTACTAATTCATTCCACTGTATCTGTTCATTGAGACCCCGTATATTGGTCCCAAGTCTAAAGATCCAGCTCTGTTTTCTCTTGAGCAGGATGTTATGCAAGTTGCCCCCTCATCTGGGGAGGTGGATCTTCTCGATCACGGTCCAGTTGAAGTCTTCTATCCCATGTCCTGCTTGATGGAAATGTGTGTCATGGTTGGTACCCCTGATGACCCTTCCCTTCACTGCCCCAGGGTAGAGCGGTACTGCAGCATTCAAACATGGCCCTACAGGCCCCAAAAGACTGGAGGAAGAACACCTGTTCTCAGTCCTGGTGCCTTTGGCGCCAGGCTCATGACAGTAAATAGGCCAGGTATCAGGAACACTACCAGAATCCAACATGGAGGCCTACCCTACAGACTTGTTCCCCAATTGGACCAAGCAGTCTAGTGTTTTGGGTGTGGTCTGGTCTTCGAGTGCAGCCGGCTATATAAGCCACCTCCCAGCCGAAATCCACGCTACGCGTTATTCTACATCTCTGCAGCGTAACGCTCATTGTGTCCGGCTCTGCTTACGTGATCTGCAGTCCCAATTCCAACCGCCGATCCATCTGGAAGAGAAAGCCGTTCAAGAAGAAGAATATCAGCGCTTACCTGCAAGTTAACTGAAGGATCGCAAACACCACCCAGGTGGCCCGCTCAATCTTCACTCCGAGAGCCCACTGCAACCTGTACGACAGAACTAGAGAAAACAGAGACATCAGGTTAGCATTGCGCACTTTCACCACCGCCCAACGCTAGTGCTTGCATTTTGGAATTTACCTGTCAACTTGCCAGTCTCCACGTTCTAGGTTCTGCAACCATCCATCTCCGGGCGAAGGCGGCCTGCAACCCGCTACACAAACTGCAACTGTGGAAATAGGAGAAACACTATTTTAGTTGGGCATGAAATGAACACGGAATCAAACATCAAAAAGGAGGACGAACATGGAGAGAAAGGACATCTCACCTAAAGAAGCTTAAGGTAAACACTGGGAAAGAACGTTCAGAGAAGAACAAGCACAGAAAGAGAGAAAAGGAGAATAGAGACAGAGCATAACGTAATTAAGGTCTATACTCACCTTAAGACTGCAAAGCCCGAATTAGAGTCGCAGCAGGTCTGGACTCTACGTATAGGCCTGTGGACCAGTGAAGCAACTAGGTCCATTCACCGCCTGCATCTATAACGGCACCCCTGCAACAAAAGAAAGCAGGACGGAGAGTTCATCACTCATATATCCAAGGTGAGAGCAAACCCTCAGGGAGGGAATTGTGAGCAGGGGGCAGTGGGGGTCATTCCCAGAACAATTCCAAACTGCTTCCCTCGCCCATTTTAGGAGCGTTTTCCCCCCAAGATTGACCGTTAACCAGAGTGACTCTAGGAGCAGTGCAACCACGCCCAGCATCGTTTGGCACCTCAAAGGAGACCAGGTGAGCATAACGATGTGTGACCAGGGGGCCGTACATTTTTTTTGGTATGTAGGCACGATTTGTGCACTATTATCCTTTTCCTTACTTTTCTCATTGTCATGCCCACATATTTCAGGTTACATGGGCATGTAATCAGATAGATAACTGCGCTAGTATTCCAGTTCATAAGGGTACGTTGTACCCAGGGTGGCTTTAGCCCTGTATCGATCTGTGTGCTGCGTCATGTTTGTGAGCACATAGTAAAGTTAAACCATAGGGCATGCCCTGTGGGCTGATTAGTGTGCTAGTGGGTTATTGTTCTTGGGGTCTTGCAGTGTCTTCACCAGTTTATCGCAAACATTGACTCTCCGCTTCAGGGCAAATGAGGGCTCCTGTAGTGGATGTTCTCCTGTGTTTAGGATGGGCCACAGCGTTTTGAGTGGTGAATAGCTCAACACAGCTGTGATGTTTTCACGTGCTGGAGGTTAGGGATGTTGCTGCAAAGTAATAGCTCTAGGGATGTTGCGTGCCCGTTTGTAGGTTGTATTTATAATGTGTTGTGGGTACCCTCTTTTGGCTAGTTGTCCCTTTAGCGCCTTCCCTTGGGTGACCTAGTCACCAGTATTGGTGCATAGTCTTCTATATCTAAGCAATTGGCCGAAGGGCACATTCTCTCTAAGGGCCCTCAGGTGGTAGCTGAAAAAAGTCAGCAGCGAGTTTCTATCAGTCTGCTTTTTATACACCTTTGACACTAGTCGTCCATTCTCGCTGTTAATTTCAAGATCAAGAAAATGGATAATCTCCCTACTAGGTTCGATTGTGAATTTCAAATGTGTTGAATGTATTTATCCAGACATGGAACTCAAGTAGCTTGTGACGTTTCCCTTTGAAAATCATAAACACATTGTCTATGTATCAACGCCAAATGTAGATATTATTGAGAAAGGGATTAGTCGCATGGTAGATGTGATCCTTCTCAAATGCGTCTACATAAAGATTGGCCCAGCTCGGGGCAAATGTGGCTCTCATCACAGTGCCTGAGATTTGTTTGTAGAAAGTTTCATGGCATATGAAAAAGTTTTTAGTAAGTGCGATCTCTGCCAGCCCTTTAATAAAGGCTGCTGGTACACTATGGAGATTAATTCCTGAGTCCCAGAGGTGTTTGACCATGGTTAGTTTTGCTGCTTGTGGTATTTTAGTAAACAGCGATTCTACGTCCATCGTCACCATCGACTCTTGGTCTTTGCCGAAATTGAGTGTATCCAGCAGGACAAGCATGGCCGTGGAGTCCTTGATGTATGACTTCATTTTGGATACTTCTTTTATGAAAAAGTCAACTTATTGGGATAGTGGGTCTAACAGGGATTGTAAGCCTGAGACTATGGGTCGACCTGGCGGAGGATAAATACCTTTATGCATTTTTGGTTTGGTGTAGAAAGCCGGAATCCTAGGGTGACTAGGGGTGAGAAATGCTGTTTCTTGAGCACTCAAATAGCCTTCAGCTTCTGCTTCTTCAACTATTGTATTGATCATGTTCCTCAATGACTGGGTGGGATCACCCGTTAGTTTGCGATAGCTGGTTCTGTCTTGCAGCAGTTTTTCCTCCATACTGTTATAGTCTTCTGTGTTTGTTTATTTAGTAATGCGCACCAAACCCGTAGGTAGCTGGGCGCAGCAAGAAAGAATACTTTAAGCTTGGTTACAACATGGTATAGTTAAAATACAGGCCATAATAATTACAGTAATAGTTACAGATGAGAAAATGGTGAAGGTATAAGTACAAGTAATGAGATAAAAAGATAACAGTTGACTCACAAGGAGTTTCTTAAGAGAAAAGGAGGTAAGTGGACGTTATGCATGGACAGACCGGAGCCAAGTTAGTGCCTTACTTCTGAGCTAGTGTAAGATTGGTTTATTCTGAGGTTTAGTGTAAGGGCATTCCAATATTATGCAGCTTTAACTGGGAACCTGCTTCCTCCAGCTTTGGTGAGCTTGAACCTTGGTATCTCTAGACAGTGGGAATTCGTAACTCTATTCGGTCGCGTGGATATTTTTCTATTTATTCTGTTCACCAGGTATGGAGGGGCTGCATCGTTAAGGCATTTGTGGGTAAGTGGGGTGGTTTTGAGTAGCATTCTGTCGCTAATTTTTAGCCAGTGATGGTCTCTTCTAGAGTTTGAGATGTGCTCTCTATTGGAAAGGTTCAGAGCCGTTCTCAGAGCATTATTTTTCAGCATGTGCAGTTTATTAAGAATGTAATTGTTAGCTCCTAAAAAATAAAGCGTGTTGCAGTCATCAAGCTTAGATAATATAAGGGCTTTGGCCAAGGTGATACAACTCGCTTCAGATAGATACGGTCAACATGCTCAGAGTTTGCCTGTGTAGGCCGTTGAAGAAGCTAGCAAGTTCACCTGCTTCCTTAAGGTTAGGGTAGATTCCGCATAGAATCCCAGTGTTTTTACCTCATTTACTGTTTTAATTGTGTTTCCATCTATGTTAAATGAAGCGTTGTTGGGGGGGTTTGTTTATTTAAGTTGGCTTTGGAGCCGAGGATCATGATTTCTGTTTTCTCATCATTCAAGCAAAGGCCATGGGAAGCCATCCATGCTTGAATGAGAGTGTATATTTCGTTTACCAAGGCCGTATCATTGTCGAAATTGCCCGAAAGGGGGATGAGGATCTGGGTGTCATCTGCGTAATTTGTGTAGGTGACACCCAGTCTGTCCAATTTGTCAAATAGGGGCTTGGTAAAGATATTATACATGGTAGGTGAAACACAGGATCCTTGTGGGACGCCACATGTGGTACGCATCGGGTCCGCTGAGTCAGAAGGGGAATATACTCGCATGGTTTCATTTGCTAGAAATGATTGGACCCAGGCTATGACGTCACTTGAGAAGTGGGCCGCTGTAGCTAAGTGTTTACATAGCACTGTATGATCCACTAAGTCGAAAGCGGCCGACAGGTCCAGGAGCAATAACATTGCGGTTTTTCGCTTGTCTTTTATCTCATCATTTTGTGTCTTAAGGTCAATTAATGCTGTCTCAGTGCCATGTTGAGGTCTAACACCTGATTGTCAAGACCCTAAAAGGTGGTTTGCTTCTAGGTAGCCCTGAATCTGAAGGTATGCTACCCGGTCGATTTATTTTAAGAAGAAATGGGACCATTGTAATAGGTCGGTAATTCGTAGGGATAGATGGGTCCAGTGTCTGTTTCTTCAGTAGAGGAAGAACCCAGGATTCTTTTAAACTCTCAGGGACACAGCTCGTTTTAAAGGATGCGTTTATAAGTTTGGTTATAAATAGTGCTAGGTCTCTAGCTGCATCTTTAACTATTTGGGCAGGGCAATTGTCACTTTTGCAGTTAGACGGCTTCAGGGACAATATCATTTTCTCTGTTTCCAGGATCGACACCTTTGTGAAGCTGAAGGGAGTTAACCGGTTCGGAGTTATGGGCGGTAGGGTGGTAGAAGTCATTCTTGGTATCAGTGAAGCTTTCTTTTTTTAAATTTTGGTTTGGAGGCAGGCTATTTTGTTAGTGGTGCACGGACAATCAAAATGCACTGTTTGTCTTTCGGGATGTTGTCTACAGGCGGTATGGGGGATTCTAGCTCCCGGGGGATCACAAAGAGCTCCTTGGTGTTAGAATCCTTTTGTTAAACACATTTTTTTTAGTATTGATTATTTCTTATATTTTTTGTCTAGTTGATTTAGTTGTGTTTTATTGTCCTCAGAAGGGGCGTGCCGCCAAATAGCTAGCAACTTTCTTTTTTGGAGTCTTAACTCCTTGAGTTGGGGAGTAAACCAAGTATTCAGGTGGGCCTTAGGTTTGCTTTTTCGGAGTTTGGCTGGCGCAAAACGCCAAGTCTAAGGCTTTAGTCATGGTGTTATTATACACCTCGACTAAGAGGTTAGGGTCAGCATTCATTGGAGTAGAGTCAAGAGAGGGCAGGAGCAACGGCAGTAATTTGTTGACTGATTATTTTTTTTTCATCTCGTATATAACGGAGGTGTCATGGCCATGGCTTTGGGCATTGATTTGGCTAATGCTGGGGTGAAGTCTATAACATAGTGGTCTGTCCAAGGTTGCGGGGTTATGTTCAGAATAGTGGATGAGCAATTTAAGTCGTCTACCCAATCAAGGGTTCTGCCTTTTGATATGGGTGGGAGCATGACCTTTTGGGTAAAGCCGTGCTCAGCTAGGGTGGCTGCTATAAGTTGCGCATGTTTATCCTCAGGGTCATTAAAACCTAAGTTGAAGTCACCTAGCACTAGTATCTGTGATGACTCTTTAGTGTTGTTAGAAAGCAAACTCGACAGATCATCTTCCAATGTGTCAATAGGGCCTGGAGCTCTGTACAGTAAATGTATAGTTAGGGTTCGGTTGTAAGAGAGAGGTAGCTTGGCTGTAAGTAGTTTGCAAGATTTAAAGGGTTGAGCGGTACTGAGTCTTAATTCGAGGCTCGTTTTGGATATAATAGCTATACTGCCCCCTTTAGCATTAGGTCTATCCATTCTTAGGATATGAAAGTTGTCTGGGATGACAAGCATAAGAGCTGGGCCAGCTGCATCATGGAGCCATGATTCAGTGATAGCCAAGAAGTCAAGGTTGTCAGAGGCTAGTAAGTCAGCTATTTCTGTGGCGTGTGCCACTAGGGACCTTTAGTTAATTAGGGCTCGAGTAATGGTCATAGTTTTTACACTTGTAGTATAGTCATCTGAGTTAGGGCCTGATGCCTCTGTACCATGATAGATGGTAGATGGCGAGCAGTTGTGAAAGTAAGGCTTGTGGGTGAGGCCCATTGACACGTTGGTGTCTGGGTCCTTAAGATGTTGGTTTGTGCTATTCACTTTATTATCTCTAGGTTCATATATTCTGGGTAATCTTGCACAAAGTCTAAGGTTTCTGTCTAACAGTGGGCATGGTGAGACTTTACTTAGTGACATGGTTAAGAAGGATATAAGGAGTTGAGATATGAACAGTAGGTTATTCCAAAGATACATTATGCTATTTGCTAGTGGGTTAGGGCTAACCTAAGTTTAATAGGTGTGTCCGTGATTAAATAGCGTAATGGTCAGGTCGACACAATGCAGTGATTCTCTGTGGCTCAAGAGTCAAGTCTGACATCAAGGAATAGGCTTAAATTACACACAACAGGTGAGAAAAATGTCAAAATATTCTAATGGGCTAGTTCAATACATACATATACAGATGTATATGGCTAATATCATCCAAATGGCAGATGCAGAGGTAAGCAAGATGGCTAAATAATCTGATGGGCTAGTTCAATGCTTACAGATATACAGAAAGTTGATAGCACGCAGTTAACAAAGCAGAGTGAGCGAGATAGTTGGTATTCTGGAAAGTTATTTACCATAGGTAAGCAACGACTGGGAACGCAAGATTAGCAGATATGACACACATATAAAATCATGGTATGCGTATAGTAGGCAAAGCAGGGTAGAGAAACGTGCAGTGTGGTAAAGCAATTATTAAACTTTCGGCGTACAGATAAGGACTCGGTTGGTGTAAGTGGATTGATAGTTAGGTCCGAGTACACCCCGATATTTGCGGTGCTGGTATTGTGGCGAGGTAGGTCCACGTAACATGCATCTGGCAACATTGTGCAAGTGAATTGCTGTGTTACTTGAGAAGACAGTGTTATGCGGGGACTGTAAGTGCGCCGTAAATTACGGGAACCTTGGTTTAGAGTTCAGTGTAACTAGACCACGTGTAAGGGCCCCGAGATGCTGGAGTTGTACTCCGCTCCTTCGCGGCTCGCAGCGGACAGCAGCAGACAGGTCCTTATAACGAGGTCCTTTTAGCTAGAGGTCCACAGCCGGCTCACGCCTTCTGGCAGTGCTGGCTGCGTAATCAGGGGAGCAGCAGCCAATCCGTAGGATGTCTGGTTCCGGTAATGTGGATTGTGTTGCTTAGCAACCAAATGCCAACATGCGGGTGGCCATTTGGAAAGGTTGGCTCGTTGATTTCTTGGCGGCAAACTACAGCTGGATACTCGGCACTCCCAGCTGATCTAGTGCAGGCATTACATTTCAGATGATATGGGTGCTCCTATTTAGGAGAAACTGGGCAAATGACGGCGTGGAGTATCTCCAGTATTGCATCTGGAGTCCGGTCGTTGTGTTCATAAGGACAGTGGCACCACCTTTGTCAGCTGGTTTGATGGTTAATTTCTGATTGTTAGCCAAGTTGTTGAGGGCTAGTAGTTGTGATTTGGTTCAATCGGCATGCATGAAAGGGTTGTTCTTTTCCATTTTTTCCAAGCTTTTGAGAAGAGCTTGTTCAAAGGTAGCCGATTCTACCGTGTTGGTGTATATATAGGGGGGAAAATTGCGATTTAGCCCTAAATCCTGTGGTGTCTTGTTTCTCATCAGAACTATACTGAAAGAATTGTTTCAGTCGTATCTTTCTCATGAGATGGAATATTTCTATTCTTGTTTGGAAGGGGTCATACTGTGCTGTGGGCACAAAAGATAGCCCTTTTTGCAATATCCCTTCTTCATCTTTGGTGAGTACATGTGTGGATAGATTAACTATTAGGGAGCTGTCGGCTGTGGTTGGCCTCATACTCTGCTTTCGGTGACCCTCCGTGACTGTTTGCCACTGTTGTTTTCCTCTGTTGGTACCGCGTGGTCCTAAAAAAGGCACATTGGCTCCTGATGGTGCATTGCCCTGATTCATATTGAATTGTACCCGTCTGATGTCTGAGCTGTTGGACGATCCTGATGCGGATCTTGATGTATTACCACCTCTTGAGTAGTTTTGAAAGCAGATTTGTGCTGCATCTTTTCTTGCTTGTTTGGCCGCTTCCGAGAAATATTCAGTACCTACATACGGATAGATTCTACATACAGATATATTTTTTTCATGTGCAAATGTGGCTAGATCTTTTTTAAGCTTACTCAGTTTTTTATTCATGTTGAAATCCTTGAAGACTTTTAATGTACTTTCAAGGGCTGTCAATTTGATGCTGTATATATATGTATATATTTCTGAGGCTTGTGGAATCTGCTTAGATCACATGCTGTGCATAGGCCGACATCTAGTGGAAGCTGCGGAGTATTAGTTTGTTTTTCGAAACTCGAAAATGGGCGTCGACACAGGGCGTGCCAGTAATACTATCCCTAGTGTGACGTCCACTGTACCCAAGATCCCGCACGCGTCTAGGATCCTCAGATTGTTTTTTTCCACCATACAGGTCGGAAGCATTTTGCGGAGTCCCCTGGCCTTAGCCATACTTTTGCTAGAATTGAAAATGATAATCTATTGACATCCTTCCCCACCCCAACGTCGAACTTCGACACTCGACGCCGGCTGGAGAAGAAATCGACCGTCGGCTGCTGCACAACGGATTTGGGCCTCGGAAGGCCGCTGGCCTCGGCCCGGGCCTGGTAGGCCGCTGGCCTCGGCCCGGGCCTGGTAGGCCGCTGGCCTCGGCCTTGCAAGTAGGGAGAGTGGGGGGTGGTACATATACTCTCTCTTGGTATATAGGTACACCTTATACATTTCCTACACTTAACAGCCCGCTGCCTCAAGGTGCATATGGAGGGTACCCCTTTTCAATTCTGCCCCAAGTGCAATCGCAAATACCCTTGGGTCGACAGGCACGCCACGTGCAATCTCTGCTTGCCGAGGGACCACCCCGAAGCGAACTGCAGAGCGTGTAGTAGGTTTAAACCTAAGACACTTAAGGACCGTTCGACGCGTTGGGCCCACCACGCCAGGCAGGCGGCCATGGCAGCGGAGGGCGCCTTCAGCGATGGCAGCAACGCCGTACTTTCGGAGGGCGAGGGCATTACGGCGTCGAAAGACAGCCGAGCGCAGGTCCCCGACCTCGGAAGGTCGTCCGGCAGGGCGGCTATGGGGAAGACCCCCGGCGACACAAGCGCTTCACATACTACACACACTAAACACACTAAGTCCAACTGAGACTCGACAACGTCGAGTTCTCGGAAAGAGGCACAGACAGAACGGTCCGATTCGGTGTCCTCTGGGCGCTCTCGATCAATATCGCCGTATGACTCCAGGCAATCATCCACTCTTGCCAAGAGTGCCTCGCTCCCTAGGCTAACAGAAGTTCGATCGTCGGAAGATGAAGACGACTTCCACCCCCAGGCCGCGCTCCAGGAGTCGGAGCCCGCAATTAAAGCCAGCGAGGCCCCACGCTCGAAGGACAGGGACACCTCTCCCGATCCTCGACGCCAGGCGTCGAAAAACTCCGGAGCCACTAAGGGACAGGGAAAACATTTTTCTACGCACGGGGAGGGGGGAAAACAGCAGAAGAAAATACCTGTACATTCTTCCACACCTGTGAAACACTCCACCCCCCCTAAACAGACAGACAAGCCCAGGTCTGCTGATAGGTCCACAACCAGCAAAGCTACTCAAGATAAATCCCATAGACTTGCTGAGAGAGTCATTCCCAGTTCCAAAAAATGGTCCAGTGAAGACATAGATAGGGTCAGGTCAAGAATGTCTTCTTTGGCTGATTTTTATGATAAAAATCCAGAACATTTCCTCTCGTATGATCCACAAGGGGCCACACCCTCAGGCTCTACTGATCCTATCCCCCCCGAGTAAGAAGGCCCGGTTTGAAACTCTGATGAGGTCTGAACCCTTCGAGGTACAACCTTACGCAAGACCATACTCACGGTATCAAGGAGAGGCTTCCTTTTGTGAAGACCAAGAATTTGGTATGATAGAAGAGCAAACCGGGACGAGCTACTATGGGGATGATGAGGACCAGGAAGAAGAAGAGGATGACCCGGAAACATACAGAGTAGATTCCCCGGTAGAGAACGAAGCCCCGGTTACCGACTCCCCGGTCGATAACCAACCCCTCCTAAATGAGGTTCTCGCTCGCGCAGCAGAACATTTCCACATTGACACCCACGGTGTACAGGAGGAAAGGGACTTTGCAGAAGAGTTAGTGGGAGAAAGGAGGCCTGTTGCCCAGACCATCCCTATCCTTAAATCCATTCAGCGGAGAATAGATCCGTCCCTGGTGAATCCAAACCTCACCAGAGCAGTCAATCCCAGGGTTGAAAAACTTTTCAGGGCAGCACAGTCTGACCTTCTCTATATAAGAGGACATCTGAAGCCAGACTCCCTAGTTGTCACCAACACTCGTAAGAGGGCTGGGACACCCTTGTCTTCGTCTGAAGCTCCTCCCGACAAGGAGAGCAAAAAACTATACGGTTTCGGCAGGAAGGTAGCCTCAACGTCCGCCTATCAAGCAAGGATTGCTAACTCCACCACCCTGTTGGCCATCTACAACTGCCATCAGTGGGAAGAAGTCGCGCCTCTCATAGCCTCTGCTCCTGAACCGTTAAAGGGCCAATTAGCTCGGATTTCTGCAGAGGGTAGAGCCGTGTCTGGTTGCATTTTGAAAGCAACCTTCGACGCCGCGGACAACGCAGGCAGATTGATAGCAGAAGGTACTGTTATCAAGAGACATGCGTGGTTACGGCAGTCTGGTTTTAAGGCAGAAACACAGGCATCATTGTTAGACAAACCGGTGGAAGCCGATCTGTTGTTTGGTAAGGCGGTCAAAGACGCACTGAAAAATGCCAAGGACGAATACGAGACACTCGAATCCCTTGGCCAGTTAACCAATAAACCCCCTAACCAGAGAGGGAATAGTAATTTTCGTCGCCCACGCGGCCAAAATTCCCAGAGAGGATCTAACTATTCCCAGGGGCAGGGTACACAGTGGAACAACAACCAACAGTCTACCCAGGGTTACGGCAGAGGTAATAGGAGAGGTCGTGGTAAAGGCAGAGGCAACTCCAGCAAGGGAGGCGGCACACCTCCACCAAAGCAGTGACGCTCAGTTCAGGGTCCCTTCTCACGCAACCCCAGTAGGGGGACGCATTTCAAACTTCACCCAGGCTTGGGAAGGGATCACATCAGACAGATGGGTGCTGTCAACAGTATCCACAGGATATTGTATAGAGCTACTGCAGCGTCCCCGGAACCATCCTCCACGACAAAGAGTACACTCCTTAGAACATCAGAAGATTCTCCTCGAGGAGATCGCCATTCTTCTACAAAAGGACGCGATAGAACTCGTCCTGGGACACCAGGTAAACAAGGGTATTTATTCAACTTACTTCCTTGTGCCAAAGAAAGACTTGACAATGCGCCCAGTATTGGACTTACGGCCTGCCAACAACTACCCAAAAATTTTGTATGACCACGCTACAAGAGGTAATCCCCCTCCTAAAAAAGGGGGATTACATGGCAACCTTGGATATGAAAGATGCTTATTTTCATATTTCCATGTTCCCAGCGCACAGAAAGTACTTGCGCTTCAAGGTGGACAGTCGCCACTACCAATTCAAGGTACTGCCCTTCGGGATAGCTTCAGCACCAAGGGTATTCACCAAGGTACTGGCGGTGGTGGCTGCACACCTACGCAGGGAGGCAATCCCAGTGTACCCTTATCTGGACGACTGGCTCATAACGGGGGAAACCCCAGGAATTTGCAGGACAAACATTCAAAGGACTATCGACCTCCTCCACGAGTTAGGCTTCTCAATCAACGAGAAGAAGTCAAGCCTGGTGCCAAGCACCTCAAAACAATTCCTAGGAGCAATCCTGGATACCCAGGAGGGGTTGACCTTTCCTTCAGAAGAAAGAATTCGAAATATACTACTGCAAATTCCGCATTCAGTCCGGTCAACAAATAACGGTACGCAAAGCAATGCGTTTACTGGGCATGATGGCGTCCTGCATTTACCTGGTCCCCCACGCGCGCCTGCGCATGCGTCCCATGCAGGAATGGTTGGCGAAACAGTGGTCTCAGGCAAGTGGTCAGTGGGACGATCTAGTGGTCGTTTCGCCAACACTGGTACAAAGCCTTCACTGGTGGACAAGAGAGAATCTCGCACAGGGCAAACCCTTTTACGATCCCGAAGTACAGGCAGTAGTCACTACAGATGCATGTCTGACGGGGTGGGGAGCTCACCATCTCCACCACACAGCTCAGGGTCTCTGGTCTCACTCAGTGGCCAAGAACCACATCAACTTGCTAGAGCTTCTGGCAGTATTCAGAGCACTTCAGGCGTTCGAGCCCATCTACTTAACCTGTCAGTGCAAATCCGGACGGACAGCACTACAGCCATGTTCTACCTGAACAAGCAAGGAGGGACTCGCTCGCCAAATCTGTCCAAGCTTGCCCAGAAAATCTGGATATGGGCACTCAGACGGAACATCTTCCTGTCATCACAACATGTTCCAGGGGAGCTCAATTCCCTAGCGGATGCTCTGAGCAGAGACTCCCTCCCAGAGGAACACGAATGGGTTCTTCACAGAGAGGTCGTAGAAGATATCTTCTCTCAGTGGGGTTTCCCCACTATAGACTTATTCGCCACAAGCGAAAACAGACAATGCCGAGGATTTGCATCCAGGTTCCCCCAACCAGACTCCCAGGGGAACGCCCTGTGGATGAACTGGTCAGGGATGTTTGCGTACGCTTTTCCACCAACTCCTCTCATCAGGAAATTGGTGAACAAGATGAACAGGGAGTCGATGATGCTCGTCCTAGTTGCTCCCATGTGGGCAAGACAACCGTGGTTCCCACACCTGCGCAGGATGGCGGTGTGCGAGCCCATCAAACTTCCAGCCTGGTACAACCTACTGTCCCAGCACCAAGGTCAAACAGTGCACCAGCAACCCAACTCAATGAACCTGGCAGCATGGCTCCTGAGGTCATAGAGTTTGGACACCTCAATTTGCCACAGAGGTGTATGGACATCCTAAAGGAATCTAGGAAACCAAACACAAGGCACTGTTACTTTGACAAGTGGAAAAGGTTTGTTATCTGGTGCCAGAGTAGACAAATCAACCCAGTTGATTGCACTCCTTCCACTATTGTTACATACATGCTCCACCCGCTAGATGCAGGATTGGTTTTTAACTCACTGAAAGTACACCTGGCAGCCCTCTCGGCTTACACCACTTCCCATAGCAAGGTTTCGTGGTGGAAAGTACCAGTAGTTACAGCCTTCATGGAAGGAGTAAAGAGACTTCACCCTCCTATTTCAAACCCACCACCAGGGTGGGACCTTAATGTGGTGCTAGCCAAGCTCATGGGCCCCCCTTTCGAACCCATGCATAAAAGCAGTCTCAAACACCTGACTTATAAAACGGCATTCTTAGTAGCTATTACTTCTATAAGAAGGGTCAGTGAAATTCAGGCTCTGTCAGAGCAGGATCCCTTCTTTACTATCCATAAAGACAAACTGGTTTTACGCACACACCCTAGGTTCTCACCTAAATTTATATCAAAATTCCATGTAAACCAGTCCATCGAGCTTCCGGCTTTCTTCCACAACCCGCAAAGCTCGGCTAAGGTGAAACTACACACCCTATATGTGCGTAGGGCGGTCTTCTACTATGTAAATAAAACCAGACCGCTAAGAAAAACAGATCAACTGTTTGTCTCCGTAGCTACAGGCAGAGAGGGGGATCGTGTCTCTAAAGGTGCCATCTCGAAGTGGATTATTAACTGTATGCAGCTGTGTTACTCTCTGAAAAGACTCTGCCTTTTACGCCAAGGGCCCACTCTACTAGAGGCATTGGGGCCACTCTGGCTTTCATTGCAAATGTACCCCTTGACACCATTTGCAAAGCAGCTACTTGGAGCTCTATTCACACTTTTACTCAGCATTACTGCATTGACACCCATTCCAAGGCAGATACACAAGTGGGACAAGCGGTTCTAAGACACTTATTTGCTCATGAACCTTCTCACATCCCACCTCCTTCTTCTGGTACTGCTCGCTAATCTATGCACAGCATGTGATCTAAGCAGATTCCACAAGCCTCAGAAGGACATTACTCACCGTAATCGTATTTCTGATGCTTGTATCTGCTTAGATTCACATGCGACCCACCCTTCCTCCCCTCCGAGAGAAGGCGCATGATTGCTTGTAGTCTTACCTTTCTGTCTATCTGCTTGGATTATCTGTACTCACGCTACTCCTCATGCTACCTCATGTCAGAAAAAATACAATCTGAGGATCCTAGACGCGTGAGGGATCTTGGGTACAGTGGACGTCACACTAGGGATAGTATTACTGGCACGCCCTGTGTCAACGCCCATTTTCGAGTTTCGAAAAACAAACTCTAATACTCCGCAGCTTCCACTAGATGTCAGCCTATGCACCGCATGTGAATCTAAGCAGATACAAGCATCAGAAATACGATTACGGTGAGTAATGGTATCCAATTTTGAATTTAAGGACTTTGTTTTCCTCTTCTAGTTCTTTTAGTAATTGCTCTGTAACTGTTTTTGCTGTATTAATAATCGAGATCAGCCAGTCCCTGGTGCATTTATTCGCTATGTAGGACCAATCTTTCCGGAATTGTAAGTTGTCCAGAAATATTCTGGGTTCGATTGTGTATGAGCCCATGGGGTGCAACGTGCGCTCCGAGGTATTCCATCATTAGAGCTCCATGTAGCTCTGTCCGGATAATTTTCTTGTGTAAAATTTCTATTTCATTCCATTCATCTAGGTTGGAGACAGAATGAAGGTTGAGGTCTCCACCTAGGATGGAAGAGTTATATAGGATACCTTCCACTAACTATTCTGCAAATGCCAGGTAGTTACTGTCTGCCATGCTGTCCTACAGAGGGTCAGGCTCGCCAGTCTTGGGCAATAGGTATTGATAAGCAGGGGGAGGAAGGGGTAGTGGAAAGCTATTTACCTCAAGGTAGAGCTCTGCTTTGTAGACCGGAAATTATCTTAACAAAGGGTATCACATCTCAGCTGTATCTCTAAGAGATCACACACACATATAGGCTGTCCCTTTTAAGAACACTCTGTCCCTGTCTATGCACAAGGTCTCTCCCTAGACTGCGAATGCTGTACCGCCTATCTAACAGGGATAGCAGAGAAAATCTCCCTATCTGGTCTTCTTTCATACAACCATGAATTCCATTAAAAAACAATGAATTAGGTCTTGACAGGGACAGGGTGTTCTTCTTAAAGGGACAGCCTGTATGTGTGGGTGATCTCTTGGAGGTACAGCTGAGATGTGATACCCTTTACAAGCTCACCACCTCTTGAGACTTCTCCTAGACCACTCGTCACTGCTTCCTTGGACTGTTTTGGCTACAGCTCCCAGAGTTGTACTTGTCACAATATAGGTTGGCCTTCTATAAATCTTTCCCCTAGGTCAGAGTATAGAAAATCAGTCTATTTTAATTTTTATAAAGCGCCACATGCCTGTGGGCCTCAGAGTGCACCAAAAACAGGACCGGGACAAATAGTCAGGAAACAGGAGGAGGAGGGCAGAAAAGCAGCCTATGTTCATCCTGGATTGAGGTTGAACAAGTGGTTTTGATTTCCTTCTTAAAAAGCACCAGATTATCAGTCAGGCGTATATGCCTGGGAAGTAGGTTCCACTTCAGCGGAGCCTGAGTGTCGAAGGATGTTCCGCCGAAGGGCACCAGCTTCTATCTGGGTTGTATGAGTGTAGGATAGGTGGAGGAGCCAAGCTTCCTTCCGCCTACTTGGGGCTTCACTCGAGCAGTAAGATAGTTGGGACAGGAATTTGAAGGACAGCGTCAGGATCTTACAAGTGATCCTGTGTTCAATAGGCAACCAATGAAGGGCCCTCCTTGCCTTTGAGACGTGCACATTTGGGCAGGCCCTGAATGGCCGGAACAGCATTATACTGTGCAACCTGCAAAGCTTGTATGTTAAGATGAGTAGTGCCTGCTAGGAGACAATTTCAGTAGTCAAGTCTGGAATTAACTAGTGCAGAAGCAAGCAGCGTGCAGTTGTTGGCTGTGAGGAAAGGGCGAATATAGTTCATTCGCTTGGTAACGAGGCCACAGGATGATCGGATGTAAGAAACATGTGGTCTCAGAGATAATTCCTCATCAAGGACCCAGGATCTTGACTTTTTTTTGAAACGGGGATAATATTGCCAGCGATGCAAAAATTAGCATATGCTGGGCTGATTTAGAAAGACGAGCTCTGGATTCCATAATTGGGAGCTCCGTTTTTTACAATTCAATGCAAGAGAGTTGCCTGCCATCCAAGTCTGGATGGCGTTGTAAATTGTGTTTATGGCAGTCAGGTCCTGCTCGTACCTCTTACTGAGCTTGAAGACCACCTGGGTGTCATCGGCATAATTTTTATACCGGACACCCAGGTTATCCAACATGTCAAGGAGAGGCCGAATGTACATGTTAAAAAGTGTAGGAGATGAGCAGGAGCCCTGAGGAACACTGCATGTTTGAAAGACTGGGTTGGAACTTTCCTCACCAGTCCTAACATCCATTCTACAGTGAAGCCTGGTTTATTTGCTTTTACAGGTCAAAGGATTGCTTATCCCAACTTTGCATGCCGTTTCTCCATAGGCTTGTGGGCCACCTTTCATCAAGGTTCCTTCACTCACAGGATTTGTATCAATATTCGTTTTAAAGCTGGCCAATTGTTGCGTAACAATTCATTCGCTGTTTTGGGCCATGTTTATGCTTAAAGTTCCATGTCTTTCACACACATTCTTTACACCAGCTTTCTTCCTTGTTGAGTTTTCAATCTTTCAGGTTCGTATTCAAAACGACTCCAAAGTTGAACAATTTATGCGGCTCAACCGCCCCCTCGCCATGCCCGGGCCACCTTCCCTAGGCAGACTCACCGGATTATGCATGCAGTGGTTCTACGAGTCACACGCCTGCCAGGATTTAGCTTCCCTGTGCGACGTCTCGCATCTGAGGTGTGCTGGTGTTCAGCGGCAACCGGTAGGCTGTCGGCGGGATGGTCACTTCCTCGCGGGTCCTCCAGCTCTCTACAGCTTTGCTCTTGCACCTTATCTTCCTTCCGCTGCCTCAGCTCTGCAGTCCTTGGCACTCATGCAAACCTCTCGCATTCACACACGCCACCAATTGTGGCTCTGGCTCTCCCATCTGGTTTCAGCCACTCCAACTTTTTCTTCATAGGTGCTGAGGAATGTAAAGTCCCCGCCAGACTGATTGATCCTCTGACAACTAGACTGCTTACTCTCTTTGCGGAAGCCCATTTTACATTTTGTTGTTCGTGTTGTCCTCTTCCTTGTCCCAGTACCAAAGTGGTGTTTGTGTCACGATCCTCGCCCAAAACCCCCTCTGGCAAACCCATTGGCCAGGTGGAGTCAGGACTCGGGCCTCTAGAGCCTGGCATCCTCTTCAAAAGCCCTTATGGGGCCAGTCCTGGCACCTATGGCGCCAGGCTCATACACCATGAAAAACAATGTGCTTGGGAACTACTTTATTGTATTGTCAGCCAACATGGAGGCATCCACATAGCTTGGTTCCTAAGAACCAAGCTATGCGGTCTAGTGTTTTGGGTGTGGCAGCCTAGGGACTACTTTACCTGGACTATTTTGTTGGGGCTATTTAAACCACACCCGAGCAAGACAACAAGCTTCGCGTTACTTTGCAGCTTGCAACGTGACACTCACCGTGTCCAGCTATTCCCTCGAACCTCGGTGAAGCAGAACCTGCAAGGAGACAAAAGGAACATCATTAGCAGCAGCATCTTACCTGCAGTCTTCATCTTTAAACTCTCGCAGCTACTGAGAACAGCTTCCTCGAATCTGCACGCCTCCCGGACAGAACGACCTGAAAGAGGAAGATTGAGGCAACATTAAAGAAAGCAGTAGAGACATTTACAAAATGCTCAAAAGGCTTACCTGGCTGGTCGCCTCTCGGCTTTACCACTCCGGACATTCCACTCGCGCTGAAGAACACTGCGACCTACAAGGAAGGAAAACACAGGTTAGCAAAGGCAAGACTTTTCAGCGCTGCGCATAGCGCTTACTTACCGCATCGCAGCGCTCTTAATGCGCCATCATTTACCAGCGGGTCTCAACCAAGCCAGTTCGCCGCTCTGAAGCTCTGCATACCTAAGGGAGAAAAAAAGAGACATTTTAAACAAAGAAAGGCATGCAGGATAGCAACAAAACTAAAGAACAGCAATAAGACCTACCTGAACAATATCAAACCGGCCGGCGTCAGTGAAGTAACTGGACCGCACTCACCCATGAAAGACAACGCGTCCCTGCAAAGAAGGCAGGACGGAGAGCACACCTAATTCTACCACAAGGTGAGGAGAGGGCGCCAGCGGGACTGAAATCATACGGGGGTGGAGGGAGGATACTTACCCCAGTCGGTCAGTCTTGAACACAGTCCTCCTGTATTTTCAGGTAGAACCTTCCCTGCAGACCACATCAGGGCAAAGCTGAGAAGCATACCAGCGAGTAACCCGGCTGGGTGCCGCCCCTGTGGATACCAGGTGAGCGTAACAGTTTGGTGCTCTTCTTCGTTCCAGTGCAAAAATGGTGTGTGTCTGAGTAAATGTCATTAGGAGAATAGGGAGAGGATTGAACTCCCTATGAAAGGAAGTGGGGAATACTGCGTCTCATGCAAGGGTACCTCATCCCCACTCCCCAAATCTCCTCCACCCAGGTGATCCTCCCTCGCATATCCAACCTCAGGGTCAGGGTCCAAAAGCGATGGTCTTTCCCTGTCCCCCTGGAAGGAGGATATATTGGGGAAAGTGGTGAGAACGCCATCAGATTCCTCACACCACCCTAGTTTTCAGAGGCAAGCATACAAGGGCTCTGTCCTCTCCCTCTGTGGGGGTCCCAACCTTTTTCTTTGCTACATCTCTACTACTGGCCTGGTCCTGCCCTCCTCCTTTCACCACATGCTCCTTCCTTCTCCCACTATGGGCTTGACCTATTCAAATTGGCATTTAACTCAAATCTCCTGCTTTGGACCTAGCATGCCTTGTTGCAACTTCCTAATCTTGCTCACTATCACCTTGCTAGCCTCCCAATGTTGTCTGCCAACCTCCTTCAGATGCCTTAAACAGCCTCCTCTTGGTGGCTTAAACTTCATCCTGTCCTGCCCACTTGTCTTCAATCGCCTCCTCTCTCCATTCTCCTTCAAAATGCCTTCCATGCTCACCAAATTGCTCTAAGCTCATGCAACCAGCTGCCACCCGAAACGCCCACACTGCATGCCTTGGACTCTGAGCTTTTAAGTAATGTGTCGCTGTCTGATCACTTGTTCATTAACAGTGACGGGCAAATTCTATTCCTTTGCTACATAGTTTCCTTTGCTTGTAGAATTCATTTGGCTTAAAGGAACTTTCAAATTCCTCAGCAGGCAAGGGTTTCTGCTGAGCAACCAGGAACGAGTACCCAGTGCACCGCAAATCTATTTTCTCATTATGTCTGGTCCACTATCTTTTTAAATGTGTACCAGATATATGCTAACTCTTCTTTATTAGTATTCTAAAATAATCAAATTGAATGTCGCATATGCATGTTTGGAAGGCCCCTGCTTTCCTGGGGAGTCAAAGTTGGCTCCTGGTAGCTGTTGGTTTCGAGCTACCCAGGCTCTACTAGAAGCAAGAGCTATAAAGCTCAAAGCTCCTAGCAGACCCTGCTGCATTACTGTGATGTTGTTTCAGCGTACCACGTGTAGGACCTGTCTCTCTTAAAGGCAACAATGTTCTTTAAATATCCTCATGTGACAGTCCACATCTCAGGGCAGGGGACAAGGTGGGGGTGACCACAGAATCCACTCATACCCTCACTCGTTGGGCCCATCATCCCCTAACTCAGGGAGGTACCTGGTACCCTTAGTCACCCCAATAGTGTCCCCAGACTTTCAGTGCTTTGTAGCAAAGCAATATTAGTACATAAACTGGTCTTACACGTCACACTACAGGGGCTTCATTCATCATTCGTACTGCACAAATGCTATTGGGGCATGAACGCCCCATATCTGGACTTGATGGTTAATTTTATTTATGTATTTATTTATAAAGCATGCAAAGCCCAAAGGCAACTAGGCACTAAAACTTGCTTACGAGTATGGTTACAGGATTACAAAGCTTCACTGACCGGTCTTTTCACAGTACAAGTTACATGTTCATTACAAATGTACACATTTATATATTACATTACAAATTCGTGCGCATTTAGGCATAGGCAGACTGATCTATGACATTAGGTGATTACTGAGGGTCAATCCTAAAGAGAAGGGTTTTTAGATTATTTTTAAATGACCTACAGGAAGTGTCGTTTCTAAGTTGAGTGGGGAGGGCATTCCACCATTTGGGTGCTGTCTCTGTGAAATTTGATCCTCCTGCTTTCTGTCTTCTAAACCTAGAGATAAGCAGATTGGTGTAGGAAGAACGGGTCGGTCTGTTGGATTGAGCTTTGCAGATAAGGTTACTAAGGTGTATTGGCACCTTGTTCGCAATACATTTGTGTGTTAACGTCAGGATTTTTAATTTGATCCTGTCGTGGACTGGGAGCCAATGGATGTTCCTCCTGATGGTTGAGATGTGTTTGTAACTAGGAATAGTTACGGCAGCTCTGATGGCGTTATTTTGAACTATTTGTAGTTTTTTGATCTTTCTGGTACTTGTTCCTGCATATAGTGAGTTAGAGTAATCGATCCTGGAGAGTATGAAAGCTCTGGCCAGGGTGATAGTGTTTTCTGTAGAGAGGAAGGTTCTACTGGCTCTTAACAGTTTGGCCATATAGGCTGCTGAGGAGATAACAGCACTGACCTGTCTATTTAAGGTGAGTGAGGAGTCGATGTAGACCCCCAAGGTTTTTATTTAGTTGGCGACCGTGATGGTGTTGCCATCAATGTTAAATGATTTGTACAAGTGGAGGAGGTTGCTTAATTTAGTTTTATTTCCGATAAGGATAAGCTTGGTCTTATCGTCATTAAGACACAGTTCGTTAAGAGCCATCCAGGCCTGGATTGCAAGGTAGATTTTGTTTAAGTTTGTGCAGTCTGTGTCATAGCATCCAGTAATCGGTATGAGTATTTGAGTATCATCTGCATAATTTGTATACGTGATGCCAATTTTGTCAAGTTCGTCGTATAGTAACCTAGTAAATGCATTATATAATGTGGTTGATAAGCAAAAGCCTTGCGGTACGCCACAGGTCACAGGGACGGGGGGGGGGGCTGCTGAAGTGTCAGAAAAGTCCTTCATGGTCCTATTAGTTAGAAATGATTTGATCCATTTGATGTATTCTGGAGAGAATTGGGCAGCGAACTCGAGGTGTTGGCACAGGATGTCGTGATTGACCAAATCAATGGCTGATGAGAGATCTAACAGAAGGATGATGCACAGTTCACCTTTGTCATTATATTGATCCATTTGTTTTAAGTCTAGTAGGGCTGTTTCTGTGCCATATCCTGGTCTGAAGCCTGTTTGTCTTAGTCCCAGGAGATGGTTGTCTTCCAAGTACTTTTGGATATGCAGATAGGCTGCATGGTCGAGTATTTTTAGTAAAAAAGATACTGTGGTGACGGGGCGGAAATGAGTAGGGATATTGGGGTCTAGTGTGGGCTTTTATGAGCAAAGGTAGAACCCAAGCTATTTTTAGGTCTTTTGGGACTGTGTTGCAGGCAAATGAGCTGTTGATAAGGGTAGTAACAAAGGGTGCAAATTCAACCACACATTTTTACCAAGGTTGCAGGACAATTGTTGCCTTTGCATCTAGAGGGTTTTAGGCTGTTGATAATATTAATGGTATCTGAAATGGAGAGTGGGGTGAATGTAAATGTATTGACCTTAGGGTGATCCATTGAAGAGGGTGTCATTGGAGGGGTTAGGTTGAGGGTAAGTTTAGATTTATTTTTTGTTCTATTTTTCGTTGCAATAGTGTGACTGTCTGCCAAGGCATCTTAAATGTTGGAGCACCATAGTTCGTCTTTAGCAGTATGATCAGAGGTAGGTGCTGGAGATTCCAATTCACTGAGAATAGTGAATAATTCTCTCGTATTGGATTAGGCGTTCGATATTCTCTGATTAAAGACTTCACTTTTAGCTTTAATAATCTTTTCTTGTAATTGTTGGCTAAAGTCTGGAATAGGCTTTTGTTTGCCTCAGTTGGCGATTTTAACCAGTTGTTTTCAGCAGATCTTTTTGATGCGCGCATGGTTCGGAGTTCAGGGCTGAACCATGGGTTGATATGTGCTGAAGGTTTGGCTTTTTTCTTTTTTAGAGGGGCAACTTTTTCAATAACTTCAGACATGATTTCATTATATTGACTAACCAGGGTGGAAGGGTCATTGTCCAGGTGCGTCGAGTGAAGAAGCAGAGTGAGAAGTGGTAACATTATCTCGGTTTATATTTTTGGAACTTCTGGAGGGAGCTGCAAGTGTTAGTAAGGGTTGTTTCATGTTTTTGGTGATAATGGTAATGGTGAATATTATAGTGTTGTGATCAGACCAGGGCGTAGGGGTATTAGATTGGATGCTACCGATACAATTGGTGTCAGCTAGCCAATTTAAAGTATGTCCTGTTTCATGGGTGGGGGCACAGATCTGTTGTTTAAACCCTTGGGCTTCCATGGAATTGGCCAGGAGGCCTGCCTGAGTGTCTAATGGGTCATTCAGGCCTAGGTTGAAATCGCCCATTATAATCACTTTGGAGTGTGGGTTCATGTTGTGTGCCAAGAGTGTCGTACTGTCGTCTTCGAAGGTGGAGATAGCACCAGGGGGCCTATAGGCAATGTGGAGTGTGAGTGTGCTGGTGGGTGTAAGGGAAACTTTTAGAGTGATGACTTCACCTGCAGTGAAAGGGAGTTCCGTGGAGATTCTTATGTTCATGGCATCTTTAACTAATAAAGCTACTACACCTCCTCTTGTAGTAGTGCTATCTTTTCTAAAGATGGTGTACCCTTCTGGGATGGCCAGGGAAAGATGGGGGGGGCTGAGGCTGCATGGAGCCATATTTCCATAACTGCTAGGTAGTCTATGTCGTTCGTTTTTGACATCTGCAATGTCCAAGGCATGGGCAGTGATCTGGCATTGATGAGTGCACCTTTTAATAGGGTCGTATTGATATTGGTGGATTGCTTGCTGGAGATAGCTTTGAGTCCTTTGCTGTTAAGCCTACATTGGGTATACATTAACTGACCACACAGCATCAATTTCTAATAAACATGTGCCATTCCTCTCAGACCATTCTTAAGCATAGACATTCCCCTTGCATATGCTGCTAGCAATCACTTCTATCAAAATGGATTACTGCTTAATTCTGAAACTGTTTTATAACAAGGATTGGGGGAAAAGGAAAACCACTTTTATTGTGTCCTCTTTATCCATGAAAGAGCCAAGCAGTGTTCTTCAGCCAATTGTTCCTCTGTATGCTGAAAGGGTAGAATATATTGTGACCAGGCCAGCATTTTGGCCTTGTCAGGGGAGGGAACCCACTGGGAGGGAACCCAACCCGGCCCAGGTAATAGAGTGTGGGCAGGCCCTTACCCCGCCCCACCTTACCTGCATCGATGGCAACCTCCGGGCCACAGCGGAAGCACCACAGCCTCCCAAGAAGCCGCAGAGCAAGGAAATGGCAGAACCTCTTGGCAGCGGTCTGCCTCCCTGAAACAGTTGCAGCAGATGCCACAACACCGGCCAGAGGACGCAGCAAATGGGATGCGTGACACTCTGCTAGCCACAACACTGACCAGTAAAGGAGCGTGCCTCCAGCACGGTCAGCTGGAGCCCGCGCAGGAACAACTCAACTAGCCCACAAGGGAATGTTTTTAAAGGCCATACGAAGGTGCCCACCAGGTTATTATTAGTTAAAAAGACCTTTGGGAAGGCCTTAGAACAACAGTCGCTCACATGGCCATTACATGGACTAGGTGGTAATTACCTGAAATGAAGCTTACAATGGAGCATACAAGCCTGTTTAAGCCCTCCTATGGCCCTCCTCTGTCACACACCTTGAGCCAGGTAAGTGATTGGTTAAGGTAAATGGCCAATCTTGGGCGCACAGGGGTGGGGTACTTAAATAAGCGTGTGTTTGTGTAAATTGGGTGAAGACAGGAGGCTTTGGAGGACATCCGAGAGACCTAAAAAGATGAGAGCGATTGGCGTGCGGAAGCTGTTGTTGGAGAGGGTCTGTGGAGTGTTTGTGTGAGAGAGGGGAGAGTGTGAGTAGTAGAGGTATTGTAGGAGTAGCAGCGTAGTGGTAGTGGCGGAGGTGGTAGTAGTAGTAGTAGTAGTAGTGAGTAAAGATAGGCAGTCTGAGAAGCGGGTGAAGTAAACTAGTAGAGTGGTAGTTGGCAGTAGAGGGGTGAACATGATACCATATCCCTGAGTATCTTGGGAAGTAAAGGAATGGTGGTGGTAGTACTAGTAGTAGTAGATTTGGAAGATTGACAGTGAGTGGGAGAATAGGAGTAGCTATTGGCATAGTGAAACAGAGATTATAACCAGAGGAATAGTAAGAATAGGAGTGGGAAAAGAAATAAGATCGAAGTTGGAAATACAGAGTGAGAGATTGGAAGGACAGTAAAGTGGTTGGAGGAGAACTGCTTAAGATACAAGTATAGCAAATGCTTAGGTACGAGAGGGGACTGAAAGGAGTGAGCGTGAAAGCACCATTCATTACTCCCTGAGACTACTAATGGGGGATGGGATAGGCCAAGTTAGAGGATCCCTAGGGAGTCAGACAGCCAACATTACATGCAACAGTAGAGCAACATTAATATGTGGCTTTCCCTTCACGTGATATTTTTACAAATACCCTATTTCATTGAACAAGACCTGTTCTGTTCCGTCCTAGGTAGACAGAAATGCAACTAGGGACTTCCATAAACCATTAGCCGGTCCGATAGCACAGCGAGAAGAGTGCTCGCTTTGACATCTGTGCAGAGCCTGCTGACGCAGGTTCGAATCCCAGCAGGGCCAAACTCAGCCTTTCATCCTTCCGAGGTCGATAAATGAGCACCACACACCGTGGGTAATAATAAGCAGCGCTCAAATACTTGAGGGTTCGTAGCGCTATATAAATGCTAAATTATTATTATTATTAGCAGGGAGATTTGCTTGCTGTACACTTGGCGGAAGGCCAATGTTGGTGGGCACAATTAAACATTTTGTCAGACTTGTTTCTTTGCCCTTAGCCCCACCTCTTACATGTTTCTGGCTCCCACGCTTGCTCAAAGTCCTGCAATCACCCTGAGTGTGCTGCACTGGGGCAAAGAGGAATGAACTGTAGCCCCTGGCTCAAATGGGGCCCTTTCAGGTTATAGATAAAATATAAGAAAGACCAGACACAAAGGGGTTTAAACAGTATATTTATTAAATGTTAAATGTGTATGTGATAAATATTGGACTTACCTGGCTGTACTACATTCCCCACCATGGTGGATACATGGAACACGGAGACTGGAAAATGGCCAGGTCACCCTTGCCCATTATAATAGATTTACCTGGACAGAATTTGAAAAAAGGAAGAGAAGGACCAATGGAGAGTGACAGTTGGAAGAGAGAGAATAGGGAGTGAGATGGGGCTGCGTGTGCGGGGCAACCCTGAGTCCAGAGCGTGGCTTGGGAGGTAAAGGCCTGCCTGGGGTACAGTAGACCTGGAGCCCAGCTGCACCACATCTAGTGTGGCCAGAGCTCAGCGCGGGCTGCATGGTGTGAGGAAGGCTTGGTATCAAAGAGCCAGACAGACCCAAGTGATCACAGTTCAAGGGTGTTGATTGAACTTCAATTGGGTTTGAAACACGCCCATCTAATCCTAAATCTAAAGATGGGAGCAAGCTACAACCATCAAATAACGCAGTCCTAGTCGAGTCTGTCAAAATAAAAGGGCCTATACTAATAAACCTATTGCCAAGCCTTACTTCTAAATGCAAATAGTGTGGGCAACAGTGTTACGCAAAAGAAAAGTGTTCAAGAAATTATATGATGGGTAATTCAGCATGGGACAAGGCGGCACACTCTGTCTTCTGTAGCACGGGAATGCAGTGCAAAACCTCAACGCCCGGGGCCTTCTGCGCCAAAGTCTTAATGACATTCAAAGTCTCTTATTTCAGAGGGCCTGATGCAACACGACAAACATTAAAGTTCCATTCTTAGGATTTCATATATACAACTTCTCGGGTGATTTACTGTTCACCACGGGTCCCCCACCGCCGGGCTCAGACCCACTTTAACACCAGACCTTCAATTGGTCTCCCTCCGCTTGGCTCAGACCATATTTATCTACTTTTACAAACTTTCTCTACTTCATCAAAATCAAAGACTTTCAACTGTGTGCAGGATTTTGCTTGACCCGTCGCAGGACCACTTCGATTCACAATTACTTGTTCTCTTCTTGATATACCATTTTCTTTCTTTCACTTTTGCCACTTCTCAGCTAGATACCTGACAGAGACCTTCAATTGAGTACCCATGCGGTGCCGGACCACTATGTCCAAGGTATTTTATCTTGCTATTAAAGTTCAGTCACTCATCGGCAGTTCAACTTCACTTGCATCTCTAATCAGACCCGTTTTAACAATGTTTGTTCCAGCGCTTGACATACAATATTGCTATTGCTGCTTGCAACCATGGCTTCAATACCGACCGGTCTTGTATCACTTTCCCCAACTCGCCGGCTGTGTTGATTTCACTGACCTGCTTTGTTCTTGGAGCCAAGGATGGTATAACTCAGAGGAGGGGCAGTTGGTAGTTTGACTTCTTACAGACAGCAGAGATGTGAGGAGAGAAGGAAAGAGTGGAGTCGAAGATGACCCCGAGGTTCTTAGCCTCACAGGTGGGAGTAGAAGGAGGGCCAAGGGAGGCCAGCCAGTGTGACAGGAAAGGAGGGTGCAGGTGTGCTGATGAGGAGAATCTGTCTTACTGGCATTAAGCCAGTGATTGTTGGCGGCACACCACTCCTGGATAGCAGACAGTCAGAGATGCGAGAAGGAGAAGAGGTGGTATAGCGGAGCCTTAAAACCGAGATGAGCGTTATCCGCATAGCACTGAAAGTTGGAGCAGAGAGCAGCAATGTGGTGGGCGAGAGGTGCCAGGTATTGGATGAACCAGTGAGAGAGGTTAGACCCCTGGGGGAACACCACCGGTAGGTAGAGAGTGAAATAGAGGAAAGTTGGACCTGGAAGGGTTGATCAAAGAGGCACAAGGTCAGCCAGGCCAGGGCCTTATCGGTGATACCCAGATTATCACTGAGATGATTGAGCAGGATGGCATGGTTGATCATGTCAAAGGCAGAAGAGAGATCGAGTAAGATGAGTAAAGAGGGGAGATTAGAATCCAGGTTAGAGAGCAGGTCTTCACAGATGTTCAGGAAGTCAGTTTCTGTGCTTCTGGCTGCTCTGAAGCCAGACTGGCGGTTATGGAGACAACCAACAGATTCAGTGTAAAGATTAAGCTGAGAGATGGCCACCTTTTCCAGAATTTGCCCAGGAAAGGAGTGATGGAGATCGGGCGATAGTTAGCTGGGCAGGAGTGGTCGGCTGAGCTCTTCTTCAGAAGAGGGTGCAAAAGAGTGCTTCAGGGGGGGAAGGGAAGGCTCCAGTGACGAAGGAGTGGTTGCAGAAATCAGCCAGGGCAGGAGCGAGGGTGTCAGTGTGGTCCTTGATCATTTTGGAAGACTTTCATAGGTCAGACTTGTCTAGAAACCTCGTCAGGGGAGAACAGAGGAAAGGAAGTGAAAGAGGCAGAAGAGGTGGCCACAGAGGGGCCAGAGGTAGAGGATAGGGAATTTTGAGAATGCGATTGACCACCCTTCATAATCCTATGGACCCAGTGAAGCATCCCAACCTCAATACAGTAAATGGGAGCTAACGAAAGTCTGGAAGGGAGTGAACAAGCTTTTTAAGAAACTCATTAGACATTTCATGAAACTGAAGGCAGCAAGGGAGAACAGTGGATAGTGTGAACTGGGAACACCTACCTCAGCAATTGAGAAGATACGTTGTCCATAAACTCGAGACCCCAACTCCCTGCAACTCCTTGAAACGCCACAGAAAGGGGGTCATTTTATCGCCCCTAGAAAGTACAACAGGAGTGCCTAAAAGGGTTGGAGACCCGGGGGATAGTTCATGCTCTCCTCTATTCAAACATCGACTAACTGAGGAAACCCCTGCCAAAGGAGAGAATCACTGTACACACCCCAGAATAATCTAGGGCTTGTCTATCCATCAGATCCTGCCAAGAGTCCAGTCTTTGCAGCTCATGACCTTGCCTTCCTCAAAGATCAGAAGAAATCCGTTAACATTGTAATTTTCTTAGCGGTTAAATAGCCAGTAATGGAAAACCTTTTGAGACTGTAAACTATAAAGAAATAGAAAAAACAGTCAAACAATTTGTGATGCAGTTCCCAGTCTAGTTGAACAGGAGTGTGGTGCTGGAGAATCAGGAGGGACGCCGGGGAACAGCTTCATCATCCCAGTGGGGCAGGTCGAGAATTGTGCAAAACCTAGAGTTGTTGAAAACCTCCATAAAGCAGCAACACATCTTATTAAGAACTGTGAAATACATTAACGAACCAGCTAGGAGAAGGGAGTCATTCTTCTAACCCCAAAAGAACTTTATGCAACCGTTCATTTTCTGTTGGGTTCTGGACAACCCAGAACCTTTGTGGAACTTTTTCTTGAACAACCTGAGAGGCGTTTGGATGCTTTACATACAGGGGAAGGGAGTTATTCTCCTGGATTCCGAACAGTAGATGAACTTTATGGCCACGAAGAAGAGCAGGGCAATGAAGAGCCCTAAGCGGAACCAAGACAAACCTAGCTATTCGTATTCAAGAGCTGACTGACCATAAAAACTGACGAAGGACTTTCCTCAGTCAGTCTTGCCCCAGAGGAGCATCAAGCTGGGAAGTGCGACGGCATAGAGGACGCCAGTATAAGGAAGTCGGTGTCCGAAAAGGCAGAGGGAAGCCTAAAATCAACTGAAGGCTGGGGAAGCCGGCGTCCGGTGGCATGAAGGAAGCCAACTGAGTGATCCAGGCGAGCCAAGGAGAAGCCAGAGAAGCTTAATGGTGGTGTCTCATGGACCAAATTCGAAGGTGTGTAGAGTGAGACAGGGAAAGCGCTGTTAGGCAGAAACCTGTGCAGTTCCCTTAGGGACTACTGCAAAAGATTTAAGACTACAGGTGTTTGGCAGTAAACCCACTTGGTAGCAGTCTGTATCACACAGATTCACTTGGTAGCTGTGGCTGAGTAGTCAGACTTCCCTCAAGAAGAGTTGGGCAGTATACAGAGCATACAAGATAGGTACAGAAATACAGTAGCACAAGCAAACACTTACCAGAGCTTGGGTGTAAAAGTATATACTTATTTATTTAACACACTCTTATAAAACACACTAGTACTAAATTGGTAAGATAAATTCAAAACACAATCACTATTATCATATGTATATCCCTGATTACTTGTTGGACAAGTCTTAGTTAACACCACTTATTTCCAGACAGAGGTGAGCGCTTAACGTTCAATGGCACTCCAACAAGTTAAATAAAAAGGGAGGGAAAAGCAGAATTATGCAAGCATACACACTAAACACTTTTTAAAGAGCCACAGCAAGTTTAGGAAGGCACAGTCTACTGGTAAGCAAGGAAGTTTAGGTGCCAGGCCCACTTTCAAGGGAGCCGGCCGGAAGATGCCCAAGATCAGACAGTTACACAGTCTTCGAAGTTTGTGGAGGTAGTTCGAAAAAGGTTTAGTTCAGTGCAGAAAAGTTAGCTAAGGTGTCCCAGGCTAACCCAGGTTCGAGAGACGAGGATTTAATACACCCCGTTCAAACGGTTGCATGGGAAGCCAGGCGGAACACGGTACCTTAAATGGAGAGGATCCTCCAGCGGGGGCAGTTGTTCCTGGCAGCGGGTGAAAGTCGCAGCGTCGTCCAGAGGAAGAGAAGATCTCGTCGTGGAGGAAGAATGAAGGTCGTTGCACTGCCAGGGAAGAAACCGCTGAGTTCTCCGGTACAAAGGTACTACCCTTTCGGTTCGCGGTAGTGGTGAAAACGTGGTATCCCGGTTGCCGGGGTGCTTGGCACAGGCAAGGCGGCCACGAGATGCTCCAGGAAGGTGAAAAGAAGGTAGACTGGTTATCCCTACCAGTCGAAGGAAGAAGACTCCGGGCTGAGAGATCTCCTCTGTCGTTGGGAAAAGTGGTGAAACGGTTCAGCAGGCCTCCACCGGTGGTGTCGTCGTTGCAGGCCGGCTCAGCTTCTCCCTCCTCTGATTCTTAGGTCCTGTGGTGACTTCTGAAGTTCCAGTCCCCAAAGCCCTGCTTTTATGCAGCACACCCCCATTCACTCAGCCTAGCTGTCAATCAAACATGCTATCAAGAATGGGTAGTGCCGGATTGGTGGGTGGGGTGCGGTCCCTCGTTGTGATGATATTAAACCTAATGAGGGAGTCATCCGTCCAGGGCAATCCTATGATGTCTTCTAAGAGGACTGAAGTGTTCAGTGTTAGGATCCAGTCAAGGATTCCTCCTTTTGAGTGTGTTGCGGGCATTGACAATTTGTTTAAATTGCATTTCTAAAAATGCATTGTGGAATTCTGTTGCTTTAAGGTCAGATAGGTCATTAAATCCCAAATTGATATCTCCTAGCAAGATGAATTTCGTATATTGGGGGCTTAAGGAGTGGGGAAATGTGCAGGGGTAGATCAATATGAGGGTTATTGGTGGAGCTGGGGGCTCTGTAAACTACTAAGAAGCTGATGGTGGTTTTGGGGTCTATGGCTAACTTGAGGGCTAGAAGTACGTAGCTTGGTAGGATTTTCGTTTTGCATTCCCGGAACTGAAGGGATGTTTTGGCCATAATGGCAACTCCACCTCTGGTGGCTTCCTGGAGATCTGCTCTGAGTAGTTTGTAGTCAGGTGGTATAGCTAATGTGAGTAGAGGGCCTGAGGATGAGTGGAGCCAGGTTTGTTATTACTAGAAAATCAAGTTTATAGTCCAGAATAAGGTCATGTACATCAGTGCCGTGTGCGCCCAAGGATCTGGCATTGAGTAGGGTACCCTTTAAGGGTTCTGTGTCTGGTATAGTACCACTGCTTTGGATTGTGAGAACTGGTAGTGTAGGAGGTGTAGCCCCTTGAATTTTCTGGTGATACTTTTTGGGTTTGGGATGTTTAGGTAAGCTAGGGTTAGCAGTTTTTTGCTCATCGGTTACTTGGTATCTGGCTATGTTTCTATGGGGGTGGGGGAGAGGTGAATCATAAGAAAATACTTTCATCCCGTATTCCTAGTATCGGTCTGGAGCGAACGACGGAGGTGTGAGTTCTGGAGGTAAGTCTGTAACAGCGAGCTATGTCAGGAGAGGCATAGTGGTATATGTTAAAGAGGTGAAGGGCGGTGTGGTGAAGGCTGGTATGTTGGGGATAAAAGGGGGTGGGGCATGGTAGCACGTGGTGTCTGATGCAGTATCTGCTTGCTAGGCCTGTCCCTATCTGGGTGAATACACCCTTAGAACATGGTGTGGAGTCTGTACTATTAGTGTTGGTTTTGTGAGTCATAACAAGTTGGTGGTTGTGTTTGGCTGCTGTGGCCATGTTGGAGAGCTGGGTTTGTTGTTTATTATGCGGCAGTAGTAATAGTAGGCAGGACAATGTGCATAGTGTTAATCCTGAGGGCTTGGCGGCTCTATAGTGTGAGAGGCAGTTCTTTCCCTTTGGCATGGCGGCAAGGCCTGGGATAGCATCTGTTATTGCCCATGAGTGGGCAATTACCTTAAATATGGTATGCAGTACAAGCATAGTATAACACCAAAAGCAGTGTATTTTACTGGCTAGTGAGTGTTGGTTGATGTTAGCCAATGCGAACCTAGGCAGCACAATTGATAGTGTTAGCCAAGAAGGTCCAGGACAGGGTGATGCAGGGCCTCTGTGGTCTATCAGTGGCATGTGCCACATTAGTAGTGGAGCGGTGCTTCACAGGTGTCCAGGTAGGTGGGCATGTACGTATATGGAGTGGCACGTTGCATTCATGAGGTGTTGCCGTGGACTTGTATGTGTTATAGGCTAGAGGATTCTAGAGGAAGGCTAAACGGTGCAATACTATGCAGAGCATTAGGTTTAGTGTGCGTTTAACTAATGCTTTGCATGAGATAATGTATGCAGTGCCTATGATAGTCTGGCAGCGGTATATGGCTCGCAGTAGTGGACTTCATGCGCTAGTGGCTGCTAGTAAACGACTACACAATGCAATAATAGGCAGCACATTTGGGTTAGCAAACATTTGACTAAATACTTTTCATAAAATAAATTATACAATAATATGGTGGTTTAGCAGAGACATGAAGTAAACAATGATGGAGCAGCGTTTCGGATGGTTTAAAGTCTATGGCAGTGCAAATAATAGCGCTATGTATGCCTTAAGTTCAATGGAGACTATTCGTAGTGGTGACGATCGGTATGGCACAGGCGCTATAGGGTAGGCGGTCTTAACACAGTGTGTGTGTGTAGGAGCAGAAATGTTTGGTGAACAGAGAGTCATTGTTAGTTGCCAGAAGTTCAAATGGAGGCGTTGTAGGAGCTGAGTTGGGCAGGGGTCCTGGCGTAGGCATACGGCGTCACGGACAGGCACAGGACAGGTACCTTAATTGCGTGAATTTCACTCAACTGTTTCATCTCAAGCTGTTCCTTTAACTGTAGCTGAAACAGAAATTCCTCCACATTTCCCTCCTTTGGCTCTCTGCTCCCATACTTGAAGTGCCAGTTATTCACCGGTATTGTAACCAGCGTTACTGCACCAAAGATGACACACAGCCACTGACCGGAAAGGATGGTATGAGAAATCTGTTCAGGACCTCGTCTTCCCTTTCCCTAAGGGCTGTTGAGGAGGAGACGGCATAAATAGGTTTTGGGGGCACAGGACAGTGGCCTATTAGATTTTGACTGACATTTCTGACATCTTTAGTTTTATTTGAGGCAGGGAAACCCCTCTTAGTTATAGGGACAGATATGTTTCTTCCTAAATAAATGTTTTTGCCAATAAGGCAGCCACCTTTGTGTCCCTCTTCTACTTCTGGTCCCCCTTCAGTATCCTTCCACCGGATGACACTATTATAATAGATAAAACCCCAATAGGCCTGCAGAGGTTATTAAATGAAATAGATATGCGAAGGAGAACAACCTATGTATTAACGGGGGGGACACACCAAGATATTGCTTTTTGGTGGACATGGAGGGAAGAAGAAAATAGCTAAACACAGATGGAAATTGGCATCTCAGGAGATAGAGGTGGTAGAAACTTACTCTTATTTGGGGATACCAATTAGGAGTAACCCCCCTAGGGATCATTATCTTGATGTTAGAGAGAAAAAGGTCCTTAAAAAGTGGAACGTCATGAAAAACTATATTACTACAAAGGGGGGGGGCACTCGGTTGAAGGTGTAGTAGAGATATATAGGACTTGTATAATTTCTGGAACCCTATATGCTCTAGAGACTGTGGCATCTACATTTGTTGGTATCCTAGGAAAAGTTGAGGGAAAGATTTGGAAACCAGCGTTGCAATTAGCCAAAGCTACTCCCATCGAGGTGCGAATTGGGATTTACCTCCTTGCTGACCCTATGAAAATTCAGATGCTGTAAACTGTGTGTAAAAAAAATAAAAATAAAAAAAAATAAAAAAATTAAAAAAAAAAAAAAATATTACTTCAGAAGCCAATAGGGAGGATAGATTGATAAACCTTATTGGGCAAATAGCTTTGAACAAAGACTTAAAAAATGATATTTTGAAGGATTTAATAGATACCTCCATCAATTTTCTCAATGAGATTAATTTGCTTTTACCTAAAGAAGGTAAGAGTATAAGGGGCTGGGGAGCATACTTAGAAAGAAAGCTGCTCAATGGGGCCTAATCAATAATTTGGATAGCCTAGCAAAAAAAGGAGATTTAAAATATATTGTTTACAGGGGATGGTTCCCAATAAACCCTGTAGTTTTATTTGGAAGGTTAGTAACCTGGAATTCAGCAGGTTCATTTTGCTACTGAGATTTAATATGTTGCCCTGTTATGAATATGCGGGAACCTGGAGTGACATCCCCCTTGGGAAAAGACTGTTCAGGCTTTGTAATTTGGAGCTGGAGACCGCAAGACACTTGTTAACGGTCTGTATCAAATTGGAGGGATGGTATTGTGCTGGTTATAGTGATCTTCTCTCAGACAGTAGATTGTTTCTATCCAACCAGTTTTGGTCCACAATATATATGGCAGAACCTATTGTATATGTTGGAGCCGCAAAAATGCACCCAAGTTTAAGTTGAGAAATATCTGTATTGGAAGAAATAGATAAGGAGTGTATGGAGAGTCCTGGGTAGAGCTTCACAATTATAGTAATGAACAACTTATATATAGCAGATATATTTTAATAGGAAAAAACAAAAACAAATATTTTCGCTGTTGACATAGCCAACTGGATTTAGGAGAAAAGTTTTAATAATCTTTTATTGTGTATTAGGAGCGTTTTCTCACCTTCTCAATGTATTGTTGTTAACTGGTGCTAATTTAATACTATGGATTTTAAGGAGTAAACTAATTTGTTTGTGTTCCATTCTTTTGTTAATGTTTATGAATTTTTAAGATTTTTAAATTATCTAATTGTGTAATAGTTATAAAGCTTTTGATAAGTGTTTTCGATAAGTGTTTAAGGTTTTAATTAACCAATACACTATAAATAAAAAATAAAAATAAAAAAACAAGTATTTTCCAGGACTCCTAGGTTTCTGCATGGACTTGGTCCAGGCATTGTAGTGACCCAGCTCATGCCTTTGTCTCTGCATCACACCAAGTCTCAAATGTACGATACCACAGTTTGTATTGCGGGCGCCCTGCATGCTTGCAGGACATGGCGATGCGACGTCCATAAATCTGGTAACATGTCTGACTTTGCCTAACCTGGGATATGCATAAAGTAAACACCCCAGCGGACCCCAGCTGCATCTAGCAATCCCTGCAGGCTTGTTCAATACAGGACCAAAAGCCTTGCACTTTAAAACATTTCCAGAGCATGTTCTAGGTCCTTAGTAGCCCATGCCATAGAGGTAGCTGACCTGATTAAGGCAGGAAACTATGATTTCCTTGCCCATACAGAATCATGGCTACACTCTGCAGCAGGCCCTGCCACTATGCTTGCAGTGCCAAACAACTACATTATCCTCGGAGAAGATGGAACTGAAACCCATGGAGGAGGCATAGCATCATAGCCAAATCTAGCCTAGCAATGAAACTAGTTGCCCGCCTGTATGTCAAATCTTTGGAATCCCTCACAGCTGAAATACCAATTTCAATCACCCAACCCCTCACTATCCACCTAATATATAGGCCGCCAGGCCACATCGGCACATTCAAGGAGGACATCTCTACTATCCTCTCCGACAACTTAAAAAATACCTCACAGGTACTCCTACTTGGGCATCTGAACTAGAGATTCAATTACCCCAAAGACCAACAGGAAGCAGCCATAGCTAACGTCTTCAATGAACTTGGCTTCACGCAAAAAGCGACACTGCCAACTCATAAGAAAGGCAGAACACTTGACTGGGTGGCAGATTACAATTGTACCTTTACCATCACTGCCATCACCCCCCAGTCATGGATGAACCACTCCTTATAGAATTCACATTGAATGCCAATATCCCCCTGACCCAAATCGGCACTATCGCACCTCCCTCTCTAACAAGGAACAAAAAGAATACAACTGCTAATAGGCTCCTCCCTCTAATATACCCACGCTAAACTCATGACCAGATACCATTAATCCGACGGCTCTAGTAAACTAATATAACAAAGTTATGACAGAAGCCCTAGACACCATTGCCCCTCTCAAAGTGAGAAAAAGCAAACCTAGAGCACATCTGAATACCTGGTTCACCCCGCACCTCAAAACCCTGAGAAAGGAAAAACGAAAAAGTGAAGTAACCTGGAGGCAAGTACCATCCGATGTAAATAAAGCAAACCTCATTAATTTCTCCACCAAGAACAAAAACGAAATACGGCGCACTAAGAAAGACACTTACAATAACGGGATCCTGCAAGCTAAATGAGGTACAAAGGAACTGTTTACTATCTTGAAAGAACTTGAGAATCCAATCCCCATACCTGATAACTGTGCAAAAGATAAATCCTGGTGTTCCGATATACAGAAGGCCCTTACGAACAAAATCTCCACTCTCCAGGTCAAAATCACTAACAAAAAACAAAACCTACCAAATACGACTACACAAGCCAGCACGCCATCTATTCCACCTAAACCAGCACAACTCTTCAACCTCTCTAAAGTTTGAATTCTATAAGTTGAAAAAGTCATTCTATCTCTTAAACCATCTAACTGTCAGGGAGATAAATGTTCGGCCCAAATTATAAAAGACGCAGCCAGAGATTTGGCACCATTCTTCTCTAAGCTCATCAATGCCTCATTCACTACAGGCACGATCCCAAGCGACATAAAGGAATCCTGGGTTGTTCTGCTCCTAAAAAACGATCTCTAGATCCATCCATACCTACCAATTACAGGCCCATCACAACGGTGCCATTACTTCTAAAAAATATAGACAGGTTGGTCAACCTCCAAATACAGAACTCGAGCAAAACCAACTTCTAGGAGCCCGGCAATCAGAATTCAGGCCCCAACATAGCACTGAGACTGCACTAATCGATCTCAATGCTCAGGTCGACAAGCTGAGAGACAAAGGTTCCTTACTACTCCTTCTTGCTCTCTCAGCAGCATTTGACTTTGTGGATCACAACGTCTTTTGTAACCAACTCGATTCAGCAGCACACTTTCCTCAGCATGCCATAGCCTGGATCCAATCCTTCCTAGGCAGTAGAACAACGAGTCTTCTCGCCCACAGCAGCAGCAGATCCCACCCCCATCACATGTGGAGTTCCTCAAGGATCCTCGGTGTCACTTAAACTAACTATGCAGATGACACCCAGATTCTTATACCTCTTACTGGGGGATTACGATAAGGATTTGGCTTTGGTGAATAGAATATACCGCATCATCCAGGCATGTATGGCACTACATGGTCTATGTCTGAATGAAGGCAAAGCAGAACTCATAGTTCTGGGGAACTACGTCTAATATCAACAAACCTGGCCATAAATACACCTCCTTTGACATAGACGGTAACTCTATCAAGGTCGCCAAAGAGATAAAAACCTTAGCTTTCTACCTGGATTCTAGCCTCACCTTGACCAAACAGGTAAATGCAATGGCATCCTCTACATGTAAACTGATTAGAGCAGCCAAACCCTTCCTTTCCACAAGCAGTTGCACCACACTGGCTAGAGTGCTCATCCTATCCAAACTGGACTATTGCAATGCCCTATATCTTGATTCCAGTAAATACATCACCAGAAAAATTCAAACTCTACAGAACGCCCTGAGAGCAGCACTAGGAATAGCTAGAAAGGAACATATCTCTGAGGCAAGGAGGCAGAATAACTGGCTCCCACCACCGATAAACTCCTGCTAAAAACTGCTTCACTAACCTACAAGTGCCTTAACAATGCGGCACCCCGTTATCTCATAGACAGAATGAACAGAAAACCTTCCCACCGGCCCACTAGGGCGGCCTACTCAAATTGTCTGACAGGCCCAAGTTTTTCAAACTGACAAAAGTTGGAGGCAACAGCTTCCCTGTCAAAACAGCCCAATTTTGGAACTCCTTAGCCGCCTCTCTGAGGGCAGACCAAACCTACTCCAACTTTAGACGCAACATTTACTGGTTCAAAGAAAATGACCACTAACTATCAGAACTGACATTATCACTACCTACTTTGACCTCTACAGCATTACTCCGAAATTTCACTAGTTTCCACCCCTTCCCCACCCTCTCCTTGCTATTCGAAATTCTCACTCCTAACCAGACTGATCACCTCTATCTCTCCTTTCCAACCTTACTACATGTATATATGTATTGTAAATATCCATGCCACCAGTGTAAGCTAACTGCCATTTTATAACTATGTACTTTATAACCTGTAAGCTCTCTATGTATATACATGTATTGTACATATCTAGTTCACTTTTATAATCTGTCACGTTATAACTATGTATTTCTGTAACCTTGTAAGCCGTAAATATTCTTGTTCCTGTGCCCTGATACCTTTGGGTGTGGTGCGCATTATAAATAAATAAACAAACAAACATGTGAATTAAATCTGCGTTTTCTCGGTTACACCATGGGCAGGTAGAGTGCTTGTTTTTATTAAATTTAGCAACTCTGCTGGGGGTGTCATATGTACGGTGAAGTACATTAATTTGGAGCATTTTAAATCTAGGGTTCCGGGACCCATTTTTAGGGAAATTAAGCACTCGTTCCCTCTCATGATCCGTGATTACAGAGGCTGTATCCGATTCCCATCGTACCTTCAAGTTTGGGTTTTGATGGTTGGACGCACTCAGTATGCAACTGTACAGTCTGGTTACAGGACCCAGCCATCTTCAAGCATGTACATTGGGGTCAGAAGCGATTGTCTCCTCCGGTTCAGCAGGCCACCCGTTCCATCTATGGCTCGCCACCCCATCACTTTCACATATCGCAAGAATTGTCCCTTAGATAACCTAACCCAACAGACAGGTTTGCCCAAGTCCCTAAACTTCCCGTCCTCATACATGTCAACTCATGTAGAGATGCCCTCATACCCCCCAGTGCCTAACAGCAACTAGATCTTCCCTACACTTACATACATCTGCCACTATATGAACATTAGACAAGTAGGGGCAACACACCTGGAGCAGCTTTAACACTCGGCACCAAATCTTTCTGCCTAAAACCACAAGTAGTGGTTGGGCTTTCATGCAACTGGCCTTGATGTGGGCTGGTGTCACCAAATGTTGGTACAGTATTGACTCAGAGGTAGTGTCATCAGACAATCATTTCGAGACAAAGCTTAGCTGAGCAGCTAAATAGTAAAGTTCCAGCTTAGGTAATTGTGCTCCGTCTTACTTGTAGGGTAGGGACAGCACGCTACGGGAAAGTCTGTTGGGTTGGGCCCCAGAGAAAGCCTCTAATCTGTGTATCCAGAAGGCGAAAGAAATGGGCCACAATGTAGTAGTGAACATTTGTGAAGCAGTACAAAAATCTAGGGCGAATAATCATCATTGCAATTCTACCCATGAGTGACAGTTGTAACTTGGACCAAAAAGACATGGACTTATTAAGACCCCCCAAACCCTGAGTGTTTTGGGTATGTGTATCTACCAGTGTGTGTGTGTCATGTGAATTCCCAGAGAGCACCTCCCACGGGAGTCCCAAGTCTGGTAAGGCAGCCCCACTTACACCACAAAGTCAGTCAGGGTGTGTTTTCTTGAAGACTGAATCAGTCAAGGCGGCAAACAAGCATGCGCCACGTCTGGATGGGCGACCTAGGGCTTGTGGCATTCCACTCAATCACCAAAGGGGAGTGGTTGGATATCGAGCAGCCCATATATTCAGTGCCACAGAGTTTGGCCACTTGTCCTAACCCAGTGAAAAAATAATCAATTCTGGAGTGTAGTTTGAGGGGATGAGTAGAAGGAATAACCTCTAGTGTGTGGGTGCAATTCCCTCCAGATATCCACTAAGTCAAAGTCATTTAAAGCTGTGTCTAAAGCAATAGTAGCCGGGGATGGGCCGCCGCGGGGAGGGGAGGATCTATCAAGTGCAGCTTATCTGACACAGTAAAAATCGCCATCCCACAGGAAGAAACCCTTGTGCCTCGACACAACCTAGTTACTTAATGCACGTACATTAGATGGGAGTTTATAATTCGGATAATGAGTTCACAATGCAAATTTCTGTGTTCAAGATAGCCCTGTAAAATTACATACCACCCCTTCCTGCCTCTTTCCACTTCTAGTAGTTGGAATGGTAGTTGACCATCTATCCATGTAAGCACCCCCCCTGGCAAACTTGGAGTACGTGGCACCATAGCCCTTCCTGCTCCAGTGATTCAAAATGGCCTCTTGTTCCTCCACCAGCAGGTGAGTCTCTTGGATTAAAGCTTTAGATGTTCTCTTACATTTCAGGTAAGGTTTCACTCTGTTTCTGCAAAGGTAAGATCCCAACCCGCACCCATTCCAGGTTAGTATTCTAACGGGGGCCATAGACCTGTAACATGGTAATCGTCACCCGCAGAATTCCACTGGCCCAACCCAGTTTATCTAAACAATCGCATGGAGCAAAGCCACCAATAGTGTAGTGTCGCCAGTGCCTTGGTTAACCATGTACATGGCATAGTTGCTAGCAGACCATAGACTCGTCATCCTCGCACCCCAACCTTTCCAGTAATAGCACCTTGTGAGCCTTAATGCATGGAGTGAAAAAAAAATTTACATTAGTAACAAAACTATATAACGCTGCCCAACAGAAACGTATTGCTCAGGTAGGGGAAACCAGCAATTGGCTGGCTCCCAGTGTCAACTTGGAGCCGGCGAATAAGACCAGCAGTGGGTGACTGGACTTTTTGCCCCCACTGGAAAGAAAAGTAAATGACTTAAGCAGATTCAGCTATAATTATTATGCCATTGTTAAGGGCTTTCAAATTGTATAGTACCCAGATTCCATATTGGCCCGCAGCTTCACCCAAAACCTCCCTGCAGCAGCAAGGAGAAACCTAGGCACCTGGTCCAGAGGTGGCCTAATGGGAGAGGTTAAGGCCTTTTGCCAATTTAAAGCAGTAGGAATAGACTTCATGTCCCAGAATCCATCAGGGACTGTGACGAAGAAGAGTGCTGTAGAGGTAAAGGACAGGCAGGTCGGCCTAACTGCCTTTGGCAGGGTCAGGTAATTAACTGCAAGGGCCTTTACCTAGTAAGCCAATTGCCCCTCCGGAGGCATAAAAGGCTGCAGCAGAAAGGAGCAGTAGAAAGAAGCTGGAAGGTCGACAGCAGCTCGAGTAGAAGAAGCCGAGAACAAGGCTTGCAGTTCACTAGGAAGTGTGACTATAGAAGGGACGCCAGGATGAGGAAGAGCAGATTTCACCTGCAGGTTCTGAGTTGGGCCTGTGCTCACAAACCCTACTTGGCTGTGGCTGTATTGGAAGAGACTAGGAGAAACTAGCAGTCTTTCTAGGTGCGCCTAATTGCTGTGAATGCAGAGCTGAAGTCGTTCATCCACCCGAGGCCCGTGTGCAGAAGCAAGCCGAGGGATTCTGGCGAAACAAAGACTCTGCATTGTCGAGTTCGGATCTGAGACACCCGTGCTGCAGAAAGGTGTGGGCCCCAAGAGTGCCTGTAGCAGTAGTAGCAAATGAAAGTCTGGGAGTGGAAGAAGCCCAAAAACCACTGTGAGTTTGGAGCCTGTGAAGGAAGCTCCGTACTATCACACAACTCCTTGCTGGTAACTGCAACCAGCTGAATTCATGCTTGCATGTAAGTAGAAGCAGGTAAAGTTGTTAATGACAACTATTACCGGAGTAGTACCGTGTCTCCCATTAAGGAGAACGCTGCCAGTAAGTATTTTTAAAGAAGTAGTAGCCCACTTTCCTGAAGTGTTACAAGACTGTTTAACATCAAAGAGAGGTCGCTTGTATGAAACTGTTTCCTGATCCATGTTAAAGTAGAATACTGCATGAACAAAGGGGAACACAGGTCTTGAAGTGGAAGTTCATCATCAAAGCGAGATTGTGTGTACCTACATTTGTGAGAAACCTGACTCTTGTAACATTTAGATCAATGATTTAGTTGTTTTAGAAGTTGCCGAAGTCGTGAGAAGAATAAGCATTACTCAAGGCATTAGAAAGATACTTTCTAATGTGAACCCAGCCCAATTAAGACATGAACACCAATACCTTGAAGTTGTTGAAGTTGTTATAAACCCAGAGTCTTGTGATACAAGGGTGACAAGGTTATCCAAGGCTAGAAGAATTGCAATGCAGCTTTGCGGAAACTACTGGAAACTGGTGGTCTACATAAAGCTGGGGAAGGGAGCTGGGTGCTTGTTAAAAGAACTAATCAATCTGTGAATCTGAGACTGTTGAAGCTGAGAGAGAGAAGCAGTCTAGAAGCCGGGACAGATTCTTGTGGTAGCTGTAAGACAGACAGAAGAGGCAAAGGGGCTACCCTTTATTATGATACAGGAAAGAAGAGTGCCTTGTCTACCTGAACAGTCGTGTCTAAGTTGCCTCATAAAATTTCGAAGTATCAAGTTGCAGCAGAAGCAGTAGAGCTGTGGTTGTCTATAATTTTGTTATTTGAACGTAGTTGAAGCAGTAGTAGACTGTGAGGCAAAGAACCCTGCTTTCACAGTATCATTGGCAGATGTGAGTTGCCAAGGAGAAAGCAACCCCCTTAAAAACATCCTGACAAACTGCATTCAAGACGCTGCAGAGGTTACAAAAGAAGAACTGTTAAAGCAGAAGTGGTACTTTTGTTTTGAACTTTATCTATTCTGTCTTAGAAGGTGGTTATTGGTGCAGTTTTCTTTGTGGAACTTGGAAAGGGGACCTTCTCAATGAAAGAAGAAGGAACTGTTACCAGTGAGCTTTTGTTTCTTTGGGACTTTTCAAAAACGTATTTAAGACTTTATTTCTCTGTTGGAGAAATTGACTTTAGACATACCTGGGGAACGTGATCTACCCAGTAGATGCCCCTTATACACAAGGGGGAAGGGAGGACACAGTATGTGCCTTGGCCCCAAATAGATGAGAACAATTTGATTAAACCCCCTCCCACAGCTAACGGCAGGGGCAAGCGAGTGGATATATGAATTAGAAAAACAAACGTCAGTGGTGCCCCTGGCAATAGGGGACCTTAAGAACTTACTGTATGTCGTAGTTGGGGATCAAGCTGGAGATATATGGGTTAAGATATATGGGTTAAGGCTGGATATCCGGGATTAACCTTGGGGGACGATGCGCATGAATGGAGTTTAGACCATTGGTATGGGACGCATTACGTAGGACCTTTCCTGACACCCCGGATCTACTTTTTTTTAAATTTTTTTTTTTTTTTTTAATTTTATTTTCATTCTCAAACAATCAACAGCAAGTGAACTTGCCCCACGCCCTTCCCCCCTTCCGCCTCCCTGCCGGAGACTTCTCTCGGAGCCACCTAAACATCCCATGCCTTAAACAGGTCCAAAATCCTTATATTGTGCGGGCACCATTGCATCATGTAGTCTGTTTGGAGATATTCCAGCACGACACCCCAGGCTTTTTCAAAACTGTCCTTCCCACCCCTCAAGGAGTATGAAAGTTTTTCCATCGCAATCAGCTACCAAACCCTTTGCAGCCAATTGAAAATCAGAGGGGGATCCGGACTTTTCCAGCTCTGGGCAATAGCCGCCCAAGCCGCCATCAACATGTCCAAAAAACATCTCCAGTGCGTTTTGCTAAGTGCCCTGGCAGTAGCTTCCTTGAGACCACATAGCCACACTCTTACCCCCATAAGTGCAGTCTCTGGGAAGATCTTTTGGAGTTGCGCCTTTACATCCCCCCCAGAAGCCTTGCAACTTGTTACAGTCCCACCAGACATGCTTCCCTGTTCCCACCTCTCCACAGTCCCTCCAGCATTGGTTGGACACCCGAGGAAACATGTGCAGTCTTTCTGAGGTTAAGTGCCACTGCGTCATCACTTTAACCCACAGTTCCCTCATCTGCACAGAGCGAGCCAACCTCGGAATATCCCCCCACAGGACTTCCCAATGTTCTCTGCTAATGGGTTCTCCCAAGGTTTGTTCCCATTTTCTCATATACGACCCGGTAACCTTTTCATCGTGCCCAATAATTAACTTGTAGAGAGTGGATACTAGTTTTTTTGTGCCCGGATTGGTTGTTACAAAGGTCTCGAAGCGAGAGAGCTCCCGAGCGGCCGCCTGCTTTATCGGGGGGGTATTCAGCCAGTGTTTTAGTTGCTCATATCTGAAGCTGTCTGCCTTTTTAACCTTCAATGCTTCCGCACACTTCTCAAAGGATAGGACCTCCGATCCCTCCATCATTTCCCCTATTTTGGAACACCCAGCCAGCTCCCAGTTTCGGTATGCGCCCATCTCCATTCCTGGGGGAAAGTCTGGGTTCCCAAATATGGGGGTAAAGGGGCCCGGCACTGTTGATAAGATGCCACATTTCATCAATTCATCCCACACCCCGAAGGGGGCCTTCACCACCACACTCAGTCCTAGGTTAGCGTGCCTGTGCCGTTTGTCTTTCCACAAAAGCTCCCTCAGGGGAGTTCTCGCTACTGCCCTGTCCTGCACTGCCCACACCTTCTGCTGCACTTCTCCCAACCACTCTTTGAGCACCCACAGCTGCGCCGCCTGATAATATTTGTAAAAGTGCGGGAGAGCCAAACCCTTTTCCTCCACTGGGGCCGTCACACCGCCCGCGAGACCCTAGGGGGTTTCCTCCTCCAGATGAATGAGGTGATAGCTTTGTCAGGGCCCTGAAAAAGGAACGAGGGATTTTTATCGGGCAGGCTTGGAAGTAATATAATAGCTTCGGCAATACAGACATTTTAATCACCGCCACCCGCCCCAACCACAAAATCACCAGGGGTTCCCACCATTCAAGGTCCCTCTTAATGTCCCCAAGGAGCTGCGGGAGGTTCGCCCCGTACATGCAGGCCACCTCCTTCGTCAAAGAGATGCCCAGATATTTTATGCCGTTGTCCGCACAGCTCAACCCCAATGTCCCCGCTACTCCCTTCACCTCCCCTGTATCCCCAGCTAAAGGGGAGTGCCTCCGTTTTGTTCCTGTTTATTTTTAGTCCCGCGAGCGCCCCATACACTTCTAATTCCTTGATCACCATCGGAAGAGTGCGGGCCGGCTCCCCCAAGATCAGTAACAGGTCATCAGCATATGCTGCCACTTTATGCTGCTTACCTGCCATTTCTATCCCCTCTATCGCACCCAGCCCCCATATCCTTGTTAACAATGGCTCCAGGGAGATGGCGAACAACAGTGGGGACAGGGGGCAACCCTGCTTGGTGCCTCGGGAGAGCTCTACCCTGTCCGTGACCTCCCCGTTGACCGCTATCCTGATCGAGGGGGTATTATAGCATGCTTTAACCATCTTGAGGAAGTTGTCTCCGAATCCCATTCTCTATAATGTTTTAAACAGCCAGGACCATTTCACCCGGTCGAATGCCTTTTCGGCATCGACCGCTAGGAGTCTCGCCGGGATGCCGTGTATACCCACTTTCTCCACGAGGTGCGCCATGCGTCTCAAGTTGTCATGGGTCTGCCTGCCCGGGATGAAACCCGATTGATCCTCATGGATCAGTTCTGGGAGCAATGGAGATAGTCTAAGGGCAAGAATTTTAGTGTAAATTTTAGCGTCCTGCTTTATCAGTGCTATTGGATGGTATGAGCTTGCAGCGGTCGGGTCCCTCCCTACCTTGTGGAAAACCACCACTTTTGCCTCGTTCATGGGCGAAGAGACATTACCCTCTCCTCTAAAGGAGTTGTACAACTTAGTTAGGAAGGAAATCAAGTCCTCTGCATATTTCTTATGGAAGGTCACCGTAAAACCATTGGGCCCTGGGGCCTTGCCCATCTGAAGACTCTTAATTGCCTGACGCACCTTCTCCTACCGTATGTCGACCTCCATCACTTCTCTATCTGTTTCTGGTACACGTGGGAGTGGGAGAGGATCGAGGTATCTGTCTTGGTCTTCCTCGATCGGGCTTTCAGAGGTGTACAGATCCTTATTAAAGGACCTGAATTCCTCTCCTATTTCAGCGTAAGTGGAGAGCCTTTCCCCTCATCTAGTAACTAATGCCTTGATCAGCCCCTTCTTTTGCTGTGCCCGTAACTGTCTCGCGAGCAATTTGTCGGCTCTATTGGCCTTGAGGTAGTATCTCTGTCGAAGGCGGAGAAGACTAATTTCAGCTTTTTTCGTGCGCAGGACATCCAGCTGGCCCTGCATAGGCCTCATGGCCCTCCTCAAGGAGAGCATCGTTTTTTTCGCACATTCCCTTTGAATGTCAGTTAATTTTCCCTCCAACTCTCTCTCCCAGGCCTGCCTTTGCTTGGTTTTGGCCGCTCTTTTTGCAATAAATTGCCCCATTATAACCACCTTCAGGGTATGCCCTGAAGGTGGTCATAAGGTGGTCATAATAGAGAAGAAATCCCTACATACCAACTCATGGTTTACTGAAGAACTGCACTCAATGCGATCCCACAAAAGAGCAGCACTAAAGAACTGTCAATCTGATCCCTGCACGAGTACTAAAAACAAATTCAATTAAATCTCCCTCCAATACAAGATAGCTATCACTGATGCCAAAGCCAACGCTTTCAACACACGAATCTCCAATGCCAAATCACACTCTAAAGAAATCTTCGCCATCTTCAATGAGCTCATCTGCCCCCGCCCCCATTACTCCGGACGAAATCATCAAAGATGAAGCCTGGTGTACCAGCATTCAAGCTGCCATGCTAAACAAAATTGACCTTCTCCAAAAGAAAATCAAAAACCACTGCAAAACACTTCCTCAACAGACAGGAACCAAACCCACTAACACCCCACCCACCTCATCCAAGCCCACCATACCTGACTTCTCCTTCAGAGACGTCACTGAATCAGAAGTTATCAACCTGCTAAAAAATCTCAAACCCTCCCCCGTAAAGGCGATATTTGCCCACCTAAACACGTCAAAGACTGCGCAGACTGCTTTGCGCCGCTCTTTACGGCATTCATCAATGCGTCCTTTAAAACAGGCATCATCCCAGCCAACCTCAAAGAGGCTTGGGTCCTGCTCCTCCTAAAGAAACCTACTCTTGACCCCTTACAACCTAACAACTACAGACCAATAACAGTGCCATTCCTCCTGAAATTACTGGACAAAGCCGCACATTGCCAAATCCAACATTTTCTGGAAACTCACTCCATCCTCGGGACCATGCAGTCGGGCTTCCGGAAAGGACATGGCACAGAAACAGCCCTAGTGGATCTGAAGAGTCAGATCACCCAAATCATGGACAAAGGCAAGCCTGCTCTTCTTCTCCTTCTAGATCTCTTAGCCATCTTCGATCTAGTTGATCATAAGACTCTCACATCACACCTCACACACTCAGCCAACTTCTCTAAAGAATCAGCTATCTGGATCACCTCCTTCCTAGAGGGAAGAGCCATGAAAGTCTTCTCGGACATCGCCAACGCCTCTCCCACGACAATCCACTGCGGGGACCCCCCAAGGATCATGCACTGTACCCACACTATACAACTTGTTCACCAAGCCCCTCTTTGACAAACTCGACTCATATGGCATCACATACACGAACGACACACAAGTACTTCTTCCCCTTTCAGGATCATACAACAAAGACGCTAAGGTACTCCATACAATCTACTCTATCATCAAGGCATGGATGGCAGTTAATGGCCTTTGCCTCAATGGAGACAAAACTGAAATCATGATATTAGGTCAACAAAACACTCTAGACAAACTTGACAAACTGTACGCTAACTTCTCCATTGACAACTCCATCATCCCCGTACCCACAGCCGTAAAGACACTGGGAGTATACCTTGACTCTTCTCTATCAATGACCAGACCAGTTAACGCAATCACTTCCGCGTCTGCGCACACCACCATACTCCTAAACGCCATCAAGCCTTACCTCTCCAAAACCAACTGCCTCTCCATAGCGAGAGCTACCATTGGAGCCAAACTGGACTATTGTAATGCACTCCTAGCAGGCACATCTGCCAAAAACCTAAACAGACTATAAGTCACGCAGAACACTGCTCTCCGGGCTGCTCTTAGTATCCCAAGAAGAGAACATATCACCCATGTCAGACACTCAGCCCACTGGCTCCTGGTCAAAGAGCGGATCTCTCAAAATCTTCACACTCACTCACAAATGCCTCTCCCTCTCCGCCCCGTCCTATCTATCAGAAACCATCCTCAAACCATTCTCCTCCCGTCCCACCAGGATGCAATACACCAACCTACTCTGCATCCCACGCATCAAAAAAGCCAAAGCCGGAGGTCTTAGTTTCCCCTACATTGCAGCCAAGACCTGGAATGCTCAAACGGCAGACATGAGAGCCGAAAACTCCCTCCCTATTTTTCGCAGGAAACTGAAAACCGCATTCCGTGCAAAATAATAGGCAACTCTCTTAAATCCTTGTAAATAATATACTGCATTGCTAATGTGTACATGTCTACTGTAAATATTGTATTTGTTTGCAAATATTGTAACTTATGTAACGAAGACATTGTCTGTAACAAGCGCCACGATGCCCCCGGGCTGACATGCACTCTACAAATCTGAATAAATAAATAAATAAATCCCATACCACACCCAGTTTAACCTCGCCCGTATCCTTGGTAGCGAGAAACTCCCGTATTTCTGCCCTGATTTCTTCTCCCATTATCGGGTCCTGTAGAACCTCTTAAGGGGGCCTCCATCTCCAGAGTCCCACTTGCCTGTGTGACCATTTCACCTCTAACTTCAAGGGGGCATGGTCCGAGATCGAAATTGGTCCAAGTTCTATGTTCAAGATCTTTCCCAACAGTCCTGCCGTCACCCAGAAGTAATCTATACGAGACATTGAGTCGTAGACATGCGAGTAATGGGTGAAGCCACTCTGCTGAGCCTTACGCTCTCTCCACACATCTACCAGCGACATATGACTCATTAGCTGTCGGAGACCTTTCGAAGGGGGCCCTAGACCCCGACTGCCCCCAGAGCTCCTATCTATATTCGGGTTCCATGCCAAGTTTAAATCACCCCCCACAATGATTTCCCCCTCCGCATAGCCCTCTAACTTCCCCATTGTTTCCCTCAAGAAGCCATCTTGCCCCGTGTTGGGGATGTAAATAGTTGCTAGCGTACAGTGGAGCCCGTCAATCGTTACCTTTGCAAACAAGTACCTCCCCTCCTTATCCTTTAGTGTTCCATGAAGGAGGACACTCCGACCCCTGCGAACTGCTTTCAGGACTCCTGCCTTTTTGTCCTGCGCATTGGACTGCCCCAGCAGATCACACCCCTTAATGCTCAGCTTGCTTTTGTCCCGCACCCGAATGTGGGTCTCTTGCAGCATGATAATGTCACTCCCCTCTCTTTTCAGAAGACCCTCTACCTTTTTCCTTTTAACCGGGTGATTGAGCCCCCTAACATTAAATGTCAATACCTGCAGATCGCCCATGGGCGACCTCTTAAAGGAGGCCCGGCACCCCTTCCCAGCTTACCCCGAGAGCCCCTCTGGCCTTCCCCGACCCTTCCCTTTCCCGCCCCACCCGCTACCCCCCCAACGCAAACAAACCAACTTGCCTGTAACCCTTCCCTCCCGCCCCCCCAACTTCCTCCAAACATCTGCAACAAAACCAAGCAGAGACCAAGTGTCTAACATAGCAAGGGCGGTTCGTCCTTCAAGCCCTTCCATGCACACTCGGGTGTAACTGTGCGGGGGCTCCTAAACCCCGCATTTACCTCTATTTTCGGGTTCCAGTTCAACTGCCCACCTCCGGGCCGCCCTCCAATGATCAGCGACTAGCCATTGCCCGCACAAAAGACCCAGGGAGACCCAACCCCCCACCCGAGTAGGCCTCCGATCTCTTCAGGGGATTGCATCCGGTACTGCCCTCCGTTTTCCCCTGTTCTGCAGAGCCTTCCCATTCTGCACCGATCGCCATCCGGACAGATTTAGGTGTCTGGCCTCCCTCTCCCGGCGGGGGTCCTCTTCATCGCTCGCCTCCTGGAGCCCCATAATCCAAAGGCCCTCCTCACACGTTTGCACTCTCTTCTGCTTGCCATTCCATGTGAAAAGAAGGCAGAATGGGACGGTCCACTTATATCTGATATCTCTAGAGGTCAGTTCCTTAATCACTAGAGCCATTCTCCTTCTCTTCTGCAGCGTGACCAGCGCAAAGTCCTGGAAGAGTTGAATGTCCACCCCATTCATCCGGATGTGTTCCATGTCTCGCGCCTTCCGCAGAATCAGTTCCTTTTGCTGGTAGGGCGAGAGGGTGACCAACACATCTCTGGGCCGTTCCCCGGGTTCACCCGTTCTCTTTGGGCCCACCCTGTGAACCCTGTCAACTTCCACGTCATCTGCACTGTCCGCCCCCAGGATGTCCCTAAAGACCTCCTGGACTGCAGTTTTAAGGTCCTTATCCAATACTGATTCAACCATATTCTTGATCCTAATATTCGAAAGCCAAGACATATTCTCTAGATCTTCACACTGCAGTTCTAAATTATGAGTGAGGGTCGCAAGGTGGTCTAGTACTTGACCATTCTTGAGGGAGTCCTCCTCCATACTTTGAACTGATCTCTCCAGTACGTCCGTCCACTCCTCCAGCTTCGAGACATCAGCTCTAATCTATTGTAGCGCCTGCTTCATGTCTTCTCTAAGGGAGCTAAATTGCTCCTGCACCGTGGACATAAATGTCTCTTGTAGTTCCTTGAAGCAGGAGTGGAGCTCGTCCTTCGAGGTAGAGGCCCGGGTCGGACAAGACTGTTCCGTCTGGAGATCCTCCGCTCCGGCCCCTTTTGGGTGCATTAATGAATCTGATGCCCACATCTGAACCAAATTCAAATCTTGTCTGGTAGTGGTGGGTTGCGCAAGGTATGCACCACACTTCCCCCGCGGTTTGGGCATTTAAATGGGAGTCGGGGAGCACAACCCCCTGTACTTCTTGTGTAGCGGACATTCCTTCCCTTCCGCCCACGGCCCTCCTGTATTCCCAGGTCCAATCTCCCCGGGCCCGGCGAGGACGTATCCCAGAGCGCAACCAACAGGCTGAAGGGTGGGTCTCGGCTGTCACCCGCCGTGGGGAGGGGGTTCACCAGTCTTGTCCTCCCGCACTATAGTGAGGGGTGGTATCCCGTTTCAGCCTCCTCTCTGATCCTCCGCATGTAGTTGGGGAGTTCACTCCAGTCTCTTGCTCTTGGCCCCCCCTGCTGCATAAATATGAAGTGGGGCTCCACCTTCCACTTCCCACAAGCTTCCGTGGGTGCGTCCCGGGCCGCCCACCGCAGCGCTTGCGCTCCCCTTCCCAATCTGGAGGAGCGCCATCCGCCTCCCGGAGCCTCCCTGTTAGAAGTCCGCTCCAGCGCTGACAATTCGCCCCTCACGAGGCACCGCTTACAGGGCCGTTGGAGCAGCCACTGTACCTGCCGCAAAGGGCCGCCCCCGGCAGCCGATCCCACCTCCAGGCAAGCGCTTCACCAGAGCATCACCCCCACCGTGGGGAGGCCGCTATGCCCGGCGGGGGGCCTTCACTCTCCCTCCGGCTTCACCCTCCGGAGTGAGTCGGTCCTCCGCGCTGGTGGGGGATGGGCACTCTGAATGCCCGATCACACTCTCCCGAGCCTCTCCTTGCTGGGGTTTGGAGTCTCCACACTGCTACTCCCCTTGTCGCCGATGCGAGGGAGAGGGAGGAGACAGCCCTTGCTTGTCGCTGGCTAATTTGTGCACCGTTAATCAGGCGGCCCGGCGGGTGAGACAGCTGGACATGTCTCTACGCCGCGGCCGCCATCTTGGATCCGGATCTGCTTTTTTTGATGCAATATACCATGGGTAGTGATGAGGACCCAGCTGGATTCATTCTTAAAATGCAGGAGAAATGTTCAGCAGAGACATGAGGGCCGTGGGATCAATCAATACCATTTTTCTAATTGAAGAAGGATATGGGAAGTAGAGCAAAGTAGAAGACATCCAAGACGGTGGTTATTTGGTAGTCTTTTATTCATGTTATTTATGCTTTGTTTTGACTGTTTTGTTGCTTAGAGTGAGGGTCAGTTTTATGTATGCTAGGAGATTTTTCCTTGGATCCTAGACTAGGCAGGGAATTCCCTGGTAGACTAGGCTTAGTTAGTATTTGACATTTTATTTTAAATAGAAAATGCAAAGAAAACCTGAGAACTACAAGCAGTTGTCTGCCTCGCATTACTAACCGTCTCTTACAAAATTAACAGCTTGAATTTGTGGCACTCCACGTAGAGTATACCTTTCTGCCATTTAACCGGGTTCCCAAACCTCTGGATGTTCCAACTCGTACATGGGAGTTCACCCACCATCAGATAGTATTACAGGTATTCTCACAAATCTATGGACCGCCCCCAGGGGAGCATGTCGTAAGCTGCCTCTCCTGCATTGCCTGAAAATACAATAGTTTCTCTGTTACCAAGTGCCATTTGTATCCCCAGTATAACACCCACCACCCTCATATTCCCCCCCCCCCCCCCCCCCCCACCACCAAACGGGAAGGTGGCTCCCCCAAAATAATCACCCAAACAAACTCTGCAACATTGCATGGTTAAGCCAGCGCACAGTTATCGACCTGAGCCCTGCAACAGCTATTGAAGAACCGTGTTAAATGGAAATATTACTCCAGTAACAAAAGAAATGAAAAGGGTGTGATACCCCCATTATTCATAGGATACGACCATATCTATCCATTAGGAGCGCCCGGGACTAGGCAACCCCCTATTGACAGAACGTATTTATGTCGGTATCCTGAAAAAGGCATGTCAGGATAAAAGGCAGGCAAAGAGGTCTCTGGGTGCAGCGGAACATTCATCCAGGAATTTCATGACCTCTTCAGGGATCGTAAAGAAATATGTTTTGCCACTGCTTTCTATGCAGGCATTAGCAGGGTATAACATTGCATATTTCATGCCCAGTTCCCTGAGACATTTCTTTACTGCCAAGAATGTTCTCCTCCTTCTGTACAGCTTCAGCAAGGGCTGAGTTGATATGCAGTCTACTGGAGCCTAAGAAGAGTTTACCCTTCTCGCGGGCAGCCTGCAGGACTGCCTCTCTGTCACGATAACTTAATGGTCGGGCAATGATCGGTGAGATGTGCTCCAGGTTTAGACTTGGGCTCCAGGGATCGTTGGACACACTCAATCACAGACTGTGGTGACAGCCTAGGGTTGTTGTGATGGGAGAGAATAGTGTGCTCCACAAAATCATCCATAGAGCCATGTAGCTTGTTTTCAGGGACTCAATTATCCGGATATTATTAAGTTGCAACCTGGATTCCAGTTCGTCTTTCTTCCTGGTAATGGTTTGGATCTGCTGAGTTAAGGTGGCTACATCCGCTTTCAACAGGGAGACATCCTCCTCCACTACTTCCACCCTGTTTTCCAGCTTTGACTTGATGGAGCTAATCGTGCCATTGATGTCATCTAACTTACTATGAATGGCTGAAAAGCCCTCCTGCATTCAGGCCATCATGTGTGGTTTGGGTGAACTCAGTTGGTTCCACAGTTTCACATGAAGGCTTAGTGTCACATGAGGTGGCCGTAGTCTTTGGGGTATATTTGGAAAACATATTGATGGAGCTCTGTTTTCTTCCAGCCCCCTTGTCATATCCAGCCCCTGATGTGCTCTAGTAAGTCTTGCAGTGGGGGGGGCGTAGTCCTCCCGTTTCCAGCAAACTCAGAAGACAGACTGCAGCGTCGGAAACCAGCAATCCAAGATCCAACTTTCAGTAGGGAGACGCAGAGCTCCGACAGGAGTGTGAAGGGGGTGCCGCACCCAGATGCAAGAGGCAGCAGTTAGAATAAATTGCAAAGGTAAGGATCAAACTCGCCACCTTCCTGCAGTTGCCACGGAAACAACTTTGGTGTAGACACTACAAACAATAACAAGCAAGGAGACTTCAAGGGCTCCCATCGTACCACTCAATGCAAGCTCCAGTAGAAGTCAGGTAATAAAAAGGCTCATTCACATAGATTTCAGGCGCAGAGTTCCGAGGTAGTAGGCGTGCAGGGGCGAGTTTCGAGGCAGTCGGAGTGCAGGAGCCCTGCTTAAAGTCCACAAGGGTAGTTTCCCCAGCAGGTCTGGACGTAGCAAACATGTGTTTAAAAAAAGAGAGGAATAAAAAAAATCTCACCCTACCACGGTGCTGCCAATTTCTATGTGGGCGTCCGCAATGTTCACCGTAGTCACTTAATGGAGCTTTGATCCTCCTAAGTATTTTCAAATGATGGGCGCTGCTCCGCTGGCTCCGAGCATGCCTGATGGGTACCAGCGCCAGTCCAGTGTTTGTGTGTGCTTTTTTTCGATCACCATAGTGTCTGATGATATAGGAATGCTAGATCATTTTTCCATTGCAGAAGCTGAAAGTCGTCCTTCCATAGTAAGGGGTTCAGCACAAAAGAGATTAGAGGAACCGAATTACTGTCTAGAAAGCAAGTCCTGAGCTGTGCAGGATGCATTTCCATAAAACAAGTAAATCTCTCTGCTTTAAAAGTGGCTGAAGAATTAATTGGGAATTTGTTGGAAGTTAGAATGGAGCGGAAGAGATTAATGTGCAATTCTAGAGAAGGAAAGAGCTCTGAGAGATGTGTGGGGGAAATGCCCTGTTAAATCGAGTGCTGATTAAATCATGATGGATGAATACTAGAAAAGCACTCCAAGACAATTGAAGTAGAACTCTGATAAGGAGTCAGTAACAGAGTTAAATGAAGACAGAAGTGGCGTGTTAAAGATGGTAAATTTAGCAACTTACAAATTATATTGTTGAAAACCGCCCATCAGTCGCAAAGAACACAATATGTAACTGTGTGCCATCAATAAGTTCACAGGTCCAAAGTGCTTTGCAATTTTAGAAACAGTTACTGAAGTGGTCCTGGGGGACCTGTCATCCATGGGCGGCCTTTTCAGGTTGGTGTAAAGATCGAGGTTTGGACCAGATCTCTGCAGATTAGTGGCTTACATTGGACTTCATTAACTTTAAGAATGAAGGTTTTGATCTGGGCTGGCTCTGGCTACCGTCAATTCCTAATGGGCAGCAGTCAGACCATTTGGGGGCCTCTCAACACTCTGGGGGACGTTCTCCTATATGTTGGGCACCATGCTAAGGGTCACAGAAGCGGTTCACAGTGCCTCCACGGGACCTGCCTTTAGTGCTGCTACAACTGCAAGTTGCACCGCTTCAGCCATTACAAGACACTGAGCTGAAGTTTTTGACATGGAAGGTGGCCTTCCTGTAAGCAAACGCCTCTGCATGAAGAGTGGGTGAGCTATGATGTCTGTACGTCATTGAACCGTGCATCTGTTTTTCCTGACAGTGGTACGATGGTTGGATTCCCAGTCACAACAATGATTCCTTCCACTTTTTTTATTAACCAAGAGGTCCTCTTGCTGGGTTTTGTTAGCAGCCTAGCGACACTGAGGAGGAATCGTTGCATAAATTGGATGTCCTTGGATGTCCTAAGAGTGCTCTCATTTACATTCAGCGTGCATCCTCGTTTCGCGGATCACAGAATCTGTTGCTGTCCTTTAGAGGTCGACAAAGGGAAACAAATCATCTACGACCACCATCAGTCGATGGATAAATGCAAAGATTATGGAAGCATAGGCTCCGGCGGATGTTTCTTTACCTGGACTGGTGCAAGGCCGTTTGACGGGAGGCATCACAGTGACATGGGCAGAAGCTCATGGAGAACATCTGCAATACAGCTTTATGGTCCTCTGTCCACACTTGAGGCATTGCAATCTGCAAATGGGAGGTTGCAGTCTGCAAATGGGGGGGTTGTGATGCTCTGTCAGCAGCCTTCGGGCATTCTAAGGGTTGGCCTTTGAAGTGTCATAAATAAACTATTTTGGCAGTCGTCTCATCTGGATGCTTTTGTCTATCCTTGTCACTGCTTTGTATCCCTTCATTGAGTAAGAACTGTGGTGAGAGAGGCGATGGAAGGTAAGGTTCTTTTTTTTTTTTTGTTTTTAATTTTCTTGAGTTTTTAAACAACAACATAAGGGAAATGCAATTTGGTACACACATGCTTTGTTCATGTTGTTACAGTATAATCGCTTTATAGTTCAACAAGTGCTGTACTTTTATCACTAGTAACTTTTTGATCCCTGTCGGGTTAGAAAATGTTCTGGTCATTCCCTCCCCCTGCCCAAGACGGGCGTTCAGTTTCATCGCTTTCGTTGGCTTGCATGTGAATAATGTTCGGTGACCGTTGTGATGATTGTCTCAGATGTTTTGTATATGTTCATGTCGAGCGACAGGCCTCGTCTGTAGTTTGGTGAGAGATGTCCAGGCCTCGGACAATTGTGTAATTTATGGTGGTTCAGATTCTACGGATTGTCTTTGTCTCCGCTTTGCGACGTATGGTGCGGCCAAGTCACTCCAGATTTCTTCCTGGCGTGCTGCTTTTCCGTGGAGGATCGTCATGATGTTTGTTGCGATGGTGATCCATTCTTTTTTCTCAGGGAGGGATGGAGATTTCCATTTGATGACGAGGCCGGGTCTTGCCGCTAATAGTTAGCGAGGATGCTAGTCCTTTTACCCTGATTAGTTCATCTAAGCCGAATAACGTCAGCATGGGAGTGGGGTTTCTTTCAATGCCGTCAGTTTGTTTAATCCAACCGAGTACCTCATTCCAGTATATGCCGACTTTGGGGCAGTCCCACCACATGTGCCAATAGTTGGCGCTCATCCTGCATTGTCTCCAGCATTGTGGGCTGTTGGTCTGATACATTTTTGATAGTCTGTGGGGATCATACTGCCATCTGTGAAGAAATTTTATTGCATGTAGTTTGTATTGTGCAGCGATTGATATTCGGTAAGGTGTTTTGCAGATTGTGTCCCATGCCTGTTGGTCAAATTCTCTCTTAAAGTCTGTTTCCCATTTTTCTTTCAGGCGAAAGTTCGGGTTCTGGTCTTTGGTGATCAGCGCGCTGTACATGCGTGCTATCAGGCCTTTATTCGTGGTGGTGGTTTCGAGAATTTTCTCAAATGCTGTGAGCTCTCTGTGTATTTGGTTTTCCATTCTCATTTGGATAGGACGCCCTTTAAGTGTACGTAAAGGAAGATCGGAATTGGATGGCTTCTTCCAGTTCTGTGATTGCTATGAACTTGTCCTCCCTCCATAGCTGTCCAATCCCTTCGAGTCCCGCGTCGAGCCAGGTTTGATATCTGGGGTGTTCAGGGATTTCTTCCCTGACGCCCAGAGCCCATAAGTGGCTCAGGGGGGGGAAGGCCATGTGGTAACTCCGGTCATTCCTTTTCCTTCCTTCCATATGTTCCATATGGTTCCCAGTATTGGGTGGTTGTGTAATCTTCGAGTGACTCTTGGTGTGGGGACCCATAGCCATTCTGAGAGTGTCACGGGGGTCAAATGATCATTTTCTAGCTGTACCCACTGCAGGTCCTTCGAGTCTCTTTGGTGAGGGACGAGGATTCTTAACTGGGCCGCCTGATAGTATTGCTCTGTCGGGGAGGCCAACTCCTCCTTGATCCTTGGGTAATATGAGTGTTCCATAGGGTATTCTGGGTTTCTTTCCTGCCCACAGGAATCCGGTAATTGCCCTTTTCACTTGTTTGAAGAAGTCCTCTGGAATCGTTACCGGGAGGCCCTGGAATGAATACAGGAAGCGTGGAGGGCTGTCCATCTTGATGGTGTTCAGGCGCCCCATGCAAGAAATTGTCAGGGGCTGCCACTTTGTGAGGTCTGCGTGGAGTGCGGTAAGGAGTTTGGGGAAGTTGGCTTGATGTATGTCAGCGACATCCCTCGTCAGGTTGACACCCAGGTATCTGAGTGTCGGACCTCCGATGGTGAGGCCTAATTGTTCGAGTCCTTGTTCTTGCATCGTGGTGAGTTCCTGTAGTGGGAAGAGGATGGATTTAGTTCTGTTAATTTTAAAGCCAGATAGTAAGCCATATTCAATGATGTGGATTGCACGGGGGATCAACGTCTTCGGGTTTTGTACGTGGAGCAAGATGTCATCTGCGTATAGGGCCAATTTGTATCCTCTTCCGTGTACTCGCAATCCTTGAACACCTTTGTCTGTCCTGAGCTTTTGAGCCAAAGGTTCCAGTGATAGGACGAACAGTATTGCTAAAAGGGGGCATCCTTGCCTCATGCCTTTGCTCAGCGGGAACCAGCGAGAGTACTTGGGAGTTTACCATCACCGATGCACGAGGCATAGTGTATACAGCTTTGATTCCTTGTCGGAGCGTTTCGAGTCTTGCAATGAGGACCCTTGTGTACATTTTGGCATCAATATTTAGGAGAGAGATAGAGCGACAGGATGCACAATGCTTGGGGTCTTTGCCTTCCTTGGGGATGACCGTAATTAGTGCTTCAGAGAAGGATTCGGGTGCAAAGCCGGTCTGGAGGATATGGTTAAAGGGCTCGACCATAAATGGGAGGAGGGTATCTATGAATGTTTTGTAGAATCCTGCCGTGTAGCCATTGTTTCCGGGGGCTTTTCCTGTTGGGAGATTTTTAATTGCATCTTCTATTTCTTTATCTGTGATGGGGCATCCAAGGCGTCTGCTATTTCTTGGGATAGACTTGGGATTGTTATGTTGTTCATGTATTCTGTGATTGCCTCCTCATCTGATGTGATATCTGAAGTATACAGGTTCTCGTAGAAATCGGCAAAGGCTTCGGGGATGTTGGCATGGTGATTTCCTTGGGAGTCGTGTTCATTTTCTATGTTTGCTACCCATCTTTCTTGGCGTTGTCCACGCAGACGGGCTGCGAGCAGTGCGTCTGTTTTGTGTCCTTTCTCGTAATGTCTCTGCTTCAAATATTGGAGTTTGCACACAATTTGGTCGGTTTCCAGTTGGCGGAGTTCTTCCCTCTTACTGGTCGCTTCTGCTATTTTTATCCTTCTCCCAGTGTCGGCAATTGGGCGTCACGGTCTAATTTAGCTATTTCATTTCTGAGTGTTTTCCATCAGATGCCGCTCCCTCTTCTTTGCTGCTCCTTCCTTGATTACTATGCCTCTCCACGTGACTTTCCCTGCTTCCCATACCATATTTTTTGAGACTCGCCTCTGTTGTTTTGTTGGAAGTATTCGCCAATGTCCTTCTCAAGTTGTTCCCGGAAAATCAAGAGAGTTTCGTTACAGCGCCATTTCGAGCTTCTGTAGGGAGTGCCATCTGGCTGAGGGTGGCCGTTACCATGTCGTGGTCTGACCAGGTTATGGGGGGTGTTTTGGATGTGGATACGACCTTCGTTAATTCCAGCGTAAGATATATGTAGTCAATTCTGGTATATGTAACATGTGGTGCGTAATAGAATGTGAAGCCTGTTTGGTGGGGGTTCATATGGTGCCATGCGTCTGAGTTTGTAGGTGTCCATCATATATATTACTTCTGAACGGCCGGCTTCGGGTGGGTTATTCGCCTGTGGATTGCCAGATTGTCTGTACAGTGTTGGGTCTGCCCACATGTTGAAGTCACCTCCTAGGATCACTTTGCCTTCTGCTTCGAGCATGACTTTGGGGACTATATACTGTAGAAACCTGCTCTTGTGAACAGCACCCTTCTTTCTTCCCCTTTAATGAATCTGGTTTCCTGTAGGAAAAGTATGTCGAGGTCCGCCCTTTTGAATTCTCTGGTCACAAGGGATCTTTTGGTTGGAGAGTTGAGTCCCTTGACATTTAGGGCCTCATTACGAGGTTGGAGGTAGCCATGGCGCTATTAGAACCTTACTGACTCCGCCGTGGTGAATGGAGCTATTACCGGCCCATTCCAAGGTTGGCAGTACCGGTAATTCCCCATTCACCAGGGCCCTTCCCCATTCCCATTTGAGCCCCCATAGGGCTCAATGGGAATGGGGAAGGCGCTAATAACAGTACCGCAAATTGCGGTACCGTTATTAGCTCTGAAGTCCCTTTGCGGGTCCTGCCCTTAATGCCTGGTAACACCAGGCGTTAAGGAAGGACCCGCAAAGGGAACTCGTAGTAGGGCGGTAAGGGATTACCGGTGCTGGTAATCCCTTACCGCCCACCTCGTAATGAGGCCCTTAGTGTTCCAATCGTAATTATGCCGAGCCTGTCGCTTACTGTATCCACAATATTAGCCATTGAAGTGCTGTCTTCGTTCATTCACTGGGTTCCTTTCTTTGTCAGTGGATGCCAATGAGGTCAAGGTCTTCTTTTGAATGTGTCTGAGTGTCTTGGGTTTCATTGTTCTTAAGTCCCTCCACCCCCCCTCCCTCAGTTTATCCGCTACCCCCTTCAGTCCATACTTGTTTTCCCTCTTTAACTTTTCTGTAGAGGGTGTTCATCCTTGTTTTGGTGGCGTCCGATTCGGACTGGATGAAGAATGGCAGTCTGGCGTCGTACCACTGGTGGGAACCGTTACCGCACGGTCCTGAATGCAAATACAGACAATTTAACATTTGAGCCCCTTACCCGCCCCCCACACTTCGAACACTTAAACTCAGTAGTTACATTCTTAAAAGGATATCGAGTAATACAAGGAGTATTGCGGTCCGTCGCAGCTGCTTTTCCACCACTCTCACCATGGGGGACCCCTTCACGGGTCAGGCCCCTTATCTAGGAGTTATGGTTCAATCAGATCTTGACGGTCGCTCTCATTGAGTCTCTGAGTTTCCAGCCACTTGGATACGGACTATTGGAATGTTTCCTTCATTTATCACTATCTGGAGTGTTGTTGCCTCGTCTGTACTTTCTTGATCCCTTTACTCTTTTTCTTCTTGGTCCCTGGAGTTCCCACCTCGTTCTATTCTGTTTGGGTCCTCCTTGACCCCTCTCCCTTGGGCCCGTTCCAAGGAGTTCCGCTGTACAGTCTCGGATCTCTTCTTCTGTACGCAACTGTATTCTTTTGGTTCAGTGTTCAAAGTTGAGGGAGAAGGGGTATCCCCATCTGTATCTAGTACCTTGTTCTTTGAGCCATTTTGTTAGTGGATTGCAGAGGCGTCTCAAGGCCAAGGTAAGCGAGGATAGGTCTTGGAAGATAGTTATCTGGGCACCCCCAAGGGTCCGAGGGCCCCTGATTTGGCTTTCTCCAGGATCCTGGTTCTATCCTGTTATCGATGGAATCTGGCAAGTACTGATCTTGGGCCACCTGGTGGACCTCCGTCCCTGTGTATTCTCTGTCTTGGGCTCATCGATGTATTTGTCTGCCGTCAAGAGTTTGATGATGTTGTGGATTACTTTTTTTTTAAAGATCTTTTTCTGTTTCTACTTCGTGCTCCGGAATGCTGAAAAACCGTAGGTTGTTTCTTCTTTCTCTGTTTTCTAAATATCAATTTTTAAGCAAAATTCCTCCTCACTTTTCTCAATATCCCATATTCTCAGGTCCATTTGGGTTTCAAGGGTGTCTATGGAGGCTTGGTTGTTCTCGACCCCTTCCAGTCTCTCTTCAATATTGTCCATTCTCTGTGTAATCTTTTCTTTTTTACCGCCTAAATTGGCTCCCATGTTTTCTATTTCGTTCAGGAGGGCAGCAATGTCGCCCTTGGTGGCTGCTGCACCTGTCTCCGAGGCATCCGTCCACATTGTGTTTTTATACTCTGAGGCCACGAGGGGTGGGGTATATGCTTATCTGGCTAGTTTGCTGTTAGTGTTCATGGGGTAATTGTTGTGTCAGAGGAGGCAAACGCCCCTAGTTTGGGGGCCCAACCCTCTGGACCACAGTGTGTTCGGATGGCTGTAGAGTGGTTCCAGGCTGTTGGCCGGTGATGCAGTCTACTGTGTGGGTGGGTGGGAGGTTGGTGCGGAGTACTTAGATCTCTTTTGGTAGCTTTGCGTGCTGTCCGGTCTACCCGTGGTCAGGGTTTTTGTGGGAGGACTCCCAATTCATACATGAGCGTTGTGGTCACTTCTTATAGGAGTGCAGCACAGATTTTTATGCTGGGTGGCCCTGTGCGGCTAAATTCGGTGAGGGGTCCGAGGAGAGTGTAATGTCTCCTTTCGTTCTGTTGTGGGGGAGTATCTTTGTATACGCCCCAGTGTAGTTATGGTTCCATCCGTGGGGTCCCGTGTGGGTGCGCATGGATGGTATGAGGCGTGGTCTCATCCCCTCTTCCACGTGGTTCTCTACGGTGTGTGAGTGGCGTCTTATATTTTGTTGGTATTAACTGGGTGTTCTGGTGGTCCTGGCGGGGTCACTCCAGGTATGGGGCGTTCCCGTGGGTCACGGGGCAAACCTGCAGTGTGCGGAGGTCTGTGCCGTGAAATCTCAGATACCCCCTCGAGTGGGGGGCGGCGTGCAGTACTTGAAAATTGAGGCGTTCTATAGCTGTCCGATGTGGCAGCAAATGAGGAGATTGTGGCCTCAGTGATCTTTTTTTGCCTAATGGGTGCCCAGTCCCTCTTCCCTCTGGGGCTTTCCACAAAGTGGAAATTACGGCAGCTCGCGTGCCGGAGCACCGGCCATCGGGGGTGGCAACCCTCCGGTGGGGACACCGTGTAGTGGCTCTCCGCTCCTCCCACCGGGCCCAGGACGCCCACCTGCGGGACACGGCTCCTCCAAGCACCGCAGCCGCGGCGGCTGCTCTGCTCCGTGGGTGTCGGGAGGTGTCGCCTACCTTTTGGTAATGGAAGGGCCTCCTCCGAATTCCGGCTGTCCGCGTGCTGGAGGGCACAATCGGAGGGTCCTCGCCGGTCAGCTGTCCACAACTCCCTTTACACCGCTGCACCCCCGCTTCTGGATGGGACACACGGCGGGTCGGGGAGGGTGCACAGTGGGCCGCCTCTCCGGGCCTACGCTGTCTCCGGGGGCTCGCTTCCGAGCCGCTGCGTAGGACCGTCGGCGTTCTACTTTCACGTTTGCGCTGTCCCGCGTTCTGAAACTTCGCACAATGATTTCTTGGTTTTCCCTGGTCCGATTTCAGTTGGGTTTTCTCCTGGGTGGTGGGGGGTCTTCAGATGTTCTTTTCTTTGTTCGTTTTCCGGGGGGGGTCGCGATGTGGGGGCTCTGATCACGTTGCGTACCTACGGAGACGGAGCTCACACGGAGTAGGAGCTCATCCGTGCGCCCCCTGGTGGCCACTGTAATGTCCTTTTAAGTGAGGTGATGTTTTTTACTGCTTAATCCTCCTGAACCACCACATTTCTTACAGTTCTCCTACCGGCTCCCAGACTGGTTTTCTCAGCATTGGCTGATAGAGGCAGGAAGTGGGTTAGGAGGGATGGGACCTGTATGCATGCTAATAGAAAGAGAAGAGGGATCATCATTGGCTACAGTGAGAGGCTGTTCAGGGGCAGGCCCCTTAATATGGAGTAAGGACTGTAGTGATTTGTGGACTGTTGATTCGGGAGGATTAAGGCGTAATGAACATAACATTATTATATGTAATAAGAGATCACCAATGAGAGTGAGGTTCAGAAAGCTAGTATTGAGAGATTTTAACTTCCAGTTCGAAGCCCTGCAGGTACTTGATGAACAACCAAAGTTGGGGCCTTCAGAAAATGTATGAAAAGGCATGACCAGTATACTTGGAAAAAAATGTGTTATTATATCTGTGTTTTTTGTTTGTTAAACCTGGGACAGGATATTAAAGAACCTGTGACCCATACAAGCGGGAATAAGTACAGCCATATGGATTACATTTTAAATAAGGTTTTATTTATTTCATTTATAAAGCACGCAAACAGCCCGGAGGCATCGAGGCTCTGTTACAGGTACAAGTTATTTGCAATATGTTTATCATACAATACTTTTTGGTTATCCAAGAAATACATTGACATGTAATACTTGAGGGTTAAAGAGCAGGGCACAGAAGATGCTCAAGATTAGGAAAATGGCTGTGTTTTTAGTGCTTTGCAAAATACCCAATAAAATTGTTCTGCTCTGACTGAGGAGACTGTTTGGCTGCTAGGTAGAGGAAGCCAGAGACACCAGATTTGGTTAGTTTAACTTTGGGTAGGAGTAGGCGGTCAGCGTATGGTGGTCTGGTGGGTCTTGTAGAGTGGGCTTTGGCTAATTTTTTAGAGAGGTACTCGGGTGGCTGTGTTGGATAGATGGGCACTTATGGGTGATGGACAAGTCTTGAATGGATAGCCAGTGGGCATCTCTTCCCGCCTCTGAGAAATGTTCTCTCTTTGGGATATTTAGGGCTGCTCGGAGGGCGTTATTTTGAATTACTTAGAGTTTGTTGATTTTTCTGGAGGAAGTGCCTCCAAAGAGGAAATTGCAAGAATCAATTCTCGATCCAATGATGGCACAGGCAACAGTTAAACGCTGCCAGACCCTTCCTCTCCAAAAACAGTTGCTTAAGACCTTGGTGGTGTAGGCTGCTGATGAGGCAATGACGTTCACTTTGCGGGACATGGTGAGTGAGGCATGTACCCCTATGGGTTTCAGAGGTGGAGCCTGAGATAGCGATGTTGTCAATCTAGAAGGCAGTGTAAAATTCATTGAGATTTTTTAGGGCTTTGGTCGAGCAGGGCACACTCTGCCGTGCCCGGGGCGGAAGCCAGATTGCCGGGGTGACGCAGGGCGTCTTAATAAAAGCCCCGCCCCCGAGCCCAGGGAGGCAGTTCCGGGGCATACCCTCACTAAGTGTGCAGCGTAGTCTTTGAGCTCCGGCTGGAGCTACGACACAGGCCGTGCGACCTACTATAATCACGCTTGCAACCATCGCGCGCACATTTTTGGACACCCGGTGGGGGGGCCGCGCACCTGATCCCCCTCCCCCACCCAAAAAAAGTTTTTCTCCGGTTATTCTCCGTTGGTGCCATCCATTCACCAAAAATACATTACAACGCTCCGAATTGCCACAGCCACGACATGGAGCCACCTGTCCAACATACACCTCCCCAGAGTCAGCTGCAGCAAACTCCAAGTGAGGCCCAGAACAAGTTGCACCAGCATCATCTGAGGGGAACAGCTGAGGTGTGCTGGACCTTTGACTACCACGGTGCCGTGCCACAACTCTGAAGGACTCGCATCTAGACGGTACGTGTACATGACAACATGGCGGCCGGAACATCCACTCCTGGGCCCAGCATGCTGTCAAGAATCGCGGCAAACTTGTTAATGGCATCACCACAGCCTCGCCCACAAGGAGGTTCATCAGCACTGGTCCAACCTTTTGACCCCTTCACAGATCCATCATCGAGCGGGCCCAGATGGCAGTTATGGATCCAAAAGTTGGAAATGGCGATGGAATGCAGGGACGTAACGACGGCCAGAAAGATGAAGGCACACCTGCTGCTCAGTGTGGGCGATGAGGTACTACGCATCTTTAATTCCCTAAACGTTGACGACGGCCAAGATGTATATGTGAGTGCAAAAGAGGCTTTAACGGCACATTTCCTCCCACAACTAAACCCGGACTATGAGACATTTATTTTTCGCACCACCGTTCAGGCAGTGGATGAAACTCTTGATGCCTACCACACACGCTTTAGAAAGTTAGCCATGTCCTGTGAATTTACAAATGTGGAGAAAGAGATCCGGAGGCAAATCATTAATGGCCTCCACTCAGAAAAGCTAAGGCGGCTGGTACTTAGTGAGAAAGGCATCCCCCTGCAACGGATCCTTGAATTGGGACGACAAAGGGAACTGGCACACACCAGGGCTGCCAAGATGGAGGCCACGCTACACAAATTGCAACCCGCTCTCACCACAGCCATGGTGTCCCAGATCACCAACAGACAAGTCACAAGAGACAAGGTCAGTGGGGGCTATGCTCACAACAGGTGGCAACCGCGCGGCCCGGGGCCCACAGAATTCGGTTGGTGTGGTGGACCGCGACATGGCTGACGAAACTGCCCCGCGCAAGGTACTACTTGCGGAGCATGCGGCAGGAAGGATCACTATGCGAAGGTATGCAGGTCAGCAGGCACGACGACACAGCCCTCACAGAACCTTCAGGAAAAGAACGCAACCAAGAAGAAAAAGCAGGCCAGCGCAAGGAGGGTCGCAGCTGCCAACTCCTCAACGGAGGAAGAGGGTGATGATGTCTCAGGCATACAACGTGACCCTGGTACGGAAAACGACAAAAGGGAGGAAGGTCTACCTGGTGTCTGCGCTGAACCAGGGTCAAGCACCGCAGAAAAATCTGCCCGAAGGCGAAAGTGCGTGGTCACCATCCAAAACCAGCAAGTTCTGATGACCATCGACACAGGTGCCTCAGTGAACGTTATGCCCACAAGCATATTTCAGACTCTAAACCCTCAACCAGATCTGAAGAGCACAGACACGCTGTTTGCATACGGCAGCCGGAAGCCTCTACCAGTCGTTGGCAGGTTCCGCACTACTCTGGGCCATGGTGAAAACACGCTATGGTCGAAGGTCTATGTCGTAAAAGCAGGAATTGAAAGCCTTCTGAGTGGCGACGCTGCAGAAGATTTGGGTGTGGTCAAATTCATCAGCCATGTTGATGAGGTCACAGAGGTGGAAAACATTCTAAGCCAATACCCCAAGCTGCAAGACGGAATAGGTTGTTTGACAAGCAAAACCATCAAACTGCATATCGATGAGTCGGTACAACCCAGAGCAGTAAGGCATAGGAGAACACCTTTCCACATGCGGGAACTAGTGGAGAATGAACTTAAAGCACTGGAAGACGCCGGCATCATAGAGGAGGTCACAGGGCCCACACCATGGGTCTCCCCAATGGTGGTAACAAGAAAGCCAAAACAGCCCGGAAAAGTCCGGATTTGCATCGACATGCGCCTCCCGAACACGGCTATTAAAAGGGAACGCCACATCACACCGACGATCGATGAAATTGTGGCCGACCTCACGGGGTCGTGTGTGTTCTCCAAAGTCGATCTGAAGGCGGGGTACCATCAGCTCAAACTTCATAGGGACTCGATATGTTACGACATTTTCAACGCATCTAGGTCTGCGAAGGTACAAGTGCCTGAGCTTCGGGATATCATCAGCAGCCGAAGTCTTTCAACAAACCATTCAAGAGGTCATTAGAGGCATACCTGGCGTCCTGAACGTAAGTGATGACATTCTAATTCACGCGCCTGACAGGGAAGAACACCTCAAAAGACTCCAGGCATTACTGAGCAGGCTAGAAGATTCTGGTTTAACCATACAGAGGAAGAAGTGCGAATTTCTCGGACCCGGAATTACATTTTTTTGGCTACAAGTTTGGCGGTACTGGCATCTCCCCTGATCCCCAGAAGGTCGCAGACATACAAGCCGCGAGCCCGCCAACGACTCCCGCTGAGGTACGCAGTTTTCTTGGCATGGCCACCTACTGCGGCAGGTTCATCCGAAACTTGGCTACTCTTTCGGAGCCCCTACGTGACCTGACCAAAGTTAACACAAAATGGGAGTGGGGACAGGAGTGCCAGGAGGCCTTCGAGAACATCAAGTAGTCCCTGTCTGTCGACACAAAGATGGCGTACTACAACACCGAACTCCCTACAGAACTGTTTGTCGATGCGAGCCCAGTAGGACTCGGAGCCATCTTAATGCAAGTAACTAAAGAAGGGGAGAAAAGACCCATCGCATATGCCTCAAGAGCGCTCAAAGCGACAGAGCAGAGATACTCTCATATTGAAAAAGAGGCCATCGCCGTTCTCTGGGGGTGTCGGCATTTTCATCTATATTTATATGGACGCCGATTCACGGCGATCACTGATCATAAACCCTTACTACCCATCTTCATGGGTACGTCGTCACATCCGTCAGCAAGGATCACCAAATGGCTGCTCCACCTGCAGCAGTACAATTTCGAACTGGTCTATCAGCCGGGCAGTGGAAACCCGGCAGATTTTCTCTCAAGGCATCCTAGAGCAGCAACCCCACAAGAAGTCCAAGTGGCCGAAGAGACCGAGGAGCATATATGTCAGGTGATACGTGCCATGAGACCAAAAGCCGTCAGCATCGAGGACATTGAGTCGGAGACACACTGGGATCCTTGTTGTGACCTGGTGAAGGATGCTATCATTTCAGGTGATTGGAAGACGTTCATGAAGCACACGCACAACAGAACGACGGAGGCGAAGACGTTTTTGTCTGGCATGTTCACCGCCCGACAGGATCCGTCGATCACTGAGAGTGGACTGCTGCTAAGGGGAAATCGCATCGTTATCCTATTGGGCATACAAGACAGGATAGTGGCATTGGCCCAAGAGGGACACCAAGGGATGGCACGGACAAAAGCCCGGATCAGGCAAAGGGTATGGTTCCCACAAATCGATGACTGGGTCGAGACACTCATAAGCACGTGCCTGTCCTGCCAGATAACTGGGGCCCCACCGGAACCAGAACCAATCCTGTCAGCAGAACGTGGCCGCGCCCGATGGGAGGCCATTAGCATGGACTTCTGTAAGCTACGGGAAGGCCTCTACCTCTTGGTGGCAATTGATGATCCCTCCCGCTACCCAGAGGTCGAAATAGTTGAATCCACAGCAGCAGAGGTCGTCATCCCTGCCATAGAGAAAATGTTTGCAACCCATGGTTTGCCAACCTCCATTAAAAGTGACAATGGACCCCCTTTTACGGGGGAGGAATTTAAACAGTACCTGCAAGAACTCAATATAAAATACCATCACATCATGCCGAGGTGGCCCCAGGCAAACGGGGATGTTGAACGTTTCATGAGGACCATTAACAAAGTGTTAAGAGTGGCCAAGGCGAATGCCAGCCCGTGGAAGATTGACCTCTACCGTTTCTTAAGGAACTACCGTGTAACCCCTCACAGTATGACAGGCATACCGCCGGCAGACCTCATGTTTGGAACAGTCATCAAATCCTCCATTCCGCATCATCCTAGCAGGACCCCGGATGAGGTCAAAGAAGAGCACACCGAAAGGAGACGGAGCGCCAACGCCCACATGAGTGCCAAGAGGAGGGCAAGGCCGTCCAATCACCAAGTGGGTGACCAAGTGTTTATGCTGCGAAATCCAACGAAGTCTAAACTGGACACCAGATATGAAGAAATCCCATGGACCGTGAGTAGCAGGCAAGGCACTATGGTGACGGTGACAAGAGGACGCCGCCAGGTGACGAGGAATGCGCCATGGTTTAAGGCGGTGCCACAGAATCTGTGGCCCGATGGCGAGTGCCACCAGGAAGACGAAGGTCAGCCCAGCGAAGAAGAGCCAGTGTCCATCCAGGATGAGGCAGGGTTGGAGGATCCATCCTGGGAACCGGAGAGCGAGCTGAATCTGGGGGACCCGGACAGCGAAGGTGAGCCACCCAGTGGGACAGTGGGGGTTAGCCCCCGAGTAGAGCGATACGGTCTGAGAACTGCTACAAAACCGCCCGCCAGACTAAATGACTGTGTGGCAGTTTGGCCCATAGTGTATGGACGGTAGAGACTGGGTGGTCTCCTGAATATTGGCTAGGTTGTTGTGATCTTATGCTACCGTTTAGTGATCTTATGCTACCGTGTTATTGTTGTTTTGTTAAAATAAAGGAGGAATGTTGCATCCGCCCTGCGTCCCGCTATGCGGTGACGCAGGGCGTCTTAATAAAAGCCCCGCCCCCGAGCACAGGGAGGCAGTTCCGGGGCATACCCTCGCTAAGTGTGCAGCGTATTCTTTGAGCTCCGGCTGGTACTACGACACAGGCAGTGCGGCCTACTATAACCACGCCAGCCCGCGCGCGCTCCCGGCCGCGGGGCTGGGCACTTAACAGCCGCATTCCTAGGATATGGTTTGTTTCAAGGAAATGCTGAACTTGCAGGTAGGCTGCTCGATCAAGGATTATTAGTAGGAAGGGACAGTTGTGATTGGCCTATATTTGGTGTGAATGGCAGGGTCTAAAGATAGTTCCTTTAGTACTGGGAGGACCCAGGCTTCATTAAGGCTGGCAGGCACTGTGCTTGCAGAGTATGATGCGTTTTTTGAAGGCGGTGATGAATGGGGTTGGGATTTCTGCGAAATATTCGAGGGATGCTGGGCAAATGTCTCCTTTACATTTTGAGGGTTTCAGGCTTTTGATTATTTTTAGGACTGTTTCTGATAAGTCTTTGAAGAGAAACTCGGCAATGCAAGGTTTGGGGGAAGTGGGTGGGATGCTTGTGGCTAGGGCATGGGGGGTCCGTACTGTGTTTAGCTGGGTGATTAAGGATTTTCTTGTTAAGGGTGTCAATTTTGTTTAGAATTGCCGTTTGGATGTCGGACCACCAGTTCATCCTTGATGAGGGTGGGGAGAGGTGAGGCAGGAGTTTTTAGCTCCCTAAAGATTGTACAAATCTCTTTAGTGTCTGATTTGCTATTGCAGATTCTGGCATTGAAGGAGTTGGGTTTAGTTTTTATAGCTGATATGTATTGTTTAAAGATTTTGATGAAGTCGCCTTTTAAGGTGTCCCGAGTTTTTATTTTTTTTGCCACATTAGTTCTACCTGGTGTTTCTTGTTGCGCAATTCTAGAAGGTCGGGGCTAACCATGAGTTGGAATGTCTGACGGGTTTGGCTCTGCGAGGAACTAGTGGGCATTGGTGTTCACTGCTTTGGATAGGCTTGAGTTTTATATGTCCACTAGCGACTTAGGGTTCGGAGGTGAAGGGAGATTTAAGGAAGGGAGTGTCCAGCCAGGGCATGATGTTTTCTTTTGTGAGCTTCTGAGAACTGCATGTGACTGTTGGGGTAATGGAGTGGCAATATGGTTAGGCTTTTTGTGCAGTGGAATGGAGAAATTGATAATGCGATGGTCCGACCATGGGCAGGGGGTGTTTTGGCACTGGTTGAGACCTGGCAGTTGTGGTCTGCAATCCAGTCTAAGGTGCAGCCCTTCATATGAGTAGGGTTGGTGATGCAGTGATTCAAGCCTAGGGTTTCAAGGGCTTTGGCCAGCGATATGGCCTGGGGGTCATTAGGGTCATGAAGGCCTAAATTAAGGTCTCCTAAAAGGATAATGTTTGAGGAGGCTTTGATGTTGTCATCAAAGTTTTGAGTGGGGCCGGGAGGGCGGTAGATGAGATCTATGGTGATGGTACATGTGGGTGATGGTGAAAACCTGAGGGATAGCAGGTCTGCATTGTTGGTGGAGCTATTGACCAGGTTAGCGAATGGTGGAAAGTTCGTTTTAATAAGAGTAGAGGAGTATTGCAACCATGTGGTATTATGGTTTGATTTGAACTAGATGAACACTTTTTAATTGGTATAATACAGAAGGCAATATTCCATTGAAAGGTATTAGTAATGGAAGACCTATTAGGTGACTGAGTCCCAGAAATGTACAAAAGACTACTTCCTATAGTAGTAGCAACATTTGGCAATCCAAACCACTTTTTTCTGAGATACCTATAAAAGGCTATAAAATGAGGTTAAGCTTTTGATCACAAAATCTTTTCACATTATAAGAAACAGAGACCCTCAAGGAAAGTTCATGGTACAACCTAGAATCGCCAAACTTAAGTTATGTCTGTTAAAGAAAACAGAAGGTCGGACTAATACGGAAACTGTGTTGGAAGGTTCTGCATGTAAGAACATAAGTACTGCAAAATAAACCCTTATGCATTCAGAGTACACAGGCTATAGAAGTGCTTCAGCCTGCCCCCCGCCCCCTATAAAGCTTCTAGCAGACCTTAAGTTTTCAGAGGGCTAGGTTTTTGTTTTATATTGTCTTTGTTCACATCTAAGTCACCTATCACTTGTGGGCATTCCTATGACGGATCTTTGGTATTCTGTTGTGGGGAGGGGCTAATGGAGTGGGTTCCACAGCACTCTCCCAGCATGACCTTGCACTGTAAACCCATTGGCTGTTTCCCTCCTGAATCCTAACTAAGGCTCAACGATTCTTTAAAGTTGCCTTTGCGTGACATAAACCCTATACAAATAGCCTATAATATAACCTAATCATTTTATAAATATAATGAATGCATTGTTAATTGAGGAGAAGAGCACGAAGCAAAGTAAATATATCCAGAATTGACAGTTGTGTGTGAGCCAGCTTAATGCTTTTTCTTTGACAAAAGAAAAAATCAGGGTCTGGTGCGGTGTTGAATTTAGAGACAAACATGCTGAATCAATAATGTATAATGCTACGTACTGCATTGTAAGAGCAGAGCCCTGTTTCTGAAATTATGATTGTGATCTAAATTGATATTCAGATATACATAATCCCATTTTAACTGCTAGAAATGTGATTGACTTATTAGGTAGGAGACGGTGTCACCTTCTGTTGCCTGCGTATAGAAGATGGAGGATGATTCAAAACCTCTCCTAGACCACCCTGCACCTGAAGAGAGCCTTGCCAGAGTAGAGCGAAATACTTGTGATTCCATAGATCCCAGAAGCCGAAGGTGAGTGCTTCGATTTCATAAGCAAAAAAATTAAAATACTCTTAAAACTGAAATGCATTTCGGTATCGAAATTGAAAAAACAGTGCAATTACAAAGGTGGGTGTCAGTTGGAAAGTAATATCTGTCACATGCCCCCATTCCCTGCTAGAAAAGCAAAGCCAAATTGTTCATTTGAAAGCAATCAACAATTTCCAACAGAAACTGACCAGCACACATTTGGGGAAAACGCATAGATCCACAGCAATCTGTAACAGATCAGGTGCTGCTTTGTGAAGACCATGACCACATACTCAGGAACTTGCGGCTGCTTGCAGTGGGAGTAAACTTACCTAGGCAATTATTTGACGGTACATGTTTGTACAGGGCTGTTGTCCTTATGGTTGTTCGACGCTTGTCTGGTTGAATTGTGCTTTATGCAAACATGGGCAGTTATGGTGAAGCAATTGCCAAAATTCTTCTTTGTTGAAAAAAAGCAGGTTATGAGCTGTGGACAGAGCCTGGTGAAACTCTTATCTATAGCAGTAAGATGCAGTCAAATATTCTTATCTTGAAAGTACAACTAAGCCCATAATTCCATAAAGGAAATGTAACCAGTTTGTTCCCCTTACTCGTCTTGGATATGTGAATGTGAAAATAAACCACGTATGTTTTTCTCCAATCATGTTTGGCCTTTTGATCATATTTGGGCAATATTCAAAGGTGAGTGGGGCATTACCGGCTGGTATAATGGGCCCTGTGCCATTACCAGCCAGTAATACCCCGCCCAACGTGTATTTTTCTATTCGTACCCGGTATTTTGCTATTTGCAAGAGAGTCCGGTTGCAGATAGCATTTATTTTTAAAAAGGGAATTCGATAATCAGCAAGTGTGCTCTCCAATTTCTTATTGTTTTGGGGGGTCCTGGACAGCGTTTCTCAGGGTGGCAACCTGGGCCGGTCTTCCCTTTTCATGGCAGTGTGCATATCTATTGTTCTGCAGGGGATATGAAGATGGATCTCCTGCCTTCCCTTAAGTAGGTAGCATGGAGGTTGAGGTCAAAGGATCGGGTGCCAGAGTAAGTAGATACACCTGCCTAGAGCCTTAGCCAGGCCACTGGCCATCTTTGGGGGGCTGACCTCCTGGGAAGGCTACCTGCTGCTGGGCTTTAAACCCTTTCCTACCGCAGAGATTGGAGACCTTGCCATGCATTTTCAGCTGGATCCGAGGACTGGGGGAGCCAACACCTGGATAAGAGGCCTCGAAACGGGACTGCAAGTTTGGAGATGTTGCGAGAGGTTCCGATTGGGATGGACTTTGCCCTTGTAAAGAGGGTGCACATGCAACGCTCTTCCAGCAGTGGGTGCTGTCAGCACACGTGGCCTGTCCCAGCTTGCATGATTGCTTGTTAGCTGGGAACACGCTTGTTTCAGTGTCTCCTGCTACTGAACGAGTCAGTTGCCTTATGCGCTGCCAGCAGAGTGTGAGATGGGTAAACACAGTGTGAAGAGTGGAAACTACTTCCTCAGAGTTCTCCTTATCCCTCCTGGTAAGAAATGTGGGTCGATAACATCCATGTCGGCTTAAAGACCCAAAGAGCTCATGGTGCAAACTGTTGAGGAGAGGGCTTCCACCCAGAAGACAAGGTCTAAGGAACACAAGAAGAGGCTGCCCACTTCCTCACCATCTTCTTCACTAGCTTCATCTGAGGAGGAGACGGGCAAGCCTAAAGGTCAACTTCTAGATCTTAAGACTGTGGCCAAACTGCTTTCTCCTGTGTCCAAGTATATAAACTTCAATGACATGGAGGTTCAGGAGGTTATGTGAGACTATATGGTGCAACTTGTGGAAGGGGCTTCCTTTTTGATTTTTTGCATCTATAGAAAACGTCTTAGAGTGGAATCTTCTTTCCTCCCGCTTTATGAATAAACTCTACTCACTGGCTGGCTGGGGAGGAGGAGCAATTAACCTCTACAGTGGAAGTTGATTCCCTCCTGGTGAGCCTCACACAAAGACCCTTGATGGCAGCATAAGAGGCTGCAGTTTGGGATCCAACTAACCAGAGGTTTCATTCCGCCCACAAAATGCTTAGCAGGAGTGTAGTTATTGATGGATACCTGCGTCTGTTCCTTTCACACAGATAAATCACTACTGGAGTAGTGTGAAGTAGCCTACAACAGAATGCTGAAAGGGGATTATGGATTGGTTAACCCTGATCCCTAATACGCTCCAACAGACAGAACTGCTTTCCGACTTTCAGTGACCATGGGTTCAGAAATGGCAACAAGAAAACAGGTGAATACCTTCAATTGGATGGTATATAGTTGTGGCCCTCCACTTACCGTTTCAAGGAGCTAAGCTTGTCAGTGAAAAACTTGAGGCTAAAGTAGACTGTTCATAAAATGGTTAAGCGCACAGGTTCTGTGCAGAAGAAGCATTGTTCACATCTTCAAAGGTCACCCTTAGCTACAGAACCGATGTGGATCAGGGGAGATGTGCCTTTAGGGCCAAGTGTTGCCTTCCTTCCCTATCCGAGTAGGACCCAGTCCTTTCAGGAGTATCAGCGTTTCTGACTATGGCAAGGTTCTTAATGTGTGATATAAACTCCTGCAATTTCGCACTGAGAGTCCACTCTATATCGGATCTGTGGGTCCTAGACATTATTCAGAGCGTTATAAGGTGGAACTTGCAGAAAATACTTCAGGCTGCAGTACAAGCTTAACTCATGTTCCGAGGAATGCCACAAAGATATTGGCTTTCTGGAGGGGAAGCCAACCTCTGCTTCAGAAAGGTGCGATTGCCAAAGTCCCGCCTGGGGAGCAGGGCTGGGTTGATACTTTGTGGTCTTTGTGCCCCGGTTCTCTGGACTTCCTTCAACGTAACCATTTTATGAACAGTCTTCCTTCTACTGATCAGCCTTAAAGGGTCAAAAGATGGAGGGTGGGGGGAAGCCTTCAGTATCAAGATTTCTGCAAACTGTAATCTCACTGATTTCTGGTGGATACTATTTGGCATCACTAAATCTCCTGGGTGCTTACCTCCAGGTCCCAATTCACCCTCCTCACTATGAACACTGTAGGTTTGCTGTCGGGCCAAGCCACTCCGAGTTTGTGGTCTTCCCTTTTGCTTTGGCATTGCACAGGCGTGATATAATATGTACCCTTCTCTGAGCGATTTGTTGGTGCAGGGCCATTTGCAGCAGGCATTGGTGAAGAGGGTGGCATGACATGTGCCACTTTGAGATCATAGCTTCCTGATGAATCCCATGTAATCCCTGCTGCTCCAATGCAGACTGCTGTTCATTTGCACTGCATTGCAGACAGATTCAGGCCTATTCTTCCTTTTAAGACGTGTTCCTCAGCATACTAAGGGAATTGGGCAGACTGTGCAGGACTCCCCAGTCTCAATGGTGGTTAGTGCTCTGTCCATGGGAGGATGGCGGCAACAGTTTTGTCACTCTGTAAGCTCGACTTCATCTTTGCTATTTGACTTTGCTGCTTCACCAGTGCAGGGATCAGAGATCCCAAGACTTCGAGAAGCAGATTTCTACTGTAACCCAACTCATGGTGAAGCTGTAGTCACCTAAATACCTAGCCTGATGGAGTTTCCTGTCCATCATCATTATCATCATCATCCTCCTCCCCTTTTTGACTTCTGCACGGACACCAGCGCTTTGGACTGGGGAGCATTTTTGGGTGCAAAGACAACACACGGTTGGTGGTGTGATGTCTCCAAAGGAGTCATCACTGTTTTCCTGGCGGTGACCTTCTCCCATGTGTCCAGGGGACAGCAGCTGCTGCCTGATCCTGGGGGCAGCTGTATGAGAGAAGATCACATGAGGGGTCATGGGGAGGAGAGGAGAACAACCTGTGGGGGGATATCCTGACTTCATCGGGTGAGATGAAGTATTGCCCTTTGCCCTTTGGGGATGAATCCCCCATTTGCATCAATCGAATGGCCCATTGTGGTGCCTCCCTTTCCTCTTCGACTTATGGAGAGTATTGGAAAGCTTTGATCACATGTGCTGGAGAAGGAAGGGCTGAGTACTGCTGTGCCAAGAGAAGAAAGAGGAAACCCTTGCCTCTCAACTCTCTGTGGGGAGCTGGAAATCACTGGAGGTGTTAAGGAAGCCAGTATACCCCCTCCTGGAGGAAGAGGGAACCCCTGGGCTGGGCATCAGTAGAGTGGCACAATCCAGAAGAGACTGCAGTCTCCATCACTAAGGGGAGGAACACCAGAAAGTTTGTTTCTTTACCCAAGTTGGGTGAAGCCAATTGAGGGTTGTAGGCAGAAGTCTGAAGGACTTGGTTGGCATGAGAGGGCTGATCCTCTCTCAGCAGGAGCTGCTCAGGAGAAGACGTTGCATCTCCCTCTGAGGCATGTGGAACCTGAAGGCACGAGCCGGTGTGGAGGAGCCAAGGAGCTTGACAGCAGGCAGGAGAAACCACGTTGCGCGAGCAGGACGTGCCGCAGAGATGCCAGGAACCCGTGAAGATTCCTGTGCATCGGTTGCTGGAAGAAGCAACGTTGGCCTCACCGGGACCTGAAGGAAAGCAGACATGCAGACTGGAGCCGCTAGTGAAGCAAGAGAGACATTGAAGCAGTCAAGAGTGGAAAGCAAGCGGCAAAGCTTTGCTGCATAAGCGCGAAACGGGAACGAAGACGCCCAACAGAGCTGGTGAGTCAGCCCAAGCAGAGTGGGTACCTCATGCCGTTTCGGCAACCCCACCAAACATAGTTTGAACATTGTAAAGCTGCAGAGACAGAAACAATAAAAAGATTGTTTGCAAGTCAAAAAGGCAGAGTACAAACATGACCCCCCAACAATAGGACTGCTTGGAATGCAGATATGAGGAAAACGTAAAGCGAACAGTGAAACAACTAGATAGACCGAGCCAAGGAAGATGTGTGCAATTTTGGATATTAAGAGGAAGTGTTATATATGTGTGGAAGTAAGAAGTTCTGACAGGGTAGTATCCAAGGAAGTTGCAAACCTGCAAGAAGTCCCAAGAAAGGACATTGTGTGTTGAACAAACTATAGGTTTCTCTGTTTAGTTCTTGTACTTTTTAACATTGTACAAAATCCCTTACAGTGCAGTGCAATGGGGATACTTTTGTATCAACCTAGCTTTTTACACATGGGATTTTTGGTTACTTGTATATGTGCCTAAAGAGAAGCTGGTGGCAGAAATGACATTTGTATTGTTTTAGCGTTAATTTTGGTGTGCACATTGGCATTTACCGCATATGGCTACTAAACTTGGTTAGTGCCCTAAAATGGCTGTGCCACGAGCGTTTCGCTTGTTCTTTTGCAATATTGTAGTTTGGCCTTTTTCCTGCCTTCATGTTAGGAAAGTCCTTCTAAGGTCATGCAGTTTCCCGGAAAAGCTGCTGCTTTTGTGGGTTGGTGAGCCTCTGTGTGTGAACAGAGCTTTTCCCGCTCCAAAGGATTGACTTAAACCTTTTAGGTCAAGACATCTCTAAACCTTGTTTGTTAGATAATTACTTAAGTACCGAAGCCACTGCTTCAAATCTCAATGAATACATTCACTTTGCCTGAATCCCCCACCAATGATCATGTTTAGCTAGCACAAAAACTATTATTAAACCACTCCACTAATAAATGAATATCCAGGCCAATATGGGTCCTGCATGTACGCTCTCTGCCAAAGAAGGTAAGCTATTGGAGGAAAGTTATAGTTAATCACAACTATGTTTTTACCAAAATATACAAAATTAAATGGGACCCTTTCATCCTCCTCCCGCTTTCTTTCCTCCCACAAACATATATCTGTGAAAGTGGCTGTGGGTACTGAAATACAGTTGTGAGTAATTGATCATGCTGAGATGCTTGGACACATGCCCGAAATGTATATTCTGATCTATAATCAATTAGTCAATAAGTCAGGCACAAAAATAAAAGTAGCCAATTACTCTCAAAAGGCTTCTCTAGATGTACAGTTATTAACTTGTGATATCATGTTCTAAGGAATTACACATTATTAGTCTTTCATACGTGAACTTTGAAATTGATGCAATGCTTAATTCTGTTAGGTCATACATTCATTTCCTTTTGGTAGCTTAAGGACTTGTTGATACATTTTGTTTGATTTTTGATTTTCTAAAATTCATTTAGCTCTCAGAGGGTCATCTACTGAAGTTTCTCTGCAGCTGCAACTCCTATAATGGCATGCTGTCCTTTATTGCCCACCTGGCTCTATTATGGCAGGGAATCTCTTTGAACACCGATTTTTGTCCCTGACTATGTTTTATCGGTTAACACGCCGGTCAAGTGGCACAGCGAGTAGAGCGCTCGCTTTGACATCCGTGCAGAGCCTGCTGACGCAGGTTCGAATCCCGGCGGGGCCAAACTCAGCCTTTCATCCTTCCGAGGTCGATAAATGAGCACCACACACCGTGGGTAATAATAAGCAGCGCTCAGATACCTGAGGGTTCGTAGCGCTATATAAATGCTAAATTATTATTATTATTATTATCGGCCAAAAACTGTTGGGTAGTAGGGTTGCTAGCGGCTACAGTTTTTTCGCTGCACCATCCTGGCCTTTTTACAACATGGGTAGCCGAATTCCCAGTTTTTGTGGCTATTTGGCTACCAACGTTTTTTTAAATCCTACACACTGGCCATTTTGTTTTGAGTTTTTTCTTTGGTTGTTTGCACCACAAGGAATGGCCAAAAGGTAATTCTGCCTATGTAGACCTAATTGGGCTCTAGGAGAGTCTGACATCTTGATCCACATCTATGTGGTCATTTGACTGACTAGACCCCCTGCCTGTTGCTTGAAGCTTACCTGGGAAATGCTGGAAAGATGGCATAACTGTGCATACTGCTTTTACTGTACTGGCTCCACTCCCGATCCTCATGCTGAGTCTGTTCTTTCCATGCTTGGCAATCTTGACTCTAGCTCTTCACTGACATCCTTCCAGCCTGCTGTGCTCTAACAACCCCCTAGTGCTCTCCTGAAACCTCCTTGTCGCCTGTGTTGTCCACTGGAACCGAGGTGAGAGGCCTATGTTGCCTGATTGGCTTGCCCCTGCTCCTCCACCATATCTTGTATTCTGTTGTGGGACAACCAGACTCTTCTCCTTGAAGCTGTTCCTCGTTATGGGACCATCCTGCTGCCTAAGCAGAGTTCTTTGTTTCCATCTGATACACGGGGCACCTTCCTTTTTAGGGTCATGTTTGTGATTCCCATTGCTGCTGTTAGGATCTTATCATGGGTCACATGAAAGACGTCCATCTTGGGGTTCTGAGCTTCTGGTTTAGGAACCTGACTCTGCATACTGAGCTGCAGTCCAGAACAACCTACCCACTGCACTCTCTTCCCGAGCCTTCATCGCAACATTACTTAGTCTGCGCAACCTTGCCCATGCCCTTTAACCACCATCCTTTTGCTGGCTCTCTTCCTGGTGGTTCTCTGATCTGTTTCCAGTCCATTTCCAGGGCCCCAGTGACTTTTTCAGTATTCTTGGTTGGTTAGCTGCAGAGTGGACCACACACACACAATCTTCAGCCTCTGGTCATTGACCCTGCACCTGGATCCACATGACTCCCCGTCACCTCTTTCACTCCTTGGAACTTTAAATAAAACTTGATTATCATTTCTCTATACCTGCAAGTGCACTAATAACTTTGTTTCATTAGTTCCTAGGGACACATGTTTCTGAACTGCTACACCATTCTAAAAATACCACCAACTGTTACATACTTGTAACTTTCCTATGTTACTCCTTCGGGTCCTGGAGTTTTTAAATTATTCGCTGTAGGACATACCTGTGATTTTTACATACATTTTTAACATGGCAAATCACTGCATTTCACTAATGTAGCTCATTTGAATGCATCAAAGTTGTACTGAACTGTATTATGATTTCCTTTTTAAAAAAAAAAAATGTTTGGACCTTCCTGGGCCCCTTACTGTTCTTATAGTTCTTTGTTCTTTTTTCTTTGTATTTAGATCTTTTTATTAACATTTTATGCAAACAAGACTGTCACATACATCCTAATTCTCAATTTAAGGTTGCGAGGATAACGCTTTAGTAGTGGTGCCTCAGCTTTCCCTTTTGAATAATAATTTACTTCTTGATCAAGTGGTACATTCTTTTAGGTCTATTACCAACAATGCCTTTAACACCTTGGCACCTTTGCAGAATAAGAAAACAATCAATAATGGTTTTCAGCTGAGGTATTAGAAGCAAGAAAAATAAAACAAATGGCTGAACTTAGCTGGAGAAAAAAAAACTCTTGACTACATTGAGAATTTATAAGTCATCAGCAAAACACTTTAAGGAAGTTCTCTTTAAAGCTAAAGAGACTAAACTTAATGAACGGATTAGTTCAGCTAAATCAAGATCTAGAGAATTCTTCTCTATTTTACAAGAATTAAAAGGTAAATCGAGTAACCTACAGATTGATATTGATAACTAGTGTCAAAAAATTAATGACTGTTCTCACAGAAAATATCATTGCAGCACGCAACTATTACAGATAATTTACATGGACTGCCAGATCAATCACTTTCGAAACCCCTTGTTCCGGTACAAAGGTGGCCCTAGATCCTCCCACATTATTTACATTCAAGCAAATTTCAAAACCCGATGTTTTGAAAGTTGTACAGGGAATTAAGCCAACCTCCTGTAAGGGGGATGTGTTTCCAGCCTCCCTTTTTAAAGAACTTTTGCCCTTGTTTGTATCATGGGTAACACATTTTATAAATCGTTCCTTTTCTGAAGAACGGGTACCAGACTTTCTAAAGGAGGTGTGGATTGCGCCCCTGTTGAAAAAGGGGAATCTGGATCCTGGTAACCCGGGAAGTTCTAGGCCAATAACAAATGTCAATTTTTTGTTGAAGATTCTTGATAAAATAACATGTCTATAATATCAGGATTTTTGTTGAACAGGGAATTCTTGCTACAGGACAATCGGGCTTCTGTTTGAAACATGGCACTGAGACAGCGCCTTTGGACTTGAAGTCGAATATTGCTGGAGTTATCGATAAGGGAGGCAAAGTCTTATTATTACTCCTCGATCAGCCACGTTTGATATGGTAAATCATGAGCTGATGAGACAGGCTGATTAAAGTTGGAAAATGTTCAAATAGAGCTGCATAGTGGTTTAAAACCTTTCTTGGCCCAATGATGGCACGAGTAGCAAAGGATAAATGTCAATCATAACAGACCCCTCTAAACTGTGGGGTTGCCGAGGGCTCATGCATGTCACTGCTCATGTTTAACATCTACTTAAGACGTCGGTGTGACCTCCTGGATGGTCTGGGTGTGCGGTTCGCTAATTGTGCGGATGACACCCAGATCATCCTGGAACTATCCAGGTCCTATTCAATGGATTTAGTAAGGGTAAATGAGGTTTATGGTGCCATCGAAATCTGGATGGCAAAACACTCACTTGCATTGAACGATAAAAAAACTGAAATCCTGATCCTCAGTACAGGTGCTTAATTAAAAAGAATGGACTCCAATATGACAGTTTTCTGATCGAAGGCAATAACATCACTGTTTCAAAACATGTCAAAACACTTGGGAGTCTTTTTCGATCCTCAACTAACTTACAAAACATGTTGCATATCTGAATTAATCATTCGCCTATATGACACACTTGCTGTGGCAGATTTGTCCTTATGTGTGAAAAAAATAGGTCCCTAATTGCAGCAGCAACAATAAACACCAAACTTGACTACTGTAATAGTCTTCTAGCGGGCACCTCTCAAGCCCAAGCTAAAGAAGCTGCAAATGATTCAGAACGGAGCAGTTTGTGCAGTATGTGGACTTGACCGAAGGGTCCATGTCTCTACAGCCCATCGGAAACTACACTGGCTCCCCGTCTCACAGAGAATACAATTTGAGACTTCTAGTTTGGTTTAGAAATGTCTGACTGCCCACCCTATCTTTGCTCTTGGATTAGGAGAGCTCCTATTGGGGGTATGTTGTGCTCCTTTTCTCCTGAAATTTATCACTCTTTCAGCTTGCTTAGTTGCTATTAAATCTTGGATGTCTTCCCACTGTCTTACTCTTAATGCTGGGAAGACTGAATTACTGTTTTTTCCTGATAACTCTTCCTCCCCATCTTCCACCTTCTTTCCTATCTTTTCCTCCTAAACTCCCAATCTCATCTACGGCACATAATCTTGGACTCCACTTTGACTCAAATCTCTTTCTCTCATCACATCTTCTAACCTCTTAATCTTGTCATTTTTATCTTCACAACATTTGTAAGGCCCACCCGTTTCTCACATTTGGAGCATCTAAACTCTTAATCTCGGCTTGAATCTTTTCCTAACATTTCTACTGTTCTACTGCTCCGTTTGGGCTCCCCAATTCTCGTCTTGCTCCTCTTAGATCAGTCTTTAATTCTTCTATTCGTCTGTCTTCTCACTTATCAGGATTCTATTTCTTCTTCTCTTGCAACACTTGGCTGGCTGCCCTTTCATTCTCAAATTAAATTTAATTTTCTCTGTCTTGTCTTCAAGGATCTCCATGGTCTTTCCCCTAGCTACCTTCCTGCACTAATATCCTTTTAGATTCCATATCGCTCTCTATACGGTCTTCCTCTCAGTTCAGACTTTTGGCTTCTCGTCCCTCCCTGTGCTCAGTCTCGTTTTCGATCTTTTGAACTTCTTGTCTCCCTTCACTGGAATGCTCTTCCACTTTCTATTTGTTCTATCACTGTCTACTCTCTCCTCCGTGGTTGTTTAAAATCTCATCTACTTCAACATTCTCGAGTGATCATGTCCAGGACCTAATTGCGTATTCACTTTTATTGTACTGTTTCATTTTTATGTTCAGCGCTTTGGCTTAAGGCGCTTAATAAAAGACAAAAATGAGGATAATCTTTTGGCTCAACCTCAGTTGTCATGAAGAGGATTGGCAGCTCCAGTTTTGATTCATGGGCCCCCATATCCTGGAATGCATTACTATGTGCACTTAGATCCATTCCTTCGATCTCACAATTTAAAAAAGGCTTGAAAACCCATCTGCTTGACAACGGAACTGATTAACTGCACCAAGGCCTATTCCATTGTAGGGTTGCATGTATTTTTGTTGTATGTCTTGTGAGCGCCCTGAGGCCTTCGGGCGTGTTGGCACTATAGAAGAATTCCATAGAATAGAATAGTAAAGCAATAGAAATAATAAAACAAAATCATGGATGCACAAATAAACCACTTTCAGTAAAATGGTGGGAGATGTGGGACAAAGAAACCAAATTTCGACTCCGGACGGCATGACGTTGGTCAAACCATTTCCCATCTCCATGGGGACCCCCAATATTTTCAGTATTATGTTTAGCCCCGGGTATCTCCCTACACGCATAAGAAGCGCTACATACATTACAATATTCCCAGGGTTCTCAGACTCTGACGTATTCAAGAAGCTGCCCCATGTCGTGAAGGACAGCTGTTTATCTTGTACAGTGTTTGTAACCTTCTCATGAGTCAACTGGGACCACATGCGCATCCACCATTCATCTATCGTGGGTGTTCTGTCAGACATTCAGAGCGCAGCAATAATAATTCTCGCATTCAACAGCATAGCTGACTGCAAGCGCCTCACCAACCGGCGAACCCCAATTGGAGTATCATCAACGGGCCCAAGTGACAAACCGAGGGCTCCATGGGCAGCAGGGAGTCAGTAATCCTGTTCAGCAGGGCTGAAAGGCATATAAAAACCTGGGCAAATGAGTTTTGACCAAGGCCACCCTGCCAAACCAAGATATTGCCTGGGTGCGCCACAAGCGCAGATCTGCTCTTCTTGTTTCAAATAGCATAGGATCATTGGCTTTATATAGAGTGGAATGTTGCCCCATCAGTTAAATGCCCAGATATTTAATGCTCCCATCGACCCTCTTAAAAGGGTCTATCTGACACAAACTGGATACCGAGTCCGGACTCATGTTCACATTCATGGCCTGACATGCCTTGATTCGGCATGGTAGATCCGGCTTCAGGCAGGGTTAAAATAATATCTGCCAATAAGGCCCTCTTGCTCACATTATCCCTGTAGCAGACACCCTTGATGGAGTTGTTTATCTTGATTTGCGCAGCAAGAACCTCGACAGCTAGGGAGAACAGTGGGAAGAGGGGGCAACACGGTCTGTCTCGTACCTCTAGAAAGACAGAAACATTGTGATGGAAAGTCATTGTTCGAGAATTTTGCAGTGGGTAGAGAATAAGCGCCAGCACTCCCCTAGTAAAGTTATCCTGGAGCTTTGCCCTGCCCAGCACCGACCAGAAAAAGGAATACTCAACATGGTCGGGTAGAACACATTCTCTGCTTCTAGGGCAAGGATCATGGTGGGCACTCTGGTCATATGTGCAATGTCAATCAGCCCCACTATTTTCCTAACATCATCCTTCCCCTGCCTCCCCTTGACGAATTCCGCTTCGTCAGGTCTAACCAGGCAAAGTAACACCCTATACAGTCTATTTGCCAAGATCTTGTGTATTTTAATGTCTCTGTTTAACATCAATATAGGGCGGTAAGTTAAGCAGGAGGCAGAGTCCCGGCCTTCCTTGTGGATCAACAAAATCCTTGCTTCTCCCATAGTGAGCGACGAGAATCCGTCCAAATATGGGAACATTGTAAATACAATGGGGCCGGAGCTGGTCTGCGAATATTCTATAAAAGGGAGTAGAGGGCCCATTGAGCTCAGGTGCCTTTCCCCGCTTCAAGGAGGTTATAGCGAGAAGAATCTCTTTTTTTGGAGATATCACCATTGAGCAACTCGTGCTGCTCTGCCATGAGCTGAGTGCGTGGGTAACTATCCAGGAAGCGCTTAATTTGCTTGGGACACAGGCGCTGAAATGTATACATGGTGTCATAGTACTCATCAAAGGCCTTAAGCTTCTTTCTTAGCGTGTGCATCAGGCCACCCCCCTCACCTCGTATTTGCTCAGATCTACTCTTCTTTTTAAGTTTCCAGGCTAGTACTTTACCGGCTTCATTGCTACTCTCAAAGTAATGCTGTTTTTGCCTTCTGTAACGAAAGCTCGACCCTGGAATCCTCAAGCAGGTTCATTTGAGATTGTATACTCTGGAGCTCCTGGAATGTGCAGCGGGTACTCTTGGCCCTGAACCCACCCTCCTTCTCCCTCAGCTCCTCTGTGAAAATTTGGCTCTGCTCTCTTGTTAATTTATTAGCCTTAGCTGCTTTGGATATTAGGATGCCCTTCGTATACACCTTGAATGCGTCCAATCGGGTTGTTTCCGAAACCAACCCTGAAGGGTTGTTCTCAAAGAAAGCTACAATGTCTTCCTGTAGTGCCTTGCTAATGACCAGGTCATTCAGCAGCACTGAGTTGAGTTTCCACTGTTTGGGCCTTTCATAGTACTAAGGTTACTTGCACTGGGGCCGTGATCTGGCAATCCTATGTCCCCTATCCTTACCTCCTTAGTAACGGCTAGAAGATCTTTGCTGATGAACATATAGTCCATCCTGGATTAGATGCAGTGCGTCTGTTGGAAAAAAAGTGTAACCTCTTCTGCGATCTAATGCAGAAGATCGCTAGCGGGCTTGGTAGTGCTCTGATACAACCCTTTAGATAAATCCCAGTTCGTATACAGGGGCACATTAAATTCACCAGCCACTATTTTATGCCTAGTGGCAAATGCTCCTAGTTCTCCAAAGAAGGAGCTGCCGTATTTGTTGTATTCTAGCCCTATACAGATGCTATGTGGTTACTTGGGTGTAATTTAGTTGCTCAGATATGATAACATATCTTCCTTCCTTATCGGCCTTAAAGCTTTCCAATTGAAACTATACCCTTGAACCTAAAAATACTGCCATCCCATGCTTCTTTTGCCTACAGTTGGAAAGGTATTGGAGCGGGAATAATTTAGTCCAAAGATTAGCTTCCTCCCCTCTTCTCAGATTCGTCTCCTGGAGGCATGCCACGTCTACCTGCTGTTCCTTTTAACCTACAGAACAGCTGCGCTCTCTTCCTCTGGGTGACATTCTGTGAGATCAGCCTGTGTGCCTTTTCCATAAGCGAGAAGAATCGCAACCCCCCCGACCGTACGTATGTTGGTACTTGCATAGCCTTCAGAATGTCCAAACCCCCCCACCACACCCTCACTGTACAACTCCACTTCTCCCACCTCTACTGCTTTAAAATACCATATTGTGCATCCAAACACCCAATAATAAAAATAATACTAACAACATTGAACTAACAAGAAGTGTATCTGCTGGGGAGCGCTAACTACCTGTCGTCAGACCCAATGATGGTAGATTTAAGGGGTCTCCAAGCAAGACTTAAGACAACCTCGCCTAGCCCCGGGTGTACCGCTGCAACATTAGTCACCATATGCATTCCCAGCATGGAGAACGCATCCAATAAGTAGGCCCAACCCCCACCCTCCCCACGCCAGGTAGTGCTCATGGTCGGCCCCTTGGGATCTCTGGGCAGACGCCCCCGAGGCACCTCACAGGCTCTCCTCCAGTGTCAATCTTCAGGACCTTTACAGCTTCCTCGAGAGTTCTGCATCTCCATTATTTCTCTTCCCAGGTGAAAGGGAGGCAGAATGGGAATGTCCATCTGTACTGGACAGTAGATAACTGTAGCTGTTCGATAATTGGCAGAATGCCGCCTCTTCTGTAACGCAGGGTTCAAAATTAAGGTTCGATGAGCAGGACGTAAAAAAGCTCTTGGATGTCTGACATCACCCAGTAAGCAGGAGCTACCATTGGAGAGCAGGAGTGAGCACAAAGTGCACTGCAAATCTAGTTCCACATGAGATGCTAACTTTAATTTTCTGCCTATTATGTTTAACTGTGTCTTAGATGTGCTTAATCCTTCTTCATTAAAATACGCAAGTGAATGCCCTGTATGTATATCATACCTGGGGTTCCAAATGTAGCCCCTGGTAGTTCTTGGTTTCAAGCTAACGAGGCTCTCCTAGGCTAGATGCAGGCGCTAAGTAGCTCCCAGCTCCCCACAATTTTGAAACCTGTAGCCTGAGCACCGCCAGGTCCTAATATATGAACAACTTCTGGCCATGTTGTCTCGAGGCATGCAGAATGTTCTCCTTAAATGCCCCTGGGTTGCGTCTTGGGTCCCTTCCTTTGCTGCCGGACCCTATGGATCCAATCTAGGCTGACAACGTTGCTAGTAATGTCTGGGAATATCTCTTTAAAGAACTGAAGGACCCGGTCTCTGAGATTTGACCCTTCCACCCGTTTCTCAGGTTCTAGCTCCTGTGCCTGTTCTTCAAATCTTCAATGTTAGCAACAAAGGAGCTCATGCTCTGTTTCGCCCTCGCAAGTTCTCCTTGCAGATGGAAGAAGACATCTTCTTGATGCTTATCTGCTTCATATCTTTTGAGAGGTCTGAAAGGGATTTACAGATATCTTCAGTTGCATCTTGGATTTTTTTTTTTACCATGCACGAGATTGTCCCTCAGAGTGCTGAAGCACTCAAGCAGTCCATGGTTCGTCAGTGGGTTTGCTTCCGGTTTCTCCATTCCCTTTGATGCCTGTTGCACCAGCATAATGTCCCCAGTCCCTCCCTTCTCCTTTTCCTTGGCTGACACTAGCTTCGGAGACCAGATTGAGACCAGATTGAAGATATGCGTTTGGTCTTGTTTGGAACCTTCTTTAGAGACATCAACTGCCCCAAGACCTCTTTCTACACAGCTTCAGCCTGAGGGGGCTGGCAGAGTCCTCTTTCCCTTGGGAGAAGTTTTCTGTCGCAGAGACCTCAACTGCTTCCCGCCTATCTCTATGCCAGCCCCCGCCTGCATCACAGTAGGGATGACACCATCAGTTCAAGGCACTCCCCTTCGGCCTGAAATCAGCCACAACAGTATTTACAAAGTGCTTGGTTCCGGTGGTGGTGCATCTTCGTCTCGAGGGCATCCACGTCTACCCGTACCTGAACGATTTTCTCATCCGATCCCACTCCCACGCACTGGCGAGCCTACACATGGCAGTGGACTGTGTGTCTGCTGACGGATCTGGGATTTTCCATAAATTATCCTGCTTGAAGCCATCGCAGAAAGCTCGGTTTCTGGTTGCCCGACTCAACACGGTTGCTTGTCTGGCATCCCCCTCAGAGGAGAGGGTGTCGGCCATCCTGGGGAAGATGAAGCGCCTGTCAGCGTGGTCGGCTACAGTAGGAGCTGTCAAGTCGCTGTTGGGCAGGATGTCCTACTGCATCAACCGTGTCCCTTTTTGCAGACTGCAGATGAGGCCTCTCCAGGAGCTTCTGGGCGCAAGGTGACTGCAAGTCTCAGACTCTTGGACAGACAAAATTGCCCTCAACAAGGAATGCCGGCTGGCAATCCAGTGGTGGGACATGCACCCTCAGCTCACGCAAGGAGCTCCATTTTAGGTCCCTCCGTACCAGGAGACGTTCCCCATGGATGCCTCCCTGGAAGGTTGGGGTGCCCACATCGGACAGTTGCACGCCAGTTGCCTCTGGCTGCCAGAAGAGAAGACTTAGCACATCAACGTCCTGGAACTTCGGGTGGTCTTCTGGGCCCTCTGGTCGTTCCTGCCGTCACTGAAGGGGTAGGTGGTGAGGATCTTCACAGACAACACCGCCATCATGTTCTACATCAGAAAGCAGGCGGGACGCTCTCTCCGGCTCTCTCCCGGGAGGCTCAGGCCCTGTAGTGATGGGGCATTCTTCAGGACATGTTCCTAGTCCCTTTCTATCTGGCGGGCACCAAGAACACCATCGCAGACTCACTCAGCAGGGAGCTGTGTTCTTGCCACGAAAGGGAGCTTCATCAGGATAAAGTGTCTCTTCTGCGAGTGGGGCCAGCCCCAGATCGACCCCCCCGCAACGGCAGCGAACGCCAAGTGTCAGAGGTTCGCCAACAGATTCCTGCAGCCGAGGAGCATGGGGGATGCTTTCTCGTGGGAGGGACTCTTGCTCTACGGCTTTCACTCTCCTGCTACGAGTGATCAACACACTAGTGTCATTGCAGGATGATACTCCTCTCTCCGGTGTGGCCACAACAGATCTGGTATCCAGACCTGCTACATCTGTCATTGGCTACGTCCATCAGGCTACCTCTACTTCCCGGTCTTCTCACCAGGGAATGCGGGGCGATTTACACCACCATCTGTCTTTGCTGAACCTCAGGGCCTGGCTCCTGCAGCCCTAGAATTTGGACATTATTCCCTGCTGTTGGAATGTAAGGACATCCTAGCCGGGGCCAGAGTTTCTTCGATGTTGACGTCTTACTGCCATAAGTGGAAGCTCTTCTCTGTGTGCTGGTGTGGGCTACATTGACCCACTACAGAATTTCACAAAACCAAGCTGCATTTGTGCAGAAACAGCAAAATGGTTGCGCTGGATCCTATGAGCACCATGGCCTTAAAACTGGCAACGAAAAGAAGGATGCACTGTCTCGCCAAGCCCACATTGGGCGGGATGGAACAAGGGGGACACACTGAGGGGGGAGTGCCAGTGTGTTATGACATATACAAATGGAATGAATTGTATAAGCAGCGTTGCTTTGCTGAAAGCCCAAAATCCCCATTAAAAAGGAAACTTGTTCACCTTTTAAATAATGCTGCTGACTCTATTTCCATCTGTTCTTCCTTAAACCTGTGTGATTAATAAGGCCTTGCCATGCCTAGTATATCTCATTGTGCTTCAGTAAAACCAGGCATGATTTCTGAATGACAGACCCTGTCAAATCAAATCTGAGAAAAATCAACAAGGAGCTTCACTTTTCCACACGGGAAAACACGTAAATTTAATCACAAAGTATCAATAGTTCAAAGAAACTCCTGCTATCTGAGCCATGTCATTTTCAATGCATCTGTGATTCAAACAAAATTCCTGCATACCAGAACATAACTATAGCTGCAAGATAGTGTGGGAATCCAGAGGGAGATGCAAAACCAAATTTAAAAAGAAATGCCAGCTTTTCATCACACATGTAAAATGGGCTTTGAAAACTCAAGGAGAAAAATGCTAGTTTTTAAAAAGTAAACATTTGAATGAAAGCATGCCATTATCTAGCAATGTGAAGGAGTTTGTTGATGGGGAAAATACATACATTGGTTATTTTATTCAACTGGCTTGTTTAATTCAGGACCAAATATAAGAAAGTCAAACTGTTAAACTATATTGGCTGGATTTTGCAAGCTCCAAAAGAAAAATAGGTTTCTGCTTTTGCTACCAACATGAGGGCCTCTCTCAGCAGATACTAACACCCCAGTGATAATTTTAGGTTGGATAGAATCTAGTCTAGCCTGAACCCACTGACAATGGAACTCCCAGGACAAGGCAGTGTGAAGTGGGGAAGGGGCAATAAACCTTCAATCAAGCGGCGAAACCCCCACCTAGCTCTGGAGGAAATGACAGTTGGTGGAAGTGAAGAAAGAAAAAAATGGTCCCGTGACAGACAAAGGACTGCCATTTGCTTGCAGACTATTTATGAATAAAAATGTAAAGACTTTTATCTCTGCAGCAAGACTTTGTAAAAATGTAAAACTTTCGCAGTTTAAAAGTGATTTTATGGGCTTTAATTTTAAGACATGGTAGAATTCACTGACCCATTGGGTATAGAAATGGCAAAGAATCTGGGATTACAAGGAAAGTATCCATGATGCCAGTGCAAATTTTTATACTTGCATCCCTCATGATAATCCACACGTTTATAAAGTTATGGAATTTTAGGCCTATTCAAAATTACCAAAAAGTATTAGAAGGGCAAAACCATGTCTCATGGATTACAGAGTTGGAGTGCTATGCTCTACGTAAAATATTTAACCTGTGTATATAATTTGCTAAGAGATTTCCACTGTATAAATCTACTATTTGTGGCAAAATCGGATTTTGGCTAAAATAACTGTGGGAGGGTTTTGAACATTATAAACTCGCATCATAAATCTGCCCTCCTGCATTGAAATCCAACCAGTTGAGAGCGAGGCGGAGACTAGCACCCCTGACCAATCGCGTCCGAGAGGTGCTTAGCTAAGCCTGCCCAGCCTTATACTCTGATGATGTGACTATGCATTATAAATGAGAGTCCCTGACAAGACTCTAGACACACACTCTTCCTGATTTTCCTGCGCCGGTGTTCCTGTTCCATTCATCCTGCTGAGTCCAGATTCCAACTACAAGGCCAAAGCATTGCTGACCCTACTCCAGGGCCCACTGCAAAACCCAAGCATTGCTGATCCTGTTCCCAGCAAGGCCTCAATTCTGAAATCTTACTAAAATCCCAAATGACCAAAGGGGAAAGCTGTGGTATTCTTTTGGGAAGCATCCTGTACCCGCCTGGTTTGCTGCCCACTAACTGCATCCAGAGGTACCTGTGCCATCCAGTGACCAGAATTGCCATCCGGTGACCCGACCCTGCCTGGCTGTCTTCTGCCCAGCTGTCCTTTGCCAGGCTTGCTGCCGTGTAGTGACCAAAACCATTGTCGGTCCAAAATCCCAAACTAAAAGTTGACAGGAAGTATAATCCCTACCCCATAGAAATCCATAGTCTACTTTGTTATGCGTTTATCCTTAACCCAATCTCTAAGCCATCCTATCCTTATCCTGGTAACTTGTTAAAACTGTCAGAATTATCTGTGCAACCCTGCTTTTGATTCCAAGCGTTTGTCACGACCCTCGCCCAAAACCCCCTCTGGCAAACCCATTGGCCAGGTGGAGTCAGGACTCGGGCCTCTAGAGCCTGGCATCCTCTTCAAAAGCCCTCATGGGGCCAGTCCTGGCGCCTATGGCGCCAGGCTCATACACCATGAACAGCAATGTGCTTGGGAACTACTTTATTGTATTGTCAGCCAACATGGAGGCATCCACATAGCTTGGTTCCTAAGAACCAAGCTATGCAGTCTAGTGTTTTGGGTGTGGCAGGCCTGGAACTACTTTCCTTGGTACTACTTTACCTGAGCTATATAAACCACACCCTGACTGCAGAACATGCTTCGTGTTACTTTGCAGCTTGCAACGTGACGCTCACCGTGTCCAGCTATTCCCTCGAACCTTCGGAGAAGCAGAACCTGCAAGGAGACAAAAGGAACATCATTAGCAACAGCATCTTACCTGCAGTCTTCATCTTTAAACACTCGCAGCTACTGAGAACAGCTTCCTCGAATCTGCACGCCTCCCGGACAGAACGACCTGAAAGAGGAAGATAGAGGCAACATTAAAGAAAGCTGTAGAGACATTTACCTGGCAGGTTGCCTCTCGGTTGGCACCACTCCGGACATTCTACTTGCGCTGAAGAACACTGCGACCTACAAGGAAGGAAAACGCAGGTTAGCAAGGACAAGACTTAGCAGCGCTGCGTATAGCGCTTACTTACCGCATCATAGCGCTCTTAATGCGCCATCATTTACCAGCGGGGCTCAACGCTGAAGCTCTGCATACCTAAGGGAGAAAAAAGACATTTTAAACTAAGAAAGGCATGCATGATAGCAACAAAACTAAAGAACAGCAATCAGACGTACCTGAACAATATCAAAGGGGCCGGCATCAGTGAAGTAACTGGACCACACTCGCCCATGAAATACAACGCACCCCTGCAAAGAAGGCAGGATGGAAAGCACACCTAATTCTACCACAAGGCAGAACCTTCCCCGCAGACCACATCAGGGCAAATCTGAGAAGCACACCAGCGAGTAACCCAGCTGGGTGGCGTCCCTGTGGATACCAGGTGAGCGTAACAGCGTTAGCGCCACACTTCTCTTCATTTCTGCCTTGCATAGATCATAAGTCATTAGCGATATTGTGTTTAAATAAATGTTCCCTAAATAAAAGGGGTACACTGCGTGAAGGGTTACAACTGCAGCGTAACTTTTTTATTTACGGGTGGCGTTCCTCTTTTCTTAGCCATTAAATCTAGTTTAAGTGAAATTTGCCGTTCACTTTTAAAACCGATCTTCTCTTTTTCACTGATATATTTTCCTAAAAACAAACCTCACTCTCCCTTCCAAATCTCTCTCAATTGACCAGCTACCCCCATTCTTTCACTTCTGTAATATCCCTGTGATGTACCTCTGTCCCTCAGACTAAAAAACGTATCACGATTTGCAATATTTCAACAGTTTTTTAAAGAAACCGTTTGAGTAAATTTACACGGAAATTGAAAGGAACTGCCACTTTTACACGTGTCATTTAGCTGTAATCCGTTTTGAACTTTCCACTCAGTTTTCAATTGTATGCTCTTGGTAATCCATTTCTGGTGGTTGTTAGTGTCTATCCATTGTTGCTTTAGTGAGAAATTGTATTTACCTTAAAATTTTAACCGCACATTAATTATTTGTCCATTTCCGAGTGTCATTCCATAACATTACAAGGGGTTTAAAATCCGTTTTCCGCTCTTATTTGGGTAGGGAAGGTTGGATTTGGATTCCGTTTTCTGCCTCTTTTGCCCGATTACCTGCTGTGTCTTTCTATCCATTCAGAATTGATTATTTGTGGGTTGAGGGAACATAGCTGGGGGAAATCCTAACTCGGGTGCTATCTTTCCTAAATCAAAAAGTGCTCCTATTCCCTGGTGTTTTGTCTATGTCCCCCTAGAAGGTTAAACCAAGTGCATTGCTTACATTCTCATTGTAATTATCACCCCATTGGTAATTGCTGCCCCATATAAAAAATGTTATGATTTCTTTTGAATTTTAAAATAAATATTGCATTTTACCAACCAGCCTGGTTCATGGTCCATTGTGACCCGGGGTATTTGAAAAGGGGATGTGATAAGAGTTGTGTACCATCTCAAATTGAATCTGCATAAAATAAGGAGAAAAGCATCTCAGTTGTGCGCTACATACTAGGCTGAGACCAAGGTGTGTGTCACCTGATTGAAATCCTTAACAGTGGCAGACTCAGAAGATTACTCCTCTGCGTGTCACACCCCCACAGCTCATGCCATACCTGCTTTCCTTGGAAAAGGTTGGACTGATTGACTCCTCTATCAAAGTACACCTGGCCGCCATATCCCTCTACACCAGGGCGTCGGGTAGGCCTTCCCTGTGGTAGCAAACTCATCAAGAAGTTAGTTCCTCAAGGGCCTCTTCTGGACTTTTGCGCCAGTGAAGTGTCTGGCCCCAGTTTGGGAACTCAATGTGGTCTTGACTAAGCTCATGGGGGCTCCCTTTGAGCTGATGCATCAGGCCTGTTAATGTTTCTTTCGTGCAAGACTGCTTTCCTCATGGCAGTCACCTCTGCCAGATGGGTCAGGGAGATCCAAGCCTTGTCTTGCAAACTGTCATACTTGTCCTTCCATGCTGCAAGGGTGGTGCTGCATACACACCCCACCTTTATGCCGAAGGTCCTGTCAGAGTTCCGCCTCAACGAGCCTTTGGTGTTATCTGTCTTCTTCCCGAATGTGTCATCGCCAGCAGCTGAGAGGGCTTTGTATTCGCTGGATGTTGGTCCTACCTTCAAGTTCTACTTGGCGCGCATGAAGGGTTTTCGGAAGACTTCTCGGTTGTTCGTCAATTTTAAACCTGTGAATCATGGAAAAATTGGGGGAGGGGAACCTAGGAAGAAAGTTGAACAAAATGGTTATATTGGCCTTGTGACAATACTACCATCCAAGAACAAGGTGGTAAGTGCTGGGGGTAGGGGAGAGAGAAATGCAGGAGTGGGGTGTCAAAGGAAAGGGGGAATTGCTGCAGGGGCCAAGAAGGCAAGTGCTGGGGCAGTCCAAGAAGGCAAGTGTCGGGGGGCAGGGAGGAACGGAGGGGGAGTGCGGAGGACAGGGTTATCCAGGTTACGGCTATTCTGGGGAAGGGAACCAGCAGGCAGGTGCTGGTAAGGGAATGCTGGGGGGACTGGGAGGGGGTGGTCTGGCCCCTTCGTGACTCAGAAGGGACTAGTCCCCAGTAACAGCAGCCAAGGGAGCATTCGCACGGGAGGGGGAGGGAGAAGGAAGAGGAAAAAGGGAAGTCTTGAGACATTTCTGGAACTTGAGAAGATCTGGCTCAAGTCTGAGAGGGGCCGGGAGGCCGTTCCAGA